>NW_028270147.1:85116321-85428244 GCF_037043375.1 Chiloscyllium plagiosum | reverse complement strand
AAATCCAAAAACAAAACACTGTGGTTGCTCGAAATCTGAAATTAAATCAGAAAATGGTGGAAATGCTCTGATAGCCTCTTTGGAGAGCGAAGCAGAGTTAATGTTTCAGAACAAAAACGGAAAGAAAGGTGATGCTGTTGTTGTCCACCATTCTGACCTCTAACTAGCA
The DNA here is from genome assembly GCF_037043375.1 of Chiloscyllium plagiosum. NCBI lineage: Eukaryota > Metazoa > Chordata > Chondrichthyes > Orectolobiformes > Hemiscylliidae > Chiloscyllium > Chiloscyllium plagiosum. The sequence goes on along the minus strand of NW_028270147.1, from coordinate 85,428,075 downwards.
AGGGCTGCTCACCACCTCTCTTCCTACCTCTCAATGGATCATGACCCCATGACTGAGCATCAGACCATTTCTGATGAAAGGACTGGAAGAAATATCAACTTTGTTTCTCTCCCTCCCTCCATCTTTCCCTCTCTCTGCAGAGATGCTGCCAGAGATGCTGAATATTTCCCATGCTTCTTGTTATTATGCATATACTCCAAAGTTGTTTCAATGTCTTGAAATTCTCAGTGTTCCTGTTGGAGATCGGTATACTGAGTCTTGACCACTCACTGTTTCTGTAGCACACTAATCTTCTGTGGCACAAAATGCATTGCTTTTCTTCCTTAATATAACCTGTTATGGTCTGCTCTGTATCCCTATTGAACATTAATTGCATATCATGGAGCACTTGCCGTCTGTGCAGGCATTAATATACTATATGGTGGAGTGATCAGTGTCCCTTAATTATATTGGTACCTTGTGTTATGAAGCTGTTCCTGTAGTGCTATACCATACAGTGATATGGATTTTCCTATAATATGTTCTTTTAGTTTGTGATGGAGTGCTTGATGTCTCTGTGACATGATATATGCAAGATTATGGAGTATTCAAATTTTCCATATGACACAAAATGCACAGCCATGGGACATTTAGTGTCCCTGTATTGCATTTATATGCCGGGCCATTGAACATTTGATGTCCAATGATGCTTTCATATACCTTGTCAATGAATGTGTGATAACCCTCTAGTTCATTAATGTGCAATGTTACAGAATCCTCATCATCCTGAAAGCATATTGTTTTGATCATGGGATGAGGATGTCACTAGCTTTTATTGGAGAAAGTGAGGTCTGCAGATGCTGGAGATCAGAGCTGAAAATGTGTTGCTGGAAGGGCTTATGCCCGAAACGTCGATTCTCCTCTTCCCTGGATGCTGCCTGACCTGCTGCGCTTTTCCAGCAACACATTTTCAGCACTAGCTTTTATTGCCCAGAGGGCAGTGAAAAGTCAACTACATTGCTGTGGGTCTGGAGTCACATGTAGGCCAGACCAGGTAAAGATAGCAGTTTCTTCCCTAAAGGACATTAGTGAGCCTGATCGGATTCCTCCCCCCCCCTCCCGTAGAAATAACAGTGGATCCTTAAGACTTTTAATTCCATTTTTATTAATTTCAAATTCCACCATCTGCTGTGACAGGATTCAAACTTGAGTCCCCAGAACATTACCTGGCTCTCTGAATTAACAGTCCAGCGATAATACCACTAAACTACCTCCCCCACAGCTGCAATGTACAAACATGTAATATGATTAATGTTATGGACATGGACAAGTTTTGCCGTGTTAGGATGTTCATATATTCCATTCATATACAATGTCATGTAATGTTCAGTGTCCATACGGTATATTTGTATAAAGTGTTGTAGAATAATCATTGCTCCTATGATGCATTATCATATTCTAAATGGAGTGCTCAATTTCTCCATGGGGCTTAGTATATTGAGTCATGGAATAGATATTGTCACTTTGGTACATTAATATATTGTGGCCCCAAAATATGTTAATGTTCTATGTCATAGAGCTCTCTCTATTCGTAATGCACATTAATGTAACTTAACCTATTGTACCTATTGTACAATAATATTATACACCACAGAGGTCTCAATTTCTTGGTGTAACATAAATATATTTAGTAATTCAAAGCTCACCGTTCCTGCAGTGCATTAATACACTGTGTGATGAAGTGGCTATTGTCCCTATAGTACATTAATATACTATGTCTATAATGATCAGTGTCCATATTAAACTTTAATGTGCTATATTAGTACAAAAAGTCCCAACGGCACATCGATATATTGCACCATTGAGTGATGGATGTATTCTGGAAGCAACAGACTCAAGATAGATATAAAGCAATTCCATAGCAAATAGATCAAATCAAAGCTCCGCAGTTCTCCCAAAACTAGTATTGAATGGTGGCAAGCAATTAAATAAATAACAAGAGGAGGAAACTCCATTACTATCGCCATTCTTAATGATGGTAGCACCCAACACATTAATTCCAAAGACAATGTGGCTGAAGTGCTTTACAATCATCCACAATTAGAAATGTCAGATGGATTGTCTAATGCAATTCCTCCACCACCTAATCTCCATCATCAGATGGGACGGTGTTTAGCCATTTTAATTCATTTGATGTGCCACAAATAATGGCTGAGTACATGGAATACAGAACTCCTAGCTTGTGCTTCAGAATTAGACACAATTTTATCCAATTTGATCCAGGGCAGTGACAACATTGGCATCTCAACAAACAATGTGGAAAATTGCCCAGATACGTTATATCTGCAAAAAGCAGGGCAAATTCAATCTGGCCAATTACCATCCCATCAGTCCACTATCAATCACCAGTAATGTGACATCAGGAGGTACTTACTTGTCCAAAGTTTCTCATTGTTGCTAAGTTTATGTTTCACCAGGACCATTTGGATTCATACCTCATTACAACCTTGTTCCAAACTTGGATAAAGGAGCTCAATTGTAGAATGACAGCTCTTGACATTAGGGCAGTGTTTGACTGAGTGTGGTATCAAGAAGATCTAACAAAACCGGAGTCAAATGCAGGAGAAAGTGAGGTCTGCAGATGCTGGAGATCAGAGCTGGAAATGTGTTGCTGGAAAAGCGCAGCAGGTCAGGCAGCATCCAGGGAACAGGAGAATCGACGTTTCGGGCATAAGCCCTTCTTCAGGAATGGGGAAAGTTTGTCCAGCAGGCTAAGATAAAAGGTAGGGAGGAGGGACTTGGGGGAGGGGCGTCAGAAATGTGATAGGTGGAAAGAGGTCAAGGTGAGGGTGATAGGTCAGACTGGGGTGGGTGCGGAGAGGTCGGGAAGAAGATCTCAGGTTAGGAAGGCGGTGCTGAATTTGATGGATTTGACTGAGACAGGGTAGGGAGAGGGGAAATGAGGAAACTGGTGAAATCCGAGTTCATCCCTTGTGGTTGGAGGGTTCCTAGCCGGAAGATGAGGCGTTCTTCCTCCAACCGTCGTTTTGTTGTGGTCTGACGATGGAGGAGTCCAAAGACCTGCATATCCTTGGTGGAGTGGGAGGGGGAATTGAAATGTTGAGCTACAGGGTGGTTGGGTTGGTTGGTCCGGGTGTCCCAGAGGTGTTCTCTGAAACGCTCCGCAAGTAGCCGGCCTGTCTCCCCAATATAGAGGAGGCCACATCGGGTGCAGAGGATGCAATAGATGATATGTCAAATGCAGTCAAATGCAATCAGGGAAAATTCTGCACTGATTGATGTCAGAGCTGGCACATGCAAAATGGTTGTGCTTGCTGGAAATTAATCATGATATCACCATAGGAGTTCATCAGGGTAGTGTACTACACCCACCATCTTCAATCACTTTACCTTTTCTCCATCATGAAGTCAGAAATGCAGTTGTTAGCTGGTAAATGCACAATGTTTACTTCTGTTCACAACTCCTGAGATCATGAAAATTTCTCAACCCACACACAAATACGTCGCAACCATAAGGCTTGGTTTGACACGTGGCAAGTAGTACTTGGACACACAATGTCACACAATGATCATTTACATTAAAATAGTGTCTAACAAGTCCCAGTAACTGCATTGTCATCATTGTTTGTTATTACCAACGTTCTGGGGGTCACCATTAAGCAAACTAGACGAGCCATATACATATTGTGGTTACGAGAACAGATCAGAAACTGGGAATTCTACAGCAAGTAACTCATATCTTTAAACCCCAAAGTCCCTCCACCATCTACAAGGCACATGTCAAGAATGTGTTGGAAGATTATCCATTTGCCAGCTTGAATGTTGTCCCAAGAACACTCAAACAAGATGAAGCAGCTCACTTTTGTGACTCTGTCTTACACTTTAAACTTTCAGTGCCTCCACCACCCGCATACTTTGTGTACAACATGCACTGCAGGAACTTGTCAAAGCTGCTTTGACAGCACTTTCCAAATCCACACATTCTAATGCCAATGAACAACAGATGCTTGGGAACACCAACACCTCCAATGTATGCCTAATGTCACTACCATCCTAACTTCTAGACATATCACCAATACCTTATTGTTTTAGGTCAAAATTCTGGAACTCCCTCTGTTACCACAGTCTGGATGTACCTACATCACACAGACTGCAATGATTCAATAAGTCATTTTTCTCACAAGCATTAAATATATTAGTGCACTGCAGGAACGTTGAGCTTTGTTTGCCAGCGACACCCACATCCCATGAGCAAATATTTTTTAAAAAATACAGTCTCGAGGAAGGTTTGATATCCCTATAATACATCCGTGTTCGATATTTTGATGAGGACATTATTGTATTATGGCATGGAGCATTAAATGTTCTGTATTGCAATAATACTCTGTAACATGGACAGTCACTTTCTCTCTACCACATTAATTTATGTGCTAATTTGATGTCTTTATTGTTTATTACTGCACTGTATCACCTGAACGCTTCAAAATTTTCAGCTCATCAGAGAAAGAATTTAATAAAACATGCCTGATGAGCCTGTTTTAAAGAGGTCACTGAAATAGTCCATGGGAGAATGTCTATGGGTACTATTTATGTAGACTTCCTTGAGGTATTTCATACAGCCTCCAATAATTCAGATAAATGTGAGGTGCTGCATTTTAGGAAAGCAAATCTTAATAGAACTTATACACTTAATGGTAAGGTCCGAGAGAGTGTTGCTGAAGAAAGAGACCTTGTAGTGCATGTTCATAGCTCATTGAAAGTGGAGTCACAGGTAGATAGGATAGTGAAGAAGGCGTTTGCTATGCTTTCCTTTATTGGTCAGAGTATTGAGTACAAGAGTTGGGAGGTCACGTTGCAGCTGTACAGGACATTGGTTAGGCCACTGTTGGAATGTTGCGTGCAATTCTGGTCTCCTTCCTATTGGAAAGATGTTGTGAAACTTGAAAGGGTTCAGAAAAGATTTATAAGCATGTTGCCAGGGTTGGAGGATTTGAGCTGTAGGGAGAGGCTGAACAGGCTGAGGCTGTTTTCCCTGGAGTGTTGGAGGCTGAGGGGTGACCTTATAGAGGTTTACAAAATGATGAGGGGCATGGATAAGGTAAATAGGAAAAGTCTTTTTCCTGGGGTTGGGGAGTCCAGAACGAGAGGACATAAGTTTAGGGTGAGAGGGGAAAAATATAAAAGAGACCTAAGGGGCAACGTTTTCACACAGAGGGTGGTATGGGTAGGGAATGAGCTGCCAGAGGATGTGGTGGAGGCTGGTATGATTGCAACATTTAAAAGGCATTTGGATGGGTATATGAAAAGGACAGGTTTGGAGGGATATGGGCCAGTGGCTGGCAGGTGGGACTAGATTGGGTTGGGATATCTGGTCGGCATGGACAGGTTAGACTGAAGGGTCTGTTTCCATGCTGTACATCTCTAAGACTCTATGACTCTATAAGGAGCTGTTTGCTAAAATTGAAATCCATGAAGCTGAAGAGAAATTTCACCTGATTTGGAAATGGGTTAAACAGCAGGTGATCAAGTAAGAACAGGAAAAGGAATAACGGGCAGATAATCTATTTGATGGATTGTTGGTGTTGCAAATGACTCTGTGATGGGCCTTAAGCAACTTATTTTACTAATTACTGACTCGGATGATGGAATAGAAAGTCAGAAATCCAAACTTGCCGCAAAGAAAAGCAGTGTAGGTAGGAGCATCACAACACCAGGAGATATTGATACAGTAAGTAAATGGCCAAGATTGTGGCAAATGAACCTTCGAACTTGTGTTGTCTAAAATCAACCTGATCAAAGAAATTATGCCATATTCCCCAGCACAGGTGGAATTTGAACTCAGGACCTTCTGGCGCAGAGGTAGAGTTGCTACCAGTTGCATAACAAGAGCACTTTTAAATGGATTTTAATGTAAGTAAATACAAAATTATCAACTTTAAACTATAATAGGACAGAACATAGTGAAAAGCTACTAACACAGTGATCCAAAGAGATTTAGGGTTCGAGGTACAGAAATCATTAAGGCATCATGAACATGTACAGTAAATAATCAGAAATGCTAATGAAATGCTGATGTTACATTCTTTGGAATTTAGAAGATCAAGATGTGACTTAATCAAAATTTCAAAATGTCAAGAGGAACACATAAGGCAATGATACTTGACATGATTTCTGTTGATTGGGCAACCCAGGACTTGGTAGCAAAGTCTAAAAAAATAGAACCAGATCTTTCATTAGTGATATTAGATACCACTAATACAAGGAACAGTTGTGAAAGTTTGCAACTATCACTTACAAATAGTGTTTGATGGTAGGACCAATTGTAAATTTGAAATGTGGCATTAAAGATTGATTTGTAATCCAAAAAGTAGCGAGAAATAGAGGCAACTGTAAGTTGTTTTTGGGTTAGGCTGCAACTAAGCCATGGTCTCATTAAATGGCACAGCACCGTGTGCTTTGTAGTTTTATTTATTTTAGCCCACAAAGTATATACTGTTGGGTTCATATGAAATCAGATTGCTGTAGGCTTATTAACAACTGACTTTGTTCACTAAAATGACATTTCGGACTACATATAAAGTCAGCATTGCATGCTAATTAACATTATTAGTGCATTACATACATAGTTAACAGACTGTAGATTGATTACCAATTGAACATAACAACGAGTGAGGGAGAGACCTTTTATATTAGAGCATCGCATGTTGTAATGCTATCCAGCTATCTTAAAGGTCTTGTACCATTCTAAGATCTGGACATTCAGATAATATTCTCCTTTTTTCTTTTGAAGACTAAGGACTTTTATGATAAATGCAAGAATGCACTATAGTCTATATTCTTTACACATTAAGATAATGCTTTTGCCAGACAAACTGTATGGCTCGATCCAGTCCTTATTCAATAGTCAGGCTACATAGCTTTACGCTATGGTTTTCTATCTGTCATTGTGGACAGATCTATGTCATGTGCTATGGATGTTTGGTTGCTGTCAGGCCTGATACTTTCAGCATCAGCTTATTGTATGATGAATGACAAGTCATGAATAAATCAGATGTGTCATCTGTTTCATTCTGGGGTTTGACGATTGTTTGCAATGACATTGGATATTCCAGGCTGCTCACATTGTTGTGACATCTTTCCACAAACCCTTGTATTCAGACCATGTAGCACTCGCTCATAATAATCTCTAATTCTGATGTTTTGTCTTGGGTCCAATTGGGACAACTCTCTGCATGTTTGTTAATTATGGTTTAGGACCATTTTCTCCCCTCGTCCAACAATGTGTCATGTAAATGCAGTTGGGTGGTAGGCACATGATAGTTGAACTGTATGGATCTGTTTTCAAATTATGACAGCCACTTGGCATGTGAAACCATTGCATGCAGGAGTGACTCATTGATTTGACACAGCTATTCAAATATCTTGGCAATTCATTTTGGAGTTAATGAACAGTGACTTCTTTGTATGAAAGTACATTCTGTGGGAGCATTATTTTGGAGATAGACAGGACAGGAAGTAATGTGTTGAATACCGAACCATCTGCACATCTTAGAAGGACGTAGCAGTGTACTATGGACTATTGTCGGATACCATGTGTTGAAGAGCATCAAACATGGTGCTGAATATGGTGTAAATGTATCAACAACTGTTGCACTGGTGGTATTTCTGATTTTTCTCACAAAAAGGTTCTTAATGAAATAATCTGTGACCAGAATATTGTTGTGTCCTTGGAAATAGAAAATATCCATTTCAATTTTGTACCATGGCTCAGTTTATTATGTGGTAGGAGAGATTCCCTTGGATATTGAGATTGATGAAGTTGATATGGTTTTGACAATTTGATAAGTTTGTCAATGCCCTTCCTGGTGCTGTACTGATAGATAGATAGATTCATGTGGTAATCTTTTGGCTTTCCCGTGCCCCTGTGATCTATGTGTAAATGGCCAAACATGCTTCAATGTAGAGTTTGTGGGATAACCACATGTTTGCCTATGAAAATGACATTCCTGGAGTGTTCTAGATCATCTCTGAATCATCAGAAAGAGTGTGCTTGCTTGAGGACCTGTTTCATGTGTTCAGGCCATCTTTTAATGATGATCTTACTGTGCTGTTCAGCAGGATGCCATAGATGTACCTTTCTGAATCTGTTCTGTTTGGTCATACCAAAATGAATGAGATCAATGTAGGGGCTATCTTCAAACCTGGATTCAGTAATTTCCACTTGTAGGCCCTGGAAATCAAATAACTGCATCACAGATAGTCATTTGTCTGCCTGGTTTGTATTGTATTTCAAAATCCTATCTTGGATCTTCTCAAGTAGAGTTTGTAGTTGTGAAAGTGCACTTTTTGCAAGATTTTACATACATCATTTCCAATGGCTTGCAGTTGCATGAGGAAGATCTACAGAACAGATAGCTCACATTGTCATTATTGCTGCTTGGGGCTTCCTATTTTCTCCAACAAAAATGACTTGCACATGCAACTACTTTAACAGCCCCACAATCAATACTGAAGAATGAGTCTCCAGAAATGTGAAATACAAGCCGCAGAAGGCCTTAAGAGAAACGCAGAATGAGTGGTGAAATACAAAGGCTGACGATTTGCAACATCTAACCAAGAGGCTTGATCAGTGTTTTTATAATGTCAAAGAATGATTTGCATGTCACAACCTTTGCTCTTGTCCTATTAGCTTAATGAACAAGCGAGGTGGATAAACAGGATAAGAGAGTAAAGTTCCTACAATGTGTACTTGCCTCCTTTCTGATTCAGTAGACTAGAACCTTGGGAACTTTCATGGCACAGTAGTAGTGAACCTACATCTGGCCCGAAGGTCCAGGTTCAAGTCCCATCTGCCACCGAGGTATATCACAGCAGGTCCAACAGTTAATTCAAAAAATATTGATAAGAAGTTTGAGGGAAGATTCACTACTGGATTTCGTAAGTTGGTCATACAGACATAGAAACAGACCCTTTGATCCAACTCATCCATGCCGACCATAGATACCATAGAATCCCTACAGTGTCGAAACAGGTCATTCAGCCCAACAAGTCCACACCCGCCAAAGAGTAACCCACCCAGACCAATTCCTCCTACCCTATTACTCTACATGGACCCCTGACTAATGCACCTAACCTACACATCCCTGAACATTATGGACAATTTAGCATGGCCAATTAACCTAACCTGTACATCCTGGACTGTGGGAGGAAACCGAAGCACCCAGAAAAAGCCCATGAAGACATGAGGAAAATGACAGTTCATTCCATGCATTCATCAGCCTCTGTGTGAAAAAGTTACCCTTTAGGTCCCTTTTGAAAATTCCCAGAATATATAAGAGGAGTAAATATGGAGACTGTTGAGAACATAAAGGCAATAATATGATCCAATGAAATATAATCCTCTTGAGGGACATGACATGGCAAAGACCAGCAGAATAAACTGAAGATAATCTGGTTTTGGATATTTGAGAATAATGATAGAAAAAATAAATAAACATCAAAATTTACAAATTGCCTCCCCAATGCCTGTTGCCATCTACAAGGAGGATAGAGTAATCTCCAGCTGCTAGAATGGGTATAGCTTCAACAACGTTCAAGGAGCTCAGTCCAAGACAAAAAAGTCAGTTTGATTGGCATTTCATTGTCAACACTGACTCCCTTCACAACTAGCATATTGTGGCAGCAGAGTGTGTCATCGACAAGATGCACTGCAAAGCATTTAGCAAATCTTTCAAACTCACAGCCTCTACTGCTTGGAACGACAAAGGCAGCCATTGCATGGGAACACCTGCATCTATAGGTTCCTCTTCAAGCCACACACCACCCTGCCCTGGAATTTCACCGTCATTAGGTAAATGTCTTAGAATTATCTTCTTTACAGATTGGCCTGTATGGGTACATCAGGTGAATTACAACCTTTCAAGAAGGCAGCTCACTTTTACTTTCTCCAGAGCAGTTAGGGATGGGCAAAAGATATTGTACTAGCCAGTGAAGTGTACATCCCTTGAAAAAAGTTTGCAAAATTGATATGGAATAGGAATGGGACACGTTTAAAACAACAGAATCCAGAAAAATGCATTCGTCTTAAAAACTAAGAGAACTAAATCCTAATGAGAAATCATAGATGAATAAGGACATGAGAGGAACAATGATAGAAGAGGTGTACACTAAGTGCATGACAATGGAGAGCATGCAAAGGGAGAATATGATTAGGAGAGAACACAGGCAAAGAGAAACAATTCAATTAGATTACTCAGCAATATAAAAACTAAAGAGTGAAATATTCTACAACCACACAAATAGAAAAGCAAAATTGAGATGGGAATAGGGCTACTAAGCGATAGACAAAATAAAATCATAGGCATCAATGATGAAAAAGCAGAAATAGAAATTAATTATTTTGCTTCAGTATTTATTAGGGAGATGGATCAAATGGACATGACATTGGAAAATAAGATTAGAACTCTATAACCACATTTAACATAAATAGGACAGAAATACTAAACAAAGTAAAAAGTACAAAAAGCAAAACATCTTGTGTGTAGAAGAATTGCATGCGGACATTTTAAAAGAATGGAGTGAGGAGATAGAAAAGGTACTATTATACATATTCAGTTTGTTAGATAACAGCATTGTATCAAAGAACTGACAGATAACTAACATTATCCATATATTTAAAAAACGATATGGTGCACATGTTGTGAACTCTCGATCAATCAACTTATCACAGTTGGTAGGAAAGCTAATAAAATCACTAAAAAACAAGAAAATAGGAAAATTTTAGAAACCAAAAGTGTTATAACAAATAGTGAGTATGAATTTCAAAAGGAAATGTATTACTCGTCCAACTTCATTGAATTCTTTGAATATTTGACAGAGGCACTAGATATTTATAAGAATGTTGCCAGAGTTGGAGGATTTGAGCTGTAGGGAGACGCTGAACAGGCTGGGGCAATTTTCCCTGGAGCGTCAGAGGCTGAGGGGCGACCTTATAGAGGTTTGCAAAATTATGAGGGGCCTGGATAGGGTAAATAGGCAAAGTCTTTTCCTTGGGGCCAGGGAGTCCAGAACTGGTGGGCATAGGTTTAGGGTGAGAGGGGAAAGATATAAAAGACACCTAAGAGGCAACTTTTTCACGCACAGGGTAGTACGTGTATGGAATGAGCTGCCAGAGGAAGTGGTGGAGGCTGGTACAGTTGCAACATTTAAGAGGCATTTGGATGGGTATATGAATAGGAAGAGGTTGGAGGGAGATGGGCTGGGTGATGGCAGGTGGGACTAGATTGGGTTGGGATAGCTGGTCGGCATGGACAGGTTGGACCGAAGGGTCTGTTTCCATGCTGTACATCTCTATGACTCTATGACTCTATAAGAATAATTCAATATGTCTAGATTTCTAAAAGGCCTCTGCTAAGATACAATTTTAGAGACTAATGACTACCATGACGACACATTGAGTTGGAGGACATGTAGCAAAATTGGTAGTGAGGTGGCTGAAAGACAGAAAGCAGAGAGTGGTGAGAAAGATAATTATTCAGAGTGGTCAACAACGGTACAAAGTCAGTGCTAGGACCATGGTTACTCACGTTTATGTTAACATTTTAGGCAATAGAATCAAAAAGGTACCTTCTAAATGTATAGATGATACCAAATTTGGGGGATTATTCCCACTGCAACAAACTATAGGAGGCTTTAGTAAACTGACAGAATTGGCATATGATTGACAAATGGATTTCAACATAAATGGTGCAAAATGTGAACAAAATACATTTGGTAATCACATTTTGTTAAGAAAATGGGAAGGTTATATATTACTTGGAAACTAATCATCTAACTGGGACGGAGGAGCTGATATACAATCATTCAGAGTGTTGCAGGTCAATAAAATTATATCCAAAAGAAAAATTATATCCAATTCTCTAGATGGAGAATTGAAAAGTAGACAAGTGATGCTAAACTTGTTTTGAACTTTAGTAAGGCCGTGTGTAGAACACTGTATAGATTTGGTTGTTTGTTATAAAAGTAATATGGGGTATAACAAAGATTTATAAGGATGATACCAGAATTACAAGATTATGTATATCAGGAAAGGAGAAACTGGTGGAGTCTGTTTTCTCTTGAATAGGTAAGGCTAACAGATGACCGAGTGGAAGTGTTTAACATTACGAAGGGTTGTCATGGAGTTGGTGCTAGAGAAACTGAGCTGAGATGAATTGCAGTAGACTGGAAATCCAAGGGTAACCCTGCTGTAGACATTTCCAGAAGGGCCTATGCACCTCTCTGACCAAGATGACAATGAACTAACTGACATCAGACTTCTGTATGTTTAAGCATGAGGATCTCACTAGCAGCTTTTGGTTTGGGCCAGCACCAGCGTGACCTTGGGATACAAGTAACCAGGTCACATGTGCTAGGAGTAATCAGGCATGCCCCAGTAAGAAGATGGACTTCCTGATCGAGTTCCTAGGAACAAATATCACCAATAATCTGTCCTGGTCCATCCATATCATGCTATCGTCAAGAGAGCACACCAATGCCTCTTCTTCCTCAGAATGTTAAGGAAATTCAGCATGTCCACAATGACTCTTACTGATTTTTATAGATGCACCATAAGAAACATCTATCCAGATGCGTCATAGTTTGGTACGGCAGCTACTCTGATCAATACTGCAAGAAATTACAGAGAGTCATGAATGCAGCCCAGTCCACCATTAAAGCCAGCCTTCCTCCAATTCACTTCATCTGCACTTCTCACAGCCTCAGGAAAGCAGCCAGCATAATCAAAGACCCCTCCCATTCCTGGTTATACTCTCTTCCAACCTCTTCCATCAGGCAGAAGTACAAAGGTTAGAAAACACGTACCAACAGATTCAAGAACAGCTTCTTCCCTGCTGTTATCAGACTTACGAACAAACCTCTCATATATTAGAAGTAATCCTTCTCTATATCTTCTGTGTAGCTGTAACATTATATTCTGCAGTCTGTTCTATTACCCTGGATAGCATACAAACAATACTTTCCACTGTATCTCATTATATGACAATAATAAATCAAATCAAATCAAATCAAGAGGGATGTCTCAGAAGGGTGCCTATTGCAAGGAACCCCATTCTGCCTGAGCCTAAAAGGAGGCCAGCAGGTTTTACTGGGCAGGCTCCTCATGTGTTGTAGGTTTCATGCCCGACACACTAAGCACTGGTAGAACACAAGTCATAGCTGAATGAAATGCAAACTAAATTGGACTAGTTGTTTAAATACCGTGGTTACAAAGACAGGTCAGAGGCTGGGAATTCTGAGTAACTTACCTCCTGATTTCCCGAAGCCTGTCCACAAGGCATAAGTAAGAAGTGTGATAGGATACTACTTCATTTACCTGCGTGAAAGTTGGTCATATAACTCCCAAGAAGCTGAATGCCTTCCTCAAAAATGCAGCCCATTTGTTCAACAGCCTATTACCAAATGAAACTTTCACCCCTTTATACCACTGATTGAAGTGCGTACCAATGGCAAGATACACTGCAGCAACTCACAGAGACCGCTTGGACAGCATCCTCCAAACACCCTTGTGTCATCTGGAAGGACATTGGGAGAAGACACATGGAAACACCATCATCTTCAAGTTGACCCCCAAGCCATACATCTCCTTAAACTACTACAGTCCATGCAAAGTCGGTAAATTCATAATGTGTTGGGAAGGGAATTCCAGGATATTAGACATCTACAAGGCAGACGTGACGTGCAGTAGAATACTCTTCACATTGTTGTCAATATGAGCATCAATGATGGAGGAAGTGAATGTTTAGCTTAGTGATGGTCTGACAGTCAAATGAACCACCTTGTCCTGGATGCTGTTAAGTTTCTTGACTGTCGTTGAAGCCGCACCCATCCAGGTTTCTGGTACCTGACTGGTGAAATCCACCTTTTTCAAAGATGAGCATTTTTTAAAATCAAATTTAAGCACTGCACTGAAAAGAAAGGGAACTGAAATACACATTCAGCATGCTTTATGAGTTTTCTGTATTATGATCATTTAAATGGTGGTCTGCAATCACTAAGTTATTTGTAAAGGGGTCTTTCAACCCAATGCTTCATGAATCACTGCTAAAGTGCATAAATATAGTATCGTGCTCAATTTCCCTTTAGCACATTAATGCTATGTTATGGATCATTTCACATCTGTATATTCAGTTAAAATACTTGTGTCATGGAGAGTGGTCAATGTCTGTATTGTGGGCACATGTTAAACATACATATATGATATCCCCAAAGCATGTTAATATACTATGTAATGGAATGTTCAATGTCTATATGGTAAAACACTACACTGTATCATGATGTGCTTTATGTCCCTGTCTTATGTTAATGTACCACACACCTGGATCAATGTCTCTACATTATGTTCTGTAGATTGCTATGGAATGCTTAATGATTCAATAAGACATTTATGGACTGTATTATGTCCCTATACATGCAGGTTGAGTCCATGATTAAGAAAGCGAATGCAATGTTGTCAATTATCTCAAGAGGGTTGGAATATAAAAACACTGTTGTGCTACTGAGATTTTATAAAGCTCTGGTTAGGCCCCATTTGGAGTACTGTGTCCAGTTTTGGTCCCCACACCTCAGGAAGGACATACTGGCACTGGAGCGTGTCCAGCGGAGATTCACACTGATGATCCCTGGAATGGTAGGTCTAACATATGAGGAACAGCTGAGGATCCTGGGATTGTATTCATTGGAGTTTAGAGGATTAAGGGGAGATCTAATAGAAACTTACAAGATAATACATGGTTTGGAGAGGGTGGACGCTAGGAAATTGTTTCCGTTAGGCGAGGAGACTAGGACCCGTGGACACAACCTTAGAATTAGAGGGGGTAAATTCAGAATAGAAATGCGGAGACATTTCTTCAGCCAGAGAGTGGTGGGCCTGTGGAATTCATTGCCACAGAGTGCAGTGGAGGCTGGGACGCTAAATGTCTTCAAGGCAGAAATTGATAAATTCTTGATGTCACAAGGAATTAAGGGCTACGGGGAGAATGCGGGTAAGTGGAGTTGAAATACCCATCAGCCATGATTGAATGGCGGAGTGGACTCGCTGGGCCGAATGGCCTTACTTCCGCTCCTATGTCTTATGGTCTTATAGAATTTAATAGATTTTGACATGCAGTGTTGGATTTCCCCAGTGTGCATCAATGTCATGGTATATCCAATTGACCTTTGGTACATTAATATATTCTGCCACTGAATACTTAATATCGTGAATTAATATATTTTATCAAAGAAGGCTCAATATTCCTATGGTAAATTGATGTTTTTCCACAAAAGACTTAATCTCACTAGACTATGTTAATATACCATTAGTTCAGTAAATTAATATGGTCATAGGACTGTGCCATGGAGTCCTGAATTCCCCTTTCATATTGTAATATATGGTGCCATGTAAAACTCAATGTTCCTGTGGTGTATTAATATCCTCTGTCCTTGAAAACTCAATTTTCATGAACATACTGTGACATTGAATTGTCACAATCCATATTTTAATATATTGTAGCATAGAGTTCCTGATGTCCATATTGTATGTTAATATACTGTATCATGGAATGCTTGATGGCCCCATTTACATTAATGTACTTAGGCATGGATGCTTGACATTCTTACAGTGCATTAATGTACTGTGCCATGAAGTGCTCAATGGCCTTATGTTGCATTAATGTACTGAGTCCTTGAAGGCACAGTGGCCTGATGCTACATTAATGTAATCTGTCATGGAATGCTTGATGTTCCTACTTATATATTAATATACTGTTTTGTGCATTGCTTGATAACCCTTATGTATTGTAATAGAGCGAAAGAAGGATGATATATCAGTGACAGGATGTCATCTGTAGGCAAGGACACACAATGGATCAATAAACTTCACTGGGTTTAAGCTTTAGGTGTGTCCATTGGCCCCTGCACTTTGGGCTTACATCAGTTTTTCACAATGGTAATAACGTGCTGTGCCATGGAATGCTGTGATTACATGCATTAACATCCCATATACTCAATTTGTTTTCAATTAATTCATGAGTTACAGGCATCACTAGTTGTGTCAGCCTTTGTTGCCCATCCTACATGCCACTAAGAAGGCGATGGTGGTGGAACCAATGTCTTGAACTGCTGCAGTCCATGTGGAGTCTGTTCACCCATCGAATTATTAGGGAGGGAGTTCCAGGATTTTGACCTAGTCACAGTGAAGTAATCATGATATATCGCCAACACAGATTGGCTTATAACTTGTGAGGACAATGCACTAATTTACTGTGCCAAGGAGCAATTCATGATACATAACATATCAATATAGTTCTTGAAGAATGCTGTATCATACTTATACAATATTAAACATTATGTCAAGGAGTGTTCTGTATCCCTGTAGTATGCTATTATGCTATGCCACAAAATATGGTTGGTATTACCATGGTAAATTTGAGTAGCAAGTACAGTGCATCAAATTGAAAGAAGTACAAGTAAGTTGTATCATCTGAAGTATTTGTTGCCCAGAGAAGGATGGAAATGAAAAGACAACTGTTGCATTTATCGTGCTTGTCAGGAAGGGGCTCTGGGAAAAGGATCAGACCTTGTCTGTGATGGGTAGAGTGAACCTGGTGTCACAGAAGAGCTAGAAACTTTGAGATGCTGAAAGAGAATGTGTTTGGTGATAGCATTGAACAGGAGACATTAGAGGGATCATTCATTGAGGCTAAAGAATGGAAGGTGAGGACAAAGAAAGTCCTAGTGTGATTCTGGGAAAAATGAGAAGGAGTGAGAGCAGATATATAAGAAATGAAATGGGCTTGGTCAAAGTTTAAAAGTGAGGCACTGGAAAGAGCACAGCAGGTCAGGCAGCATCCGAGGATCAGGAGAGTAGATGTTTTGGGCATAAGCACAGCTCTCTTATCATCGTATCTCAAGTTGGTGTGAAAGTTAGCATCATGAGAGGAATGGTCTCCAGTGGAGATGAGATCAGTGATGGTTTGGGGATGTCTTGATGTTCAGTGGTGAGATGATAGAGGAGGAGGAAAGTAGGAGGAGATGAAGAAATTGGCGGACAAACAAGATGGACGGGAGCTTGCCAAACAACAACATTACCCCTGTCAACAGATTTAATGGAAATGTTAAGACTGAAACTTAAAGAACACAATTCTGCAAATTCAAAGAAATGTAGGCCGAAATCAATGAGTAAGATAAGATGTCTTGTCATGCTGGAAGTTCCCATTGAAAATATCCATAAAAGTTAAGAGGTCAGAGAGAGCCATCAGTGAGTAAAAAACTTCTGAAGGTAGGCAAAAAGGCCACTGTACGAGAACAAAACTCTCGGTCAAAGAAATATATGCAGAGTTAAAGTATCAGGAGAAGAGATTTGCTTTGTGTTAAAATCTGGTGTGCGTGTCTTATCGATCACTAGACCTAGGCCTTGGCTAATCTATTATGAGCATACTCAGGCATGAAGGGCTTAATTTTCTTATAGTACATTAAAACCCTATGTCATGGAAAGTTCGATGTCCCTATAATATTCATATACTGTGTCACCAATTGCTTGCTCACCATAATGTCCAATACTATATCATGTTCTGGAATGTTTGATGTTCCTTTGGAACAATAATATACTGTTTCATGCAACGCTTAGTATCTTTATTGGATGTTCCATGAAACACTAGTTGTGACTGGAATATATTAATAAACTGGATCAGAAAATGCCACGATGACCTTTTGAACAAATTACCACTTCATGCCACATTTGTAACGTCACCCTCCTACAGCCCCATCTCAGTTTATCTGCTACTGAAATCCTCATCTGAGCCATGGTTGCCCCAAGACTTGACTATTCCAAAGCTCTCCTATCAGACCTCTCATTATGCACCCAGCATAAGCTCAGCTCATTTCAGACGCTGCTCATCATTTTCTAACTTGTGTCGAGTACTATTTATACATCAACACTATTGTAGAAAGCTATGGTCCTGAAAGAGTTAACGTCAAAACTGCATGAAGCTCCATCCCAATCTGATGATGTCACACAGTCTCTGGGTGGAGAAGAAAAAGTCTAGCATGAGGTTTTAATGGAGACAGACATGTCATTCCTGGCTCCTGATAGATTATGTCTAACCGCTCAATGTAACATGTTTCCATTGCTGTCATGCAATAAATTATATCTTGTCCTGTAAAACACGCACCCCTTTTTATTAAGGCTCAATAGTGGTTTATCTTCGACCACAGCTGATTAGATAGACTCAGCATAGAAAGAAGGATAGGACTGTTTGATTTTGTTTTTGTTAGTGTGCTCTACCATAAGCTGTCCAAATTGATTAGGTTTTGCTTTCAAAGTCTAGAAAGGAGGATTGATGACAGTACTGTACTGCAACCACATATGACAATCCATGTCCCCTCTGGCCCGTATCAGCTCCCAGTTAATTAGCACCCCTATTTTTAAATTCCCTGCCACATGTTCAAATACCTCCACAACTTCAGCCCTTCCTATATTTGTAACCTCCTCCAGCCTCACAGCTCTCTGATATCTCTGTGTGCTCCTTTAATTCCAGGGTCTCATATACCTCTGTCATGAGCAATCAAGTCTTGAGCTGCTTAGACTATAAATCCCTAACACCTTCCCTAAATCTCTAACATTTCTAACTTTCTCTGCTATTCAGTGCTTCTTAAAATTGAGTTCTGTGTTCAAGTATTTGGTTAGCTTTAACAATATCTCCTCTTCAAAACTAATTATTCATGTTGCTGTGGGTGTTACTGATCAGGCCAATATATGCTATCTGTCCCAAACCACCTTTGAGATGATGGTGGTGAGCCAGTTTCTTGAAATGCTGCAGTCTGTATGGTGAAAGAACGTTGGCAGTGCTGTTCAGTGAGAGCAGGATCATTCCAAGATGGTGACCCAATGACAGTCATAGAAAAATAATATAATTCTCTGAGAACCCAATTCCACAGAACATCAAACACCCTATATACTGTGCCCTATGTATATTGCATAATATACAATTGGACTCAATGATCATGTACTACACATATGCTACATTGCTGTGAATTGTTTGAAATCAGCATTGCATTGTAATACAATATATCCTGATTTTTAGTATTTAATATACTGTTTTGTAGAATACTCAATTTTCCATGTGATGCATTACTATGTACATTACCAGTAAGCATTTGAAATTTCTATAGTAAGTTAGTGTGAAGTAATGTTCGATTTTGGTAAAGTGCATGAACTAGTTACATTATTTGATGACTATTACCCTATAGTACATTAATGTATTGTGCCATGGGGTGTAGTGTTAAGCAGAAGGGGTAGTGCCTCTGACTTGGGGACATGCCGCATCCCTTGGATGGTCCACAATCTTTGGTCCTCTCTGCTTGCACAACTCTCACCTATGGCTCCAAGTAGTCGCTTGTGCACGGCGACGGCCACACCCCGGCAAACTGCGTCGGCTCGCAGGCTAAACTAGGTGAGGGTAGCCCACGGATCTGTATCCCGGGTGATAGAGAGACAATGCCATCTCCACGGTGCACAAGGACAGCTGTAGCAAGTTCATCCAACCGGGCAGGCACACTGACTTTTCCAGTGAAGAAAATGCAGTTGCAAGTCTTTGCGAACAGCTCAGATGGTAAGATTGGATAGGTATGGGTTACAGATAATGTCAGCCTACCCATCTGTAGCTGTCCCAATCAGTTTTACTGTTCACCAGTTTAGAGGGGTGTGGTAAATCAAAGCAAATATTCCTCATTTAAATCAATCTCTCACCTAAGTATCATTGTAGAGCATAGAAATTGGTCTTTTACCAGAAGTGCTTATGATCCATGTGACTCTTCTCCATCCTTACAGCATCTAACCCTGTTAAATATATCCTTTCCCTCAACAACCTAAACACAACTGTGTTATTCAACCCAACTATTCCAAATGGGTAGTGAAATCATCATTCTCATATCTCACCAAGTAAAAAATGTTCTCCTAAAATCCCCAATGGATTCATTAGTGCTCAGCTTATATTTATGGTTTTGGATTCCAATGTTGTGCTCACTGATAGTTCAGAGACAAACAAAACTGCAGATGCTGGAATCCAAGGTAGACAAGCAGGAGGCTGGAAGAACACAGCGAGCCAGGCAGCATTAGGAAATGGAGAAGTCGACATTTCTGGTATAACCCTTCTTCAGGACTGGAGATGGGTGCAAGGGGGAGCTGCAGAAAAAGTGGGGTGGGATTGAGGGAGGCTTTAGGGTGGGGAGAGGGGCGGGGTGGTGAGGTAGGCATAAGTGAACACAGGTAAAGGGTACATCCTGGTTGGTCGATGGGAGGAATGAATCCAGTTGGTACCTGGAAGGAAGGGCCGATCAGAGGAATGGAAGGGTGGGGGAAGGGCGGTGAAGGGAGGTTATTTGAAATTGGAGAACTCAATGTTGAGTCCTCCAGGCTGTAGCCTACCCAGACGGTAGATGAGGTGTTGTTCCTTCAATTTGCGGTCTGATTCACAGCAATGGGATTTACTCAGTGAATTAAGGAGCATTGCAGGCCAGCATCCACTGGGTAACACAGCAGTAATATTTAGGGCAGCTTTGCTGAACTACCACAACACAGGAAAACATCCCCAAGCCTCTCAGAAGGCATGTCAAAGGAAAACAGAATTTGACACCATGTCATCATTTGTAAATACTGCGACAGGTAACCAAATGAATGGTCAAAATGGTTAGGTTTAAGAAGTGTCTTCGAAAGAGATCAAGAATAATTTAGGGAGGAAATTCCGGCGATTAGTTCTCATGTAGCTGCAGGCTGGCTCTGACATTGGAGAAGCAACAATTTGTAATGTAATGGAGGTCAGGATTGGCAGAGTGTAGAGATCTCTGAGCATTGTAGGTCTGGAGAAGGTTAGGAAGGTTTGAATGGGAAAGGCCATAAAGGGATTTGAAAAAAAAGAATGAGATTGTTAAAAATTGACACGGTGTGGGAGCCAGTATTGATCAGTGTTGTTGGTTGGAAGAGACTTGGTGTGAGTTAAGATATGGATGAGTTAAAATTTTCTAAACAGTCAAGGTGGGACACTGGCCTGAAAAATCATTGGAATCGTTGGATCTTGAGGTAAATGAAGGGATTAGATGTAGCAGTGTTGAAGCAGGAGCAGACTCAATGTTGAAGTAGGCAGTCTTGTTGATGGAAATGTTAAGGGATTTCAAGCTCAAGTTCAGGGTCAAATAGGACAAGATTGTGAGTAGCCCGTTTCAACCTCAGATAGTGACCAGGAAAAGGTAGCATTTAATATAGAGACCTAACAGAAATCTAAACAGCTCCAATATATAACTGTAGGAAATCTCTGCATTTCAATACTGGATGCCAGACAAACATGGTGAATCGTGCGAGGCAGTGAAGGGTTGAGAGAGGCACTTGTAAGGTCAGGTTGGGTATCATCAGTGTATATATGGAACTGGATATTTTCTTTTCAGTTGATGGTATCGAGAGGATCTCAACCCTAACCCTAACGTTAATGCTAACCCTAACCCTAACCCTAACACTAATCTTAACCCTAACCCAACTCTAACCAATGAAAGATACGAGTGGACTCAGAATAGATTCTTTGGACATTCCAGAGGCAATAGTATTGCAGCATGAAAAGAAGCCACTGCATCTAATTCTCTGACTCTGACAGGATGTAGCCCACTCTCCACTGGAAAACAGAAGGCTGTTAGCAGAAGAGAATGTTATGATTAACCATGCGAAAGACTGCAGACAGTTGAGAAGTACAAGGAAGGATTGCTTACCTTGATTGTGATTGCATAGGATATGAGTCATGACTTTGATGAGGACTGTTTCTGTGCTGGGACAGGAGCAGAACCTGATGAGAGAGATTCATGGAATCTCAGGAAAGACAGGCATGGATTTTGGAGGTCAACACGGGGCAGTTGAAGATTGAGTGGTTTACAATTGGGGATTAATGATGGGTTTTTAAAAGACCAGGAGGATGGCAGTGGATTTGAATGAAGAAAGAGTTAGAAATGATTCCCTGAGATTTGTTCAAAGTTAAAAATCACACAACACCAGGTTATAGTTCAACAGGTTTAATTGGAAGCACACTAGCTTTCGGAGCGACGCTCCTTCATCAGGTGATAGTGGAGGGCTCGATTGTAACACAGAATTTATAGCAAAAATTTACAGTGTGATGTAACTGAAATTATACATTGAAAAATTGATTGTCTGTTAAGCCTTTCATCTGTTAGAATACAGTGATAGTTTCACTTCTTTCATGTATAAATCACAAAATCTTTTATTTAAAGTTGCATTCTCGGGTTAGCTGTTAACAATGGTGATAGCTAGACAATATGTTGAAGGTGTTGGTCCCCTGTGTTCACTGTCTATGACCTGATGTTTAGATTGATTCTAATCTAAAAAGTGAGATAACAGAGTTTTACATAAATTCATGCAGTTTTTGAGTTCAGAGTTCTACATGAATGCATGCAGTTTTTGAGCAAAGTCCAATGTAACCCTGCAAGTACAAATTCACCCCACAAAATATATGTGTGCATGTGGGTCTTTGTCTGTCTGTGTGTGTGTGTCTGTCTGGGGTGGGGGTTGTGAGTGTGAGAAAGTGTGTGTGTGTAGTGAGTGCAGAGTGTCTTAAGTCTATGAGGGGGTGCATGTGTGAGTGTGGGAGTGTGTGTGCGTGTCTGTGTGTACCTGTGTCCGTGTGTATGTGAGAGTGTGTGTGTGTAGGAATATCTGTGTGTGTGTAGTGAAATGGTGATCACCTGTAATGTGACATGAACCCAAGGTCCTGGTTGAGGCCCTCCCTATGGGTACCTGAACTTAGCTATCAGCCTCTGCTCGGCCACTTTTCTCTGCTGCCTGTCCCGAAGTCCACCTTGGAGGATGGTCACCCGAAGGTCTGAGGCTGAATGTCCTGGACCACTGAAGTGTTCCCCAACTGGGAGGGAACCCTCCTGTCTGTTGATTGTTGTGTGGTGCCCATTCATCCGTTGTCGTAGCCTTTGCTCAGTTTCCCCAATGTACCATGCCTCTGGGCATCCCTGCCTGCAATGTATAAGATAGACAACGTTGGCTGAGTCACATGAGTACCTGCCATGTACAAGGTGGGAGGTGTTCTCACGCGTAATAGTGGTATCTATGTCCACAATCTGACACGTCTTGCAGTGTCCACCGTGACAGGGTTGTATGGAGTTGTCCTGAGAGCCGGGCAGCTTGCTACGAACAATGATCTGTTTGAGGTTTGGCGGTTGTTTAAAGGCAAGTAGTGGAGGTGTGGGGAAGGTCTTGGTGAGGTTTGTTCAGTTCTTTATTCCCTAGTCAACAGGCCAAATGGGAATGGCAGCAAGTATTGCTGCTGGAATGCCTGAATACTCATGGAATATGATCAGTTATAGTCATTCCAGCGCCAAGTGAAACTCACTTGATAAATTTGGCTGGCTTAAGGAAATAGTTCTGATTTCACCATCTTTTAAAATTGTTAATGCAAAGAGAAAAGTCACAAGGTTTAATTTTGCAGTTCAAGCCAGTATTGTAGATACATTTATAAACTTTTCCAAAGGTATTCAAAGACATTAAATGATAATAATATTATCTTTTGCTGAAAAAAAATCAATCAAGTGTCATCAATGCAAATGCACTGACTGACAAAATCCAGATGAAACAAAAATCTGAATGTACTACCTCTGCAGTACCTGCGAATGACAGACTCATCATTGTGGGTAGCTTTTACACTGGCATTGTGTCAGTCTCTCTAACTTGGTGGCACACCATTGGCAAACATGTCTTTGAAAATGACAATAGCAATGATTTCTTGCTCCTAAGGAAGTACATTGAAAGCAGTCAGATTATGACAAGCACCACCTTCTGGCTGACAAACAAGAATATGGTGTCCTGAGTGTTTCTTTATTTTAAACAATACCATTTAAGTGCTCATCATTGAGTCAGGACAAAGGATAGTGACTATCTCAAGACCAACAAGGCAGTGACAATGAACACAGGACTGATTATTGTTTCATTTGTACAAAAGATGAACGCTAAACCTCCTCAAAGCCCTAGGACAAAAAAAATGCAAACAGTTCACAATGAGCAAACTCGAATTCACTTGCAGAGGGATGACCTGATAGAGGTCAATAAAATCATGAGGAGCATAGTTAGGGTAAAGAGACAAGGTCTTTTCCTTGGGGAGTGGGAGTCCAAAACTAGGAAGCATAGGTTTGGGGTAAGAGGGGATAGATTTAAAAGGGACCTAAGGGGCAATCTTTTTATGCCAAGGGTGGTGTGTGTATGGAATGAGCTGCCAGAGGAGGTGGTGGAGCCTGGTACAATTACAATATTTAAAAGGCATCTGGATGGGTATATGAATAGGAAGGGTTTAGAGGGACATGGGCCAAATGCTGGCAAATGGAACTAGATTAATTTAGGATATCTGGTTGGCATGGACGAGTTGGACACAGTTGATTTCTGTGCTGTGTATCTCTATGACTCTAAAGACAAATGGCTGAATGCTTTCCTCACAATGGTGATGGCTGGGAGGTGAGGGAGCTTTTAAGAAACCAGACAAACATGGAGGGTTGCCTTCTTTCTACCATGGCATTTTGCCGATGTGGGAATCTCAATGAGTGACATAAGATCCAATTTCTTGCACCATTTTACCTACGCTGGAAAGGCCCATATCCATGAGAAGACTGACAGGTAGCCTCAAAGTAGGTTCCCAGTCTAGAAAAAGGGAGTGTTGGTGATGTGGGAGAAGGGCCTCCATGGTAGGTGATCTAGCCCCAAGTTCATCAGCCTTTGAGGTTACCTTGGCATTCAGATGCCTTTCCTTTACAATGCAGTTTCAGCACTAGCCACCACTGGCAGTGGTGCTGCTGAGCTCATGATTGTCTGATTTGACTGACATTTCACAGGGATTGGGGAGGTCACTGTCTTCAGTTGGAGTGAAGTTCAGTTAGCAGGCTATTCATTGACTGACACTGGCAATATGCTACCTCAAGGACCTACTGCCAACCAACACAGGGCTGGCCTCATGCTCTTGACTCTGGCATCAGAGTTTCAGCTTCCTCTGAAAAACTGATTTCTGCACAGCTAATCAAAACCATTGGCATGGCTATGAGGAAAGGATAGAGAGACGACATAACTTCTTTTTGAAGAAAAAAAGGTGAGAGGTGAGCTTATTAAAATTATGAAAGATTTGCCCAACACGCAATTAAAAGGTGCAACTCACTGCCATAGGAAGTGGTTGAAGCAAATATTGTAGCTGCTTTTAAGGGAAATCTAGACACGCACATGAGGCAATGGGAATAGATGGTTACAATAGCAGATTGAGATGAAGAAAGATGGTAGGAGGCTCAAATGTAGGTAAATAAGCAGCATGGACTGATTAGATTGTATGCTCTTTTTCTGTGCAGCATAGTGTATCCTCTGTAATGTAAACACAGAATCTTGTGACATCAAGACTGATTGGAACAATTGAGAGATACTATCCATAATGCAGCTGATAGAAGCTTGGACTAAGCTGTCTGCAAAAGGAATAGTGTGCTGAAATGGTAATTACAAAGAAAGATTACTTATTGGAAAATACTGCCTGCACTTATGATGCATTGGGGCATAGGCTGTCACCAAAGTAGCAAGCTCACAAGGACCAAGTATGAACTGAAACTAAGGATTATGTATAATGAGTCTTGGAATGAAACAGGAGATTAAAGGCACTCTTTTGTGATACTTTGCCATGGAGATTACAAAATGCTTGTAGTATGTTAGACTGCTGCATCACGGACTGTTCAACGTCCATAGTGTGTATTAATATGATGACAGAAATTGCTAGAAATAGAGATCTGTAGAGAGAGAAACTGACTTTATGTTTCAAGTTAAAGACCATTCATTAGGACCACTTCTGTTTTTGTAGAGTACTACAGCATGATGGTATCCAGCAATATGTACAGTTACATCGTATAATAATCTGGTATCTAGGCATGTTGGACAATAATAGCTTTGTGCTAATGAATATAATCAATCCCGTCATATTCCAATGTGTGGTAATACTGAGTCATTGACTGGAAGACCACATTCGGGGCACATCATAACATTACAGTATTCCTGGTAAGGATATGGAATTGTAATTGGAATTCTGTTCTCCAGATAGTTTGAATTACAGTGCAATTGGATTTTACTGTAATTAATATTCCAAGGAACAGCACACCTGTCACTATATAGATAATACTCCCTCTGTATTTCCTGCATGTAAATGTTGAATGGCATGAGCATGCATGTATGATAAAGCGATATTGGATCAAGCAGTTCAGAGACAGCATAAACTTTGACAGCAAGATCAAAGATATTTATCAAATTCACCTAAACATTTGAGGTTTGTAAATATCAGTAAATCTGCATTTCTGTGAGCGAGTCATTGAAAGGATACAAGTGCCTCACATCAAGTTACTGCTCAAATTTGCTGACAATTTAGATGCAAACCAGAATTCCAATATACAGTACATAACACCATTCACAAAGTGTTCCAATACACCAGACACGAGAGGATATGAGATGAAAGTTATGCTCAAATTGATGTTCCTTTTGGAAACATTGTACATTCCTTGTATTAATTATCTCAATTCTTTAATGCAACAATAAAGCAATATAAATCACGCATATTAAAGATGTTACATTACCCCTGATTTGCTGATTTGCCAACGGATCTGATTTCACATATTTAACTCCAACATGCTGCCCTCACCCCAGTTACATCCCTTCCACCCAAAGACCAACAATAACCAAGGGTCCTTGTCTCCAGGGAGAACTGTATTTTCAAACCCTTTCCTTCATTCCCGGCATTCATATTTCCAACGCTGGATCCCTTAGACTGAAGCATCAGTGCAGCTGCAACTATTGTTGCCTCTGCCTTGTCATCAACCTTTTCTCAACCAACCCTCACCCAACCAGCAAAGGTACCTTGTCACCTCATAGCTTCACTTAGGTCTCTCTATCCTTGCTAAACTTCATAGGAACTTTCATACTTTTGCTCCCTTGAACTTCACCCCCTCACGCTACTGCGAAGCAATTCCCTACCACTCAATTATCTTTCCTGTTCGCTGGATTGACACGTTCTCATTTCTAAAATGACCATGATCAATCTCCACCTCGAAGTGTCTGTCATTGGCTTCTCTAAATGCTAACTGCAATGATTGTGCCCTCTCTTAAGTGCCTTAAACATGTTGTCACCCGTGTGTGCCATTCTTAAATGTGTTTTTGGCTTTTGTCAGCTCACAGCATTTGAGATCACCCATGCTGATTACTAAAGGCACATCCCCTCTGACAGTAACTGCAGTCAGCTAGTATTCCTTGTTCTCCTCAACATTCGTGACATCCAATACAGCTGAAAGAAAGTAACTATTAATCCAGCACCATTCATTATCTCACCTGAATTCCCATCGCCTCTACATCCCATTTAGTTCTCGGAATGTTGTCACTATTGTGACATTGGAAATGTTATGATGTTGGAGACAAGTTATATTCCGATGTGTTTATGTTTAGTATTTACAATCATGAACAGTAAAACCCCAGCTTTGTGGGCTTGCCCAAATATGAGTCTATTCCTTCATGTTCTGTTCTTGTCCCCACATCACTTCACACTATACACCACCATGTCAGTCCCAAATCCCCAGTCAACCTTCTCTCTGGAGTCAAAAATCTTACCTGCATCTTTGCTATTTTTAGACTAGATTTCTGCACTTGCGTCCTTAACAGTCTCCTATCCTCCTTTATCTAAAATATTGCTTTTCCAAAGCTTGGCTGTCCATGTCCTACTCATTCATCATTACCCGACCCACGCTAATCTAAAATGCTATTACCTGCCCCAAAATATAGAATTAAAAATGCTGGCTTTCAAAGCCCCCCAAGATTTTGAACATATACAAAACATTGTGTATTGCCTTCTTCAATCATAAATTCCTGCTCACATCCTTTTTTCATTTCACTCTGTATTTCTCACCCTTTACCCCATCACAGACCTTGCAGTTGCACCCCTGAAAATTCATCCCTACATCATTCCACTTTTAGCTTTTACCTTCAAAAGCTGCCTAGATTCCATTATTTCAGTCAGAATTTGATTTTTTTTCCCACCTAAGTGTTGAATAAAATGGTGTGGTAGTGTAGCATGGGTGGGGATAATTTTATTCTATTCATGGAAAATTGTATTGCTGTAGTAAAATGTCTACCTGTTTGAAGGACTAGTGAGGAAGATGATAGGTTTATGGAAATTCAAAGGGGCTGTCAGACCAGGAGTTGTATTCCTTTGGAGAATTATCATTATTACCGGAACATACTATTGTCAATTCTCAAGTAAACATTCTCTTAGAATTGGTCATCTGTCCTATAGATCTTTATGTGGCTCGGTGTCAAATTTTGATTGATAATCACTTAAGATAACTTGGGACATCTTATTATAGCACCACCAAGTTATTTTTGTGATGGTACATTTAATAATTAAACCGCGGAACATGCATAATTTTGAGAGGTTAGATATCTTGCATAGTGTGCACTTACTGTTTCTTTAAACACAAATTCAAAACACCCAGGTCCCACTATCTCTAAGCTACAATTTTGAACACGACAGTAGCATTCTGTATTCGACTGCCAATTTGAGCTAAAAGTGTGCTTCTTGCTGTGGATTTATACACTCTCTGAAGTGGATTGGACCATTCACACCTTTGCAGAAGCACCTTGCAAGAATCTTAAGAATTTTTTAGTAATGGAGGAAATCTATTGGACCCAATAAGCCTGTCTATGTTTATACCTGATGAAGGGCTTTTGCCCAAAACATCAATTTTCCTGCTCCTTGGATGCTGCCTCATCTGCTGTGCTTTTCCAGCACCATGTTAGCGTTCACTCCAACCAACAGCCCAAAATATCAACTGTTTTCTGAATCTCTTCTGCCCCCAAAAATACATTTCATTTCCACTGTGACCCAGTTTATACAATCATCTTCTATGACCTTTGCCAACAGCTACTGACATTCAAACTCTTGAACTTAGGAAACAATCTAGAGGAGAGGCAATGGCCTATCGGTACTGTTGGTAGGCCAGTAATCCACAGACTCAGGTAATGGCATGCAAACCTGAATGTGAATCCCTTTCAGATGGTGGAAATTGAATTTGTTTTATTTCAGAAAATCTAGGATTTAAAGTCTAATGATGCACATGAAACTAGTGTAAGTAATATTTACCTGTTCATTAATGCATTCTTACGGAAGGCAAGATGGCACAGTGGTTAGCACTGCTGCCTCACAGCGCCAGAGACCCGGGTTCAATTCCCGCCTCAGGCAACTGTCTGTGTGGAGTTTGCACATTCTCCCGTGTCTGCGTGGGTTTCCTCCGAGTGCTCCGGTTTCCTCCCACCATCCAAAAATAAATGTGCAGGTTAGTTGAATTGGCCATGCTAAATTGCCCGTAGTGTGAGGTAAAGGGGTGAATGTAGGGGAATGGGTCTGGGTGTGTTGCGCTTCGGCGGGTCGGTGTGGGCTTGTTGGGCCGAAGGGCCTGTTTCCACACTGTAAGTAATCTAATCTAATCTAACCGTACTTGTTCGGGTTTACACGTGACTCTAGACACACAGAAAAATGGTTGAATATTAACTGACCTCTGAATTGAAGTAATGAGACATTTGGTTGAACTCAGAGGCAACCAGGGATGGGCAACAAATATTGTCCCTTCCAACAATGCTCACACCCCAAAAAATTAAGTTAAGAAGAATTGTGTAGTGTGAGACAATGAAGCTTTGATTCCATCATTTGGAATTAGATACAAATGCAGCTCTGTTAGTGGCATTTACTTTATGAAAGGCTTGGTTCCTTCAATGTCTTATCAACTGATTTACGCAGAAGTGATTTGAATCAGAGGCAAGCAGCTAGAAGCACATTCATTTTATTACTGAGCTCCAAGCAGCGAGTCAGCAGAAACATGGCAGAAGCAAGTCGCAGTCGGCAAACCAATGCCAATTTCCTTACATATGAGCATTTTACAACTTGTTTCTTTGGCACTGAAGGGTTGGATGATGCACTGATCGGGTCTGCTGCTATAACCTTCCTCTTGTGTTCTTTTTGCTGGATCATCTTGGATGTGATGATTATCTGATTATCTACTGGGTCAGCCATTTTTCAGTCTTGCAGATACTTTGGGGAGCCTGCTACTTTTGAGCGTGAATAGTGATCAAGAATGGGAAAAGGGAGGTCTTCATTTTCACTCTGGGAGCATCTCAGTTGCAAGCATCTGATGGAGATTTAAGCTCCATTCGCAGTGCTCAATCCAGTTTTCCCAGTCTGATAGAGTAAAACTCACCCTGGAGTGCCCCAGCAAGTGCTCTTGGGTCAGATACAAGCTGAGGAGGTAATCAGCACGAGTGGATTGTGGAATGAAAATCAGTTGCAATCTACAATGATGTAAATCTCTGACTGCCTTACCAGGCACTCTCAGTGTAAGAAGGTCCAATTGTCAGTCTGTGCTGTGGCTGGGTCTATAAAAGCGGTAGACAGACAGCTGATGGTGGCACAGTACATTAGAGCTGTGACAAACTGTAATAATGGTTAAAAGGGAATCTAACTCTGTGTGTTAGGAATTGACCAATGAAGATTGACTCAATGGATAAAAAGGTCTGTTCTGATAATCAGGAGGGGTTTCCTAAAGTGTCCATGAAACAAATTGCAGATTTATTTTGAAGATCCCCCAGTTGTTAGCATTTGAGAACACAGGTTCAATGATTGCAGCACGAATGGATGAGGTGAGCATGAATGAAGCTAATGATCTTTCCTCCCTCTTCTCTTCTTAAGTTGCATGTACGTTTGCATTTGTATTTGTGAGTCTGCAGTCAGCCTGTCCTTCTCTTTGCTCTGCTGTCTGCAGCAATACAAAGGAAAATTACTTTAGGCAATTTCCATCCTGTCCCTGGTGGAAATATGTTTAGAATAATTTTTTTTTAAAAAGACAGCTCGGATCTGACAGAGATTGGTGCCTATTTGTGGCTTCATTCTGAATAACTCTGATGATAGCTAATACTTGAAAGAGAAATGTCGTGTGATAACAATGCTCCTTAGGAATGGGACAATTGTTTGAGACAGAGCTAGGACTTCACTCTTGATTTGGGCTGAGATTTGAGTATTTGATCTGACACTGCTTAAGGAAGGTTTAACCCTG
Source organism: Chiloscyllium plagiosum (assembly GCF_037043375.1). Lineage (NCBI taxonomy): Eukaryota > Metazoa > Chordata > Chondrichthyes > Orectolobiformes > Hemiscylliidae > Chiloscyllium > Chiloscyllium plagiosum. The sequence continues at coordinate 85,396,878 of NW_028270147.1, read as the reverse complement.
GAGACAACTTCTAAACTGAGATTGCAAACTGTAGTTGCAAACAATAGCAAGTGTTTCATATTCCAGTGTTAACATTTTCACATCTTGACGATTATAAATTTTCAACAAAGAATACCTTTTTGAACAGAGAGGACAAAGAATTAGTATCTTTTGTATTCAAGTGAGCTAATCAGGAGAGCAGATTCTTTTCAAATGAGTCCCACAAAAAAAATGCTATTTTTGACAAAATGTTAACTGTTTCCAGCCTGAATTCTTTATCTTGCTGTGGGAACCTAGCCATAAAGACATGGTTTCTTGCTTCTCCCTTTCAAAGGAATGTTTCTGGTCTCTCACCATTGAATCGGTAGCCATTCACCCACTGGAGGAGGTGTGCTGCTATATCAAATAGACTTACTTGGGGGAGACTGGGATGGAGGTTGGGAGTAGTGGAAGTAGAGGGGTGGGAGGCTGGGCACAGCAAAATAATGGTCAAGCAACCAGAAACTAAGTAAATCCCGCTATTGATGTTTTTATGCAACCTCCTTTCTCCTATGAACTGTAGGACAAAATGGGGACTAGAATCTATTAGCCCCTCTGCAAACAGCAATGGTCTTTGGATTAGTCAATCAGTTGAGGCACCTGAGCTGTATCTGTTCAGGTATACAGATGCACTATGGTCAACATGGAAAACTGGAATCTCACTTAATGATTCTTCAAAGAGTATTGGCACTGGTTCTGAAATTGCGCCTTCCTACTACAATGGCTTGAACTGCACAGGTTTTTAAGGCTCCTTTATCCATCCTGCTGCTGAAGCATGTTTGGATCACTGTACAAGTAAACACAACTACAGCAGACATGTTGAAAATAGACACCCTTGAAATATTCTCATGAAAATTAGCATCTGATTTATTTTCCATGAACGTTTACCTGTACCTTTGAGTATTAATTTTAATTATACTTGTTAATTTTCCAGTTCAGGTTTGTAATTGTAGATTGCTTGAAATAACAAGAAATAAAAGTTTTGATTTATAGCAATGAATCAGATTTAATATAGCCTCGTGGGGGAATTGATATGTTTAGAGAGGACAATATTGCAACACTTGTTATTCCAACACAAATGCATTGTCTTCTAATGTAATATGATTTGATTGAAATAACTTTTATTACCGTAATGTTTTATTTTCATAAGGAAAGAAAGAAATACAAACTATTAACAAGGCGCAATTTAAATTTAAAAAAAGCTTTATTGCCCCTCATCATGACCCTAGGGGCTGTTTATTTGTGTAAGGAACCATGTTATTCCTGACATCTTGACCAACATTCTCATTCAATTGAGGGGACCAAGAGAATTCTCTTAATTTTGAAAACCTCCATTGAGTCCAATCCGTACATGAGGAGTACTGTGTTGCAATTGAAAGGCAGCACTTCTGACTTATGTTTTATTTCAAAAATATACTTTATTCATAAAAATATCTTTATATACATACATGGTCACTTAAGTAGTCCGGTTCTGTACAGTAGCATATGAAGGAACAAACAAAAATGGAGTTTGACTCTATGCAGCGAACAAGACCATATTTATATATATTTGAGGCACCGTGAGGGTCTGATAACTGAATGGACCCCCATTTAACTTTAGCCGAAACACCTTAGATGGTAGTCTTTGCCTATTGCGCCTTGGCAGCTGCTGCCTCAAGCTTTGTGCATCCCTCAACACGTAGGCACTGCACCACCTCATCTGTGCTGTGCTTGCATGATGGTCTGGCTGATGTCAGGGTGTCTTAGAGTTTGGCATGAATCATGGAGCAGGTGAGAAAGCTGCGAACTGAGTTGCCACTGACGCTGAGCACATTTGCTTTTAAGGCCAGTCCAATTTTAAAAGCAAGCAGTCAGAATTTGAAAAAGCAGGCTTCGTGATTGATGATGGATTTGCTTGAATGTGTTCCTCAGAGTGACTTGGCCCCAGTGTGCTGAAATCTATAGTGCTGTGCACTGTTTTTTTTCATTACGGGTAGCCGTCTTACGAGTCAACCTTCAGCCATTCACTCAGAAATATTATAATCATTTTTCAAAGTTAAAACGATGATGTGATGAGTAAACACATTTGTGGATGGCAGGAAGCCAAAGACATCCAGCACTAAGAGAGGGACCAGCCAGCATTCAGTGATCGCTTTACTGGCACTAGTGAAGTTCATTGAGCATCTACCCTTACCACCTCCCCCCTCACTTCCCTCCAAGGCCCCAAGGGATCCTTCCATATCCGTCACAAATTCACCTGCAACTCCACACACATCATTTACTGCATCCGCTGCACCCGATGTGGCCTCCTCTACATTGGAGAGACAGGCCGCCTACTTGCGGAACGTTTCAAAGAACACCTCTGGGACACCTGCACCAACCAACCCAACCGCCCTGTGGCTGAACACTTTAACTCCCCCTCCCACTCCACCAAGGACATGCAGGTCCTTGGCCTCCTCCATCGCCAGACCATCGCAACACGACGCCTGGAGGAAGAGCGCCTCATCTTCTGCCTAGGAACCCTCCAACCACAAGGGATGAATGCAGATTTCTCCAGCTTTCTCATTTCCCCTCCCCCCACTTTATCTCAGTCCCAACCCTCGGACTCAGCACCGCCTTCTTGACCTGCAATCTTCTTCCCGACCTCTCCACCCCCACCCCCTCTCCGGCCTATCACCCTCACCTTAACCTCCTTCCACCTATCGCATTCCCAACGCCCCTCCCCCAAGTCCCTCCTCCCTACCTTTTATCTTGGCCTGCAGTCCTCACTTTCTCCATCTACCCTTACACCCTCCTGACCCTGCTAAACAGGGTCTACTTGAATCAGTTAAGGCACATTGGACCCTCTCAGGAAGCCGGTCATGGCTTGAAGTCCCACTCCAAGGATTTAAGCATGCACCCTTGACTGACAGGTCAGTGCCCTCCTGAGCTCATGCTGCATCGCTGCAGGTAATGTTCATTCCAAGCTGCACGGCTTGCGTGCTTATTTCAGAGGCACACGCAACTGGTAAGAAAAGTAGAGGGGACACTGGCTGCAGGTGCTGCTTTTCAGGTGAATATCACGCCATTCAAAAGCAGGATGCCAGAAATATGAAGTACAAACAACAGCGCAAAACAAAAAGGTGCTGGAGATAGTCAGCAAGGTAAGGCAGCATTCAAGAGGAGAAAGACAGAGTTTCAGGTTGAAGGATGGTGACGATTGATTTAATTGTCACGCATATTTTACAATAAAATGCAGTAAAAAGCTTTCATTTATCAGCTTGATTTGACACTATAGATGACCTTGCAGAACTATTCGGACAGGAGTTAAAGAACACAGGGTTAGGCCTTTTAGGACCGAGACGAGGAGAAATTCTTTCAGCCAGACAGTGGTGAGCCTATGGAATTCTCTGCCACAGAAAGTGGTTGAGGTGAATGTTTTCAAGATGGGCTTAGATATAAGTGTTATAACTAAGGGGATCAAAAATCATGAGGAGAAAGTGGGAACAGGGCACTGAGATGGATGATCAGCCATGGTCATAGTTATTGGCTGAGCAGGCTTGAAGGACTGAATGGGCTACACCTGCTCCTAGTCTCTATTTTTCTCCATTTCCCATTGACCTGAAACTCTGCTTCTCTGTCAAGATGCTGTCTGCTGCGTATCCCAGCATTCTTATTTTAGTTTCCGTTTAGCATCACTTCATTGCTGTTTGTGGAAACTTTTGGCTTGCTGGAAATTTCTAAATTATAGTGCAATTTTGACTGTGAAGTGCTTTGGAAATGCTAAGGTTGTGAAAGGTATTATATCAACATAAATCTGTCATCTGCAACGTCAAGATCAGCAAAAACAAACAACTGCATCATCGTTGTTGTACAAAACAGTAATATGAAATTACCTTGTCTTTTTATTTGTTTGTTTGTGGTTAATTACAGACGTTTTGGGACAAAATGTGCGGCCTGCCAGCAGGGTATCCCCCCAACCCAGGTGGTGAGGAAAGCTCAGGACTTTGTCTATCACCTTCACTGCTTTTCCTGCATCATGTGTAACCGGCAACTGGCTACAGGCGATGAATTCTATCTGATGGAGGACAGCCGGTTAGTGTGTAAGGAGGACTATGAAACGGCCAAACAGAATGGTAGGCACTGTACTAGCAAGGATATGTCATGTAACACTGTGGGGAAGATGACTATATTGCATGTCCTTTATCCATTTGGGAATACTGTTAAAAATAGTCAGCCACTCATGTCAACAATACCTTTTGAACCCATTACATGGGAATGTGTTTTAAAATAAGTAAAAAAAAACATCAATTTCTATAGCATCTTTTCACAGCGAAGTGTGCATTATGCATTTTTGCAATTCTATAAACTACTGTACTCTCATAAGTTCTAAATTGAAAGAGTACAATGCACGTTATTGGCTTTTGGCATACTTTCTACTTTTTTTGTTGAGTAAATTGTAAGGGCCACATTATTGTACAGATTCCTGACCAAGCAGTAAATGTACCTTTTAGACAGTGAGATGATATCACAACATGCAAAAGTCCAGTATGAAAGTCTTCAGTAGCAGTTGCAGTAATTGTTGTAATAAGCACAGATTTCAGAATATGCCGAAGTCTGAGATTGTAACCAGTGTAAGTCGTCAATGTTGTCACTAAAATTCAAGACATCGGTCTCAACAACAACCCAGTCTTCAAGATAAAATGTTGTAGAGTGAACAAGGAGGCAATCATACTGTTTTACCCAGAAACCACATCAGAGATTGCAAATCAGAACATACAGATAGCTGAGATGTAAGTGGTGTGTGATGAGGCATAGTGCTCAGCTGTTCAGGGTTGATATTCTACAAAGAGGAACTAGAATTCTCTCCCAGGAAGCAGCTTTGGCTGTAGATCAATTGAACATTTCAGTTGACTCCATTGATAGATTGTGGTGAAGCACAGGTATTCTGATTTGTGGGACCATAGTTAGCTGCAGAGATAGTGGAGGCAATGGTCAATATATTCCAGAGCTCGTAGGATTCTGGAAGAGTTCCGGCAGGCTGGAAAACTGCCAATGTGATATCTCTGTTCAGGAAGGGAGGGAGTTAGAAAGCAGTCAACTCTAGACCAGTTAACCTAACATCTGTCTTTTTGGAAAATGCTAGAGGCTATTATTAAGGAAGAAATAACAGGATATTTAGAAAAAGCATAATACAATCAGATGTGAACATAGTTTTGTGAAAGGGAAATCATGTTTGACAAATTTGATCAAGTTCTTGGAGGATATAGCAAACAAAGTTGATAAAGCGGAACAGGTAAATGTAGTGTGTTTGGATTTGCAGAACACACTTGATAAGGCAGCGCATAAAAGCTATTGCACATGATATTAAAGCTAATGCATTAGATTAGATTCCCTACAGTGTGGAAACAGGCCCTTCAGCCCAACAAGTCCACACCAACCCTCCGAAGAGTAACCCACCCGCCTCTGGCTAATGCACCTAACATTATGGATAACTTAGCATGGCCAATTCATCTTTGGACTGTGGGAGGAAATCGGAGCACCCGGGGAAACCCACATAGACACGGGGAGAATGTGCAAACTCCACACAGACAGTTGCCCAAGGCTAGAATTTAACCTGGGACCCTGGCGCTGTGAGGCAGCAGTGCTAACCACTAAGCCACCGTGCCGCCCTTGGATATGGATTGAGGATTGGTTATCACCCAGAACACATGCATATGAACTGCTGAGTCATTTTCAAGTTGGAAAAACGTACCCAATGGAGTGCCACAAGGATTCAGCCCTTGTGCCTTAATTATTTACTACATATGTTTATATATAAATGACTTGCAGAAGGACTCAGAATGTAATGTATCAAAATTTGTTGATGATACAAAGACAGGTGGAGGGCATGTTAGGATCCTGCAATAGGATACAAATAGATTCTATGAGCGTGAAAATGTCTTGGCAGATGGAGATTAATATAAGAAACTAGGAAAATCAAAAGATAGACTATTAGTTAAATAGAAAGAAATTCCAGAAAATTGTAAAGAGTGTTGGTGAGGTCACAACTGGAGGTACTATGTACAAATGTGTCGGCAAGGAAATACTGGTGTGGGAGGCAGTTCAAAAAAAGATTCACTAGGCTGATATAAAATGAAAACTGCAGATGCTGGAGATCTGAAACAAAGCCAGAAACTGCAGGAGGAACTCTGCACCATCTGTGGGCAGAAAAGCTGAGTCAACATTTTGAGTCCTGTGTGACGCTTCTTCAGAACAGTGAACAAACATCATCCATCCTGATGAAGGGTCATTGGACTGAAAATGTTGACTCTGCCCTTCTCTCCACAGATGCTGCCAGATCTGCTGAGTATCTCTAGCACTTTCTGGGATGAAGGAGCTGACACATCAAGAATGCCTAAACAAGTTAGGACTGTATTGATTAAAGTTTGGAGGAGTGAGGGGTGGTCCTATTGAAACACTCCAAACTCTGAGGGGGCTTGACAGGGTAGATGTCGAGACAATGTTTCTACTCATGGGAGAATTTCAAACTCAGGGACATCATTACCAAATAAGGGGAACTTGTTTAAACCTGAGCTGCAAAGGAATTTCTTCTCCTGGAGGATAGCGAATGTCTGGAATTTTCTAACTGAAGGAGTTGTGGACACTGCATCACTAATACTATTTAGGAGGTACATAGATTTTTGAAGTATCGAAGAGTTAATGGCTATGGCAGCTGGCATGAAAGAAGAGTTAAAGCCTGGAACAGATCAGCCATGGACCGTGTTAAATGACAGTGCTGGCTTAAGGGGCTAAATGCCACACTCTGGCTTTGATTTCATCTGTCCTTATGGTATATAGATGGCATTAGGTTACAAATCAACCATGCTCTAACTGGATCTGTTGGACAGACCTGAGGGGGCCTGCTCCTACGTAATTTCTGGAGTAACCTATTCCAGACAATGGGGACCATGTAAAACTTTCCTAACCTGTCTGTTCAGGCCCTTCTTAAAGGGTTTCACCCCTGTCCTATCTGCAGACTGCACAGTGACAGTGACCAGCAAAGGATGGTGCATTCTCTACTTAAAGGGAAATTGCACCACTTAGTCACCTCGTGAAGGCGAGAAGTCTCATTTTCAAAATAAAGTGAGGCACGAGGAACATGACAAAGATACACTGTAGGCATGTTAATTGTTCCAGGCATGAGATAAAAAAAAATAGTGATTCCCTGACAGCTGCCCCGTTGCTGATATTTTCAAATCTAATGTCTTTCTCTGACCTACAGTCCACCGATTGACTAATATTAATGAGATTAATGACAATTACTAATAACCTGTTGTATAGATAGTTATTAATAGGTCCCTGGAGCAAGTGGTGTGCTCTGAGTAATATCGCAACACAAAATACAAATGTGCATTACATCACCTGAACCTATTCATCAGTGCAGGGGGAAGGCGCGATTTATAGTTGCTGTGCAATCCTGCCCATCAGCCGCAGAATGAGTTAACCCCTTCAGTTCTGTTGTAGAATGACAGCGAGAAGCTTAAGAGCACTGCCATCAGTTACAGATTTTGAGCAGATTGCCAGTAGAACCTGTCCCTTCTATTCAAAGGGAAAGGTTTTTGGAAATATGGACATGTCCAGCTTCTCATTTTCCAGCCATCCATTTTAAGTGGCTGGAAAATCGTTGCTTCTCATTAGCAAGCTGGGATGGTTTATTTGTCTGCTGTTTCTTAATCTAAAATTTTCATTAGACCAGAACAGACTGAGTGAAAGTCCTTTTTATAAACTGTGAGCTGAAAGAAATTTGTTTTGGGGCCTGCATTCACCTAAGAATAAAAATCAACCACTTCATCTGGAAGCATCACATTGTCAAATTGCATTAGGCCCCCATTCACTCCTGGCTCTGAAAACGTTTGATTGATCCACTAACAGTTAAACTCCACTGATCAATTTATGGACCAGTGGATGGCTTAATTTCCTTTCAAATGTATATTGTGGCAGAGCACTGAGCTATTTCTTTTGGTTAACAAGATACTAGCAGAGGAAAAGCATGCACAAATTAAAAAAAGTCATGCAAAGCTGGCAGCCTTGACTTATTGGCTCATGTATTTACAAATGTTCTCAGCCACTGATAGGTTAAATGCAGGTACACTGACAGCATAAAAACAAAGATCAATGGGGTGCTGGAGACTTAAAAACAAAATGTGCTGGAGAAACACAGCAGGTCAGGCAGTATTTGTTGGGAGAGAAACAGAGTTAATGCTTCCTGTTCAGTGATTCAAAGCAAATAGGTGCACTGGAGTTGAAATGTTAATTGTTTTTCTCTCCACAGATGTTGTCAGACCTCCTGAGTTATTTGAGGAAGAACATTCTGGTTATTGAGGGAATACAGTGTAGGCTCACGAGGTCAATTCCCGGAATGGTAGGACTATCATATGTTGAAAGATCGGAGCGACTGGGCTTGTATACGCTTGAGCTTAGAAGGATGAGCGGGGATCTGATTGAGACGTATAAGATTGTTAAAGGATTGGACATTCTGAGGCAGGAAGCATGTTTCCACTGATGTGTGAGTCCAGAACCAGAGGGCACAGTTTAAAAATAAGGGGTAGGCCATTTAGAAAATAATTGAGGAGAAACTTCTCCACCCAGAGAGTGGTGGGTGTATGGAATGCTCTGCCCCAGAAGGCACTGGAGACCAAGTCTCTGGATATTTTCAAGAAAGAGATGGATAGAGCACTTAAGGATAGTGGAATCAAGGGTTATGGGGATAAGGCATGAACAGGATACTGATTGTATCATGATGAATGGTGGTGCTGGCTCGAAGGGCCGAATGGCCTACTCCTGCACCTATTGTCTATTGAGTTCTGTTAGCATTTCCTGTTGTTGTTGCATAATTTCAGTGTTTGGATTGATGGTTTCACCATGAGCTCCAGGAGAGGGGCTTACAGTTTTTCTTCCCATGAAGGTAGGTGGATTGCATGAGCCAGGATGTTAAAAGCCACAAAGGAACCCAGAGTAGAATAAGATGAAAAAAAGGCCAAGATCCAACAAGTTAACCTCCCACCATCCCGTCAGTTGCATGATATAAGGATAATGGGGTAATTGCTGAATCTTAGCAATCAGTCTCTAACAATCAACCTCCAACATGAATGAGAGAAACCCAGTGGTGGAAAGCTTAGTGGATTATTGGCCGAGAGTATTCAACTTTTCTCAAGTATTTCCCCTCCCATGTCTCAAAACTAATTAACCTGTAATGTCAATTTCTGATTCTATTTCTTTTCCACTTTAATCAATTATGACAGTTCTGCAACCAGAAGTGACTTAAACTAGACAGTAATCTGATGATACTTCACTAGCTCTTTGTTCAGCTGACACAATTGTACTTGAGTATTAAGCTTGCTGCGTGAAACAGAACTTCATGACAGCAAGGACATGCACTTAGTAAAAGGCTCAAAGACAGACTATTGTCATTCTAGTATCAGAATACTTACAAAAGTAACTTAAATATTAAATAAAATATTGCCATTTTCTTCTGCTGATATCATTTTAAATTCTATATTAATTTATTCTTTCAAAACAATGGCTGGATTTTTCCCTATGCACTAGGTGTCTGACATTGGGACCATATGCAATGTCCTGTCTTCATATTAAGGGAGCTGTATTAACTCTACTCCTACCAGTAAGCTGAATGGGACTAAATTTGAACAGATCTGTGAGATCCAAACTTGACATTCATAAGGTGGTGTGGACCATCAGCAGCAGCAGCAGCAGAATTGTATTCCATGGCAATCTCTAACCTAACTCTGGCATAACCCAAATTCTGCCATTATCTTCAAGGCAGTGGATCAACTCTGGCTCACTGATGAGTGCAGGAAGACAGGCCAGGAACAGTATCAGGTGTACCTAAAAATGAAATAAAACAAAGAACTGCAGATGCCGGGGATCTGAAACAAAAAAACAGAAATTGCTGGAGAAGCTCAGCAGACCTGGCTGCATCTGAGGGAAGAAAGCAGAATTAGCATTTCAAGTTGAGTGAGTCTTCATTAGAACCAAACAGTTTTGATGAAGAGTCACCAGATTTGAAACAATACCTGTTAACCTAATGAAGCCACAACAAAGGACTACTTGCATGCCAAACAACATGCAATAGGAAGAGTTAAGTCATCAAAAAACATTGAATCAGATTAAAGCTCTACCATGCTACCACATCCAGTTGTGAATGGTGGTGGACAATTAAACAACTAACAAGGGAGGAGGCTCCACAAATATCTCCATCCTCAATTATAGGGAATCCCAGTACGCTAGTGCAAAAGACAAGGCTGAGGAGGTTGTACAACCAGCTTCAGCCAGAAGTCGCAAGTGGATGATCATTTTTGGACTCTTGCAGAAGCCCCCAGTCATCAACCAGTTTAGTTCACCCCAGGGTATATCAGGAAACTGCTGAAGGCCCTGGCTGCTGCAAAGACAATAGGTTATGTCAACATTTCAGCAGTTATACTGAAGTGTTCTAAATCTTGCCATGCCTTTTGCCAAGCTTGTTCCAGTACAGTTACAACACTGGCATGAACTCAACAGTGTGAAAGATTACCCTCCTATATCTAGTACGCAAAAAGCAGGTTAAATCCAACTCTGCCAATTACCACCCCGTCTACTCTCGATCATCAATAAAGTGATGGAAGGTGTCATTGACAGTGCTACCAAACAGCACCTGCTCAGCAATAGCCTGCTCAGTGACGCCCAGTTTGGGCTTTCGTTAGGGCCACTCAGCTCCTGATCTCATTACAGCCTTAGTTCAAACATGGACACAAGAATTGAACTCAAGAAGTGAAGTGACATTAAAGCAGTGTTTGACTGAGTGAGGCATCAAGAACCAAAGCAAAGTTGAAGTCAATGGAAATAAGGAGATATCTCTCCTGTTTGCAGTCATAGCTATCACAAAGGATGATGGTTATGTGTGGAAACCAATCAGCTCAGTCCCAGAACATTTCTGCAGGAGTTCCTCAGGGTTGTGTCCTTGGCTGCTTCACCAGTCACCTTCCCTCTATCACAAGATTAGGAGCGGGGACATTTACTGATTGCACAATGTTCAGCACCATTTGTGACTCCTCAGATACTGAAGCTATCTATATCCATATGTGACAAGACCAGACAACATTTGGTCTATCAAGTGGAAAGTAACAATTGTGCCACACAAACATCAGGCAATGACCATCTCAAACAAAAAAAAATGTAATCATCGTCCCTTGAATGGCATTACTCTAAAACACCTGTTATCAAAATTCTGGGGGTCACCATTGACTAGAACCTAAACTGGACTAGCCATAAAAGAACCATGGCTACAAGAACAGGTCAGAGGTTGGGAATTCCATGTGGAATATCTCACTTTGTGATTCTGAATATCACAACTCCCTTGCTAACAAGTTTTACTGCACCCCGAATAACTATAGTGGTTCAAGAAGACAGCTCACCAACACTGTCTCAAGGTCAATTAATGATAAACAAAAACAAGTGCTGGCCTAGCCAATGATGGGCACATTCTTTGAATGAATAATATAAAATTTCTCGAGCCTGTATTTGCCACTCAGATGCAGGTCAGTGCAGGTGGGCTCTTAATGGTCTGACTGTGTGTTTGCCACCTAATTCTGGAAAGTGAGTGGTTTCTCAGGGTGGGACCCACAGAACGAGAAGGATTGGAGCCCACTGAAAGAGATGGAGCTGCTGCAGCAAAAAAGGCAAGAGTGAGGGCGCTTCAATATGGAGGTAATTTCAGAAGCTGTCTGGAAATCGAAAGTTAAAGAAGGCCCACAATATTTGGGTGATTTTGGCAGAGGAGTTATCCCTCCACAGGAATGATTTTTGTCTCTGCTATGATCTTCCCATGCTTATCGCTCATTTATTTAGCTGTAAGGGGTTAGGGATCTGTACGTTAATGGTGCTGTGCACCAATCATTCTGAGGGGGACCCTCTACACCATTGCTACACTTGAGACTCACTTCAGAACTGGATCCAGTCAGGCGAATGCCATCATCCTGAGTGAGGCCTTTTGTGGCCCAATTGCCAGCCCAACTCTGCCAAATGGACTGCCAATTCAATGGGAGCCTAGCCATGGGAAATCTGCCCAAAGGCAGGACAAAATGAGGGAGCTAATCCGATGTGGATTTGGGCTTACCTCCTGGTTCCTGCCTCTGAATGTACCTCTTTGGACTGGGGAAGATTGTCCCAATGCGTTCAGGTAACACATGATCAACTAACATGTTGTTTTCTACCAATCTGGAAAGATACGCAGTGTACAACTGGTGGAATCTGCTGTACTGGTGCACATCTTACCTTGAATTAGAAGAACATCTGACTAACAAAATTTCATTCTTTTATGGAAATAACAAGGAGGTTTGAGGTGGGAAGTGCAATTGATGTGCCCTACATGGATTCCAGCAAGGCTTTTGAGAAGATTCCACACGACTGGTTTGATAAATAAAAAGGCCATGGAAGCTCAGGACATGTATCTAGGGTTATGTTCTATGTACCACCTATCCTGGACTACACTTACTGGATCAACTGTGGTTCATAGCAAACACAAGCTAGCCATTGGAAGCTTGATTTTTGTGGACAGTTTTGATTAAAAAATGTTGGGGAAGTAGCCAAAGATCTAGGAAGTAGTGCCATTGAAATTGGGTTAATTATATCCACTGCCTCCCTGTGTAGTGGAGATCTGTCAATGCTCTCAGAAAAGCTGCTCACTGTGTGTCAGGGCATTTCAGAAGTGAGAACAGGAAACTCGGGAAGGAAAGTGCAATAATATCCTTCACCAATATGAAGGATGTTGAGGAATAAAACTACTCTATGCCAGTACCCTGAACAAAGAGGCACAATAAACGGGAAGTGCCTTTTACACCACTTTTGATATTCTTTTATACTGAAGTCAAATGCTGTTTTCAGTTCAGAATGTTTTTTTACAAAAATGCTGTTATAGATTGGGCTTTACTCTCACAAATGGCTTTTTATTTATAGCAGACTGTATTTCTTAAAAGCTAAGCTGTTTCTTTAAACCCGACCATGACAGGTTCATACATTTGGATTTATTGACCTCTATTCACCCGCTGGTGAATTTAATAAACTTTTCATCATCTCAGAATGTAGAAAATGGCAGACCGGCAGACTGATATGTCCCAGCTAAACAAGTACTGTATATAGAATCAACACCATCTATTAGATATGTGAAAATCAATGGTCTGCCTATACATTATATCTAGGAAGAACAGTCTGCTGTTTAGCCACTGAGAAGGTACTGAGCTGGTTTACCTGTTTGAAACTAAAAACAGATTCTGAAATCCTTGCAGCATTTTCTTGTTCAGAAAAGTCTTGAAAACACAGTGGGAGAAATTTGTTTACATAGCATTTCTTTCACAAACTGTATCGATTCCTTGGGTACAGACACTGCCAGCAGTTAATATTTGCCTGATTTGCCTTGGCTTTCTCAGCGATATCATTGCCAAAAAGTAAATGGACAGCACAATGATCTGGTGGCAGGCAAGTGCCCAGAGAATCGACAGAATCTATGTGGTACTGTTAGAAGCATTGCTATTCAAGCAAATATTCCCCACTCGTCTTTTACATTGGTTTTACTCGAGAATCATTAATTTTATAATGCAGCTTCTGTTCCACAAACCTCATAAAAGGTGGATGGAACAGACTACCAACAACCTTGTTCTGTCATTCAATTAGATCATACTTGATCCATATCTTAACTGCTTCAACCATGTTGCTTTCACTGTGTGTAATAAACGTATTGGTTGTTTGAAGTTGACAGTGGCTCCTTTCAAAGTGTGCATTTGCAACATGACCTCCCAACCCCTACACTCAATGCAACGACCAATAAAGGAAAGTGTACCAAATGTCTCCTTCACTGCCTTGTCTACCTGAGACTCTACTTTCAGGAGCTATGGACCTGAACTCCAAGGTCTCTTTGTTCAGCAACACTCCCCAGGACCTTACCGTTAAGTGTATAAGTAATGCCCTGATTTGCTTTCCCAAAATGCAGTTCCTCGCATTTATCTAAATTAAACTCCATCTGCCGTTCCTCAACCCACTTGTCAGGCATGAACTCCCCTTCATCAAACCGTGTTGACTTTACCCTATTTTACACTTCCAAGTATTCAGAAATCTGATCCTTTGAAATGGATTCCAGGATCTTACTCATGACCAAGGTTGGGCTGATTGGTCCATCATTTTCCATTGTGTGTGTGTGTGTGTGTGTGTGTGTGTGTGTGTGTGTGTGTGTGTGTGTGTGTGTGTGTGTGTGTGTGTGTCATTAGCGACTTTCCAGTCCCCTGGGATCCTCCCTGACTCTATTCCCTCGTGATTTTTTAAACCTTTATAAGGCCCGGCCTATCCAGCCTCTCCTTGGAGCTCAAACCCTCCAACCCCATTGTAAATCTTTTCTGAACCCAAACGGAGGAATGGACTCTTCCTGTCCTCCCACTCCACCTCCCTTTGTGGCGGTCTCAAGCAAGGGGGTCCCTGACACTGGATGAGGACGGAGAGTTTTGGAGCTCAGCCGAACATTGCCAATGAGGTCGTCTGCTACCATCAAGCAACAGCGGAGGCAGTGGGTGCTGTGAGATTGTGGGGTTAGGATTCCCCAGCTCATGATCCCTTGTAGCCACAGTATTGTGGCAGTGAGACCTCCTGGCCTGTGAGGGGGTAGGGGGGTTGCGCTGCTTTGGGGATTCCACTGGGGAATCCAGAACGAGAGAGCGTAGGTTTAGGGTGAGAGGGGAAAGATATAAAAGGGACCTAAGGAGCAACTTTTTCACACAGAAGGTGGTACGTGTATGGCATGAGCTGCCAGAGGAAGTGGTGGTGACTGGTACAATTGCAACATCTAAAAGACATCTGGATGGGTATATAAATAGGAAGGGTTTAGAGGGATATGGTCCGGGTGCTGGCAGGTGGGACTAGATTAGGTTGGGATGTCTGGTCGGCATGGATAAGTTGGACTGAAGGGTCTGTTTCTGTGCTGTACATCTCTATGACTCTATAAGTCACATCAAATGAATCAATCTCCACTTCCAAAGTGGACTATATACAAGCCAGATGTGATACAAATCCTGGACATTGTCCATCATTTCCCAAGATGGATGAGTCCGCCATCAGTCAAATCAAAAGATTTTTGTATTGCCCATCAACACAGTAGGTTTAACCACCATGGGGTTCATCCTGGTGTCTAACTTCAAAGGCACAGTATGGAAACTCTGGGAAAGTGACTCTAGATTCCAGGTTCCTTTAAAACATCTGGTGAAGTTATACCAGGTGAGGGAAAGATCTCCCAGTGGAAATTCTCACCCTGGTCTCATGGTGTTCATGCTTTGACAATAAAGGATTCATTAACATGCTCCAACTGTGAGACAGTATCTATCCACACACTCACAGTAGTGCATTTTTAGAGAAGTAACTTTATCTTAAAATGTTTTTTTAGCGGTAGGTACTAGTATTTTTTGACATAATGGTTACAAATTTCTTCACTGTTATGAATTGTGTACCATATACAATATTGCTTCTTCAATAATATACAATTAGATTAATTCAAGATCTTAGCTGACAAGGAAGCATGTAGTCTATCTATGGCAGCCATTATGTTGTTGCATTGAAGTGCTTGGAGACAAATATAAGTTGCAAAGAGCTGACTTTATATGTTGTACATTTGTCTAGACTTGATCTTTTCATTTTCCTCCTGGTCAAGATCCGTAGCTCTACATTTAAGAAATTTAAGGCCATTCAAAACTTGCTGCCAGTATCCTATCTCATATAAGTGTTGCTTATCCATCTCTGTGTGCTCGCTGACCCCACACTGGGTCCTGGTTAAGTAATACGTTGATTTTAAAATTCTCAAATCTTTCCATGGACTCAACCCTTCTGCATCTTCATAATCTCCACCAGACCCATACCCTTGAGAAATCTACACAGAATGAACTCTGGCCTCTTGAACATAGCCAACTTTAAGAGACCTTGATCCGGTAGAAAAATGGGCTAAGGAGTGACAGATGGAGTTTAAATTAGATAAATGTGACGTGCTGCATTTTGCTAGGGCAAATCAGGGCAGGACTTATACATTTAGTGGTAAGGTCCTGCGGGAGGGTTGCAGGTAGTTGCAGTGGTAATCTTGCCTTTATTGGTGAGTGCATTGAGTATAGGAGTTGGGAGGTTATGTTGCAGCTGTACAGGATATTGATTAGGTCACTGTTTGAATACTGTGCTCGATTCTGGTCTCTCTGCTCAAAGAAAGATGTTGGGAAACCTGAAAGGGTTTAGAAACAATTTACAAGGATGTTGCCAGAGTTGGAGGATTTGAGCTACAGGGAGAGGCTGAATAGGCTGATGCTATTTTCCCTGGAATGTCAGAGGCTGAGGGGTGATCGTATTGAGGTTTATAAAATCATGAGGGACAAGGATAGGGTGAATAGTCAGGATCTTTTCCCAAGGGTGGGAGAGTCCAAAACTAGAGGGCATAGGTTTAAGGTGAGAAGGGAAAGATTTAAAGGGACCTAAGGGGGATCATTTTCACACAGAGGGTGGTACGTGTATGAAATGAGCTGCTAGAGGAGGTGGTGGAGGCTGGTACAATTACAAAACTTAAAAACCATCTGGATGGATAGATGAATAGGAAGGGTTTAGAGGGGTATGGATAAAAGCTTACAAATGGAACTAGATTAATTTAGAAAATCTGGTCAGCATAGACGAGTTAGATCGAAGGGTATTTCAATGTTATACATCTCTATGACTCTATCGATGGTGGCTACGCTTTGATTAGACTTGCTAACCCTCATTGTCTTTCACTTTTTGCTGTCATCCTTTCAGACACAGTTTAAAACATACCTTCTTGCCCAAGTGTTTGATATAATATCTCCTCTCATGGCTTAGTATTTTATATGAACACACTCCCCTATTGTGCTTTGCATTGTTTCACCATGTCAAAGATGCTGTCCAGAAGTATGCTGATAGTGTAACATAATTCAGAACCTTTAGACTTGCTGCAGAAGCTGTATTGTGTATTTATGCCTGTGAATTAAGATCTGTTAAGACCTCATGCTGTCTAATATAGATGCTGATGCAGAGGCTGGAGCCAAGAGACCTCGTACGACCATTACAGCGAAGCAGTTGGAAACACTGAAGAATGCGTACAAAACCTCTCCAAAACCAGCTCGCCATGTGAGAGAACAGCTTTCCTCAGAGACAGGGCTTGACATGAGAGTTGTACAGGTAAGAAAGAAAAAAAATACTTGGAGGAAGTAACATTTTTTATTAAGATTTTATATTTAAAAAATACTACTTGTGTGGATTTCCCTCGTTTTCAGTCAAAATGGCTTAAATGCAATGAATAGTCGTGTCAGTCTGTTGACCTCAGGATGGTAGTCAGGAGTGACATCCTAATGATAAGTGCTGTGATTGAAGCATGTCCAATGTTGAGCAGTTAGCTCATTCCATACTTAGGTAAACATTTCTTGCTTTCACGTGGATTGGGATGAAGATGCAGGACAGTAAGCCAATTTATTCACACACAATTTAGCGTTTTACGATTAGTGTCCGCATGATCCTTGTATAAAATAACTTTCAATCACTGAAAGCTATTTGCTAAAATGTTGCATTAAGTCTTACAAAAGGTGAGCAGTGCAGATCCAAATCAATTCTGGAACAGGCCCTTTGAATGCCTCACATAAAAGCAAAATACTGCAGATGCTGGAAATCTGATACAAATTGCTGGAGAAGCTCAGCAGGTTTGGCAGCATCTGTGGAGAGAGAAACAGAGTTCATGTTTTGAGTCTGATATGATTCTTGTTCAGAACAGGAGTTCTTCTTTTCTTCTCTTCTGCTGTTGTATATGCATGATTAGGGAGTCAGTTAGCTCAGTTAGCCTCTTTGCAATGACAACAACAGCAAGGGTTCAATTCCCACACCAGCTGAGGTTACCATGAAGTGCTGTCTTTCGTAATTCTCCCTTTGGCCGAGGCATGGTAACCCTCAGGTTAAACTGCCATCAATCATCTCTCTCACTCTAATAAGCAAGCAGCCCTCTGGCCTGGTAAATCTATGGCAACCCTTGTAATGGGACTGAATCTTTCCAATTTAGATACTTGATAGGCTATAAATCAACCTTTAAAAAAACAGCCTAATACTGCATCTAAACTGGGACAATGATGGTCCACATGTGGGCCAGTCTTGAGTTGTCACTACACATTACAACTTTTCATTTACGTCACATTCTGCGAATACTGTTGCCGGTATTGCGATTTCCAACACAGCACAGTGACCATTGATCTAATTTATTGATATTTACAACTTAAAATTGAGTTTTACCTAAATGGAATCAATATTAGCAGAAGGAAATTGAGGAGGAGGGTGGCTGGTGCCCATGGACATTAACGACCATAATAACTCTGTCAGGAAAGACACTGTCTACTGCTGACTTCATGCATATAAAATGGAAGGATCCCAGGTCTGCTCCCTGCTGTGACATCTGATTTGACCAGAAATGGTCATAACAGTGCTATATACTTGGACCCAGCACTCCTAGACCAATGAGTGGCAAAGAAATCAACAATTCCCTTAGCAAATTGCCCATCAGTATCGCCTAGTAGAGTGGGCATATTGAGTGAACATGGAGGATGCATTGTAAAATGCAAAGCCAAAACTTATTGTTGTGTCTTCCATGGGAAGCACAGTCATTTGGGTGAGGTATTGAGGAGTATCCATCCGACACTATCACAGCACAAATCAGGAAAACAAGTGACTGAATTGAGGGAAAAACCTGCAAACGAAATCATGTGGTATTTGGGTATGAGAAGGAACTGATGGACATACGGACTTTACCCTGCAGCAAGTCACCATTTTGCACCTGCTATTGATAAGATACTAAATCCTTATTGTAGGTTCCCCATTTTAACTAGATTTTGAAGAAGATGATCAAAGCTTTTGGAAAGGAAAGGGAGAATAAATTAGAAGGTCAGCTAATTCAGTCTTTGTCAGGAAACAATGCTCCGTTCATGGACTCCTGACAAAGGAAGGAAATCTCATTAAACTTCCACAGTGCCATATTCCATCATCAAACATTGCTTCCTCTCCTTCTGACCCTCATCTCCATCATTTCTTCATCACTCAGTCTTGAAGCCTGAAGTGCACTCCCCAACACAGCTAAATATCTATAGCTAACTGAGTGATCCAATCATTGACCTCTGTTTGTAAGTGGTCTAGCTGGGAACCAGTGAAGCTTCTTCCAATAAAACAGTTACCAAAATGAAAACTGAATATCAAATGCCTGATTTTTAAAAAAATTTCAATTTGTTTTCTTTGCCTCCATCTTCCTACCACGTCCCTTCTCTTTCCCCAGCTAACAGTTCCATGCAAACTCTGATCTTCAGAACTACATGGCAGTGGCAATAAATGGGATTCTGGGAGATATTTAATTTAATTTATCGGTCATAGTCAATAGACAATTTGGCTGTGGCTTAACTTCTGTGAAAGACCTTGCAGTACTCAGTCTAAATGAGACACAGCCAAGTAAGTAATATTGTGCTGACTCCTCATCAAATGGATTCCTCTGGATAATTAGACAGCTTGTGAGTCTTCATCATTAGAGGCTTGAGCAATTAGCAACGTGGAATCTATGGGACTTACAGTCTCGGGGCTGAACAGTATGTAAAGAACTGTTCCTTAACTTGAACCCTTGAAAGGAAGATTTCATCTGGGTTTTCAGTAAATTTAATCAACATCTCAAAACCAGTATCTGGGCCCTGCCTGAACCTGACTCTACAGACATTGAATATTTGTCAATGACACCAGAGAATCATCAATTAAGGATGCTTTTTTAAATTTCCTCATACAGTTTTGAAATGCTGTACTCAGCCTCTCCCCGTCCACCAAATATTAGGACATAGATGATTGTTAGTGTATTACACCCTATACTCAACCAAACACATGCCTAACCATGTAGATATGCTCTTTCATAAGGCTGTAAATCAAATTATTAAATAACATGCATAAACTGCTGCATTTTGCCTGACATAATGTTGCAAAGCTCTAGATATAGTTGCACAGGTATTATACTGAATTGGTGTAAATTAAAACACTTAAACTTCTTTCAGGTTTGGTTCCAGAACAGAAGAGCCAAAGAGAAACGCTTAAAGAAGGATGCGGGTAGACACAGATGGGGGCAGTATTACAAGAATGTGAAGAGAAGCCGCGGAGGGGCAAAGAATGGGAAAGAGAGCTCAGTGGAGGATGGGGGCCTCAGTGACAGTGAATTGAGTTTCAGAGGTGAGTGAACTCTACTGAGACTAATGAATGGATTTTGGGAATAAACTAGTTTTAGTGGTAGATTGCAGATCAAGAGCAATGTCTCACAATCATGACTTCAGAAAGAGATCTGCAGACTCTGGGAAAGCAACAGATCCCGTGCAGTCCACAACATGGTAGGAACTATCATTTGAGAAAACTATATATGAACTCTCAAGTTCCTGGAAAAATGTGTGAGGTCTAATAATGCAATACAGCCAGGTACAGGCTCACCCTCAAACACGTGAAAGCTTCTCTACCACTGACCAAAGTCAGGAATTTGATAGCATACCCTTCATGGGTAAGCTGCAACAAGTTGACAAGCTCAACGTGCCCCAGGAAAAAGCAATTTGTTTGAGCAGCACCCCTTCCAAAGCTGAAAGACTCCTTCCCACCAAACACCAGTGTACTATATTCCACTATCTACTGCCGCATCTTGTCAAGGCTACTTCTGTCACATCTCCCAAACACCCCTATCATCCCCCCACATGCCCCATCAGTAGACAAACACACACTAGCACTGATGGCACCATACATGTTATACAGAGATGCAAACCATCTGATTGCACTATTTGAAATCTTTTATGTATACCATTTATACTCATAAAAAAAAGTTCAGTTTCTAAGGCTGAAGGTTTACTTAAAACCTGGAGGGTTGACTCTTATGGTAGTAGTGTTTTGAAAGGGTTGAGGAACACCCTATCCCGTTGTTTTGTTATCAGCTTGGAGATTGGTTCCACCCACACAGCCACCAAAATAGCGCAAAGGGAACTAAATTTTATTCTCACTATTGAACACTTCTATAAATCAATAATAAACTCCATGGAGACTGATGTAAATTTCTGTACGTCTGTTTCCACAGCTGGTTTCTGGAACAAGTTGCTAGCTTGTCATCAAAGGTTATCGATTGATGGGTGTTATATCCACTCCTCATTAAGTATAGCTGACCAGGAGACTCTTCCATCTTCCTGCCTACTCCGAGATTATTGGAAAGGTTTACAGAATGACAACAAAATGCCTGGTTATGTTGTAAACAAACATTCTGTGACCACCACCCCCGGCCCCCAGGTCCTCGAGTGGGACTTAGACAGCAAAAATCTAACTCAGAAGCAAGGACAATGCACTGTACCACAAGTGCTCCCATTCCTTTTTAACTGAGGTTGTCAGAGAATTTCCAGAGTGACTATTGCTCGAGTGATGGTCGACCCTTGATAGGATGCCTGCCTGGGTTTTGGGAATCCTCTTCTGAGCTCTCGCTGCAATGTTAACTCCCAAATAGCCAATTAGCAGAGAGTGTTTGAAAAAAATCGCTGGCGACCAAAATGTTTAATGAGTGCTAGCAGACATTTTAAGTAACAATCGCCTGTTTACTGAACCTTTGGACTGTTTTAACTCCAGTTTAACCTCTTTTATCATGATGGTGTCTTCCACTACACATGAGCTAAACTAGCAATGCAGCTTTAAGTCCCATCTTTGCCACCTTGAGAGTTTTTTTGTACTATATGGACTTATTGAAATTGTCCCAATTATTTGGTTGTAGAGCATAACCCTTCAACTGGAATGAGCTGTAACCCATACATTTAAATGACCTGATCTACTATGTAAGCTTCTGATTACTTATATAATATATATTGTTTATTAAAGGATTATCATCGAACATTTTGAATAGACAATAATTTTAAAAAGCTACGTTTGCTGTTGATAGTCTCCAAGAATTATTTGCCTTTTGCTAAAACCACTACTTATTTTGAAAACAAAAAATGCTGGAGATCACAGCGTGTCAGGCAGTATCGCTGGAGAGAGAGAGAGGAAGCTAATGTTTTCAATCAAGATGACTCTTCATTGGAGCCGCTGTGATCTCTAGCATTTTTTTGTTTTCAGTACAGATTCCAGCATCTGCAATAATTTGCTTCTTCACTAATTATTTTCCTTGTCCTGTATTATTTCAGATGATCAGATCCTCTCTGAACTTGGCCACACTAATGGAATTTACAGTGGTGTGAGTGATATGACTGGCAGGCAGTTGCTGAATGGTGGCTTCACTGTTGATGGCATAGGGCAGCAGTACCACGACCTGAGAGCCAGTAGCCCCTATGGAATCCCTCAGTCCCCGTCGTCTATAGCCTCGGCCCCTGCACACACCCCGTTAATGAACAGCTTGGGCTATATTGACAATAACTTGGGGATTATAGCACAAGGTGGACAGGGAATGAGCCAGGCCCTGAGAATGATGACAGGTGGTCCTACTTCTGATATCTCCACAGGTAGCAGTGCTGGTTACCCAGACTTTCCAACAAGCCCTGCCTCATGGCTAGATGACATGGACCATCCTCAGTTTTAATGTACCACGCCATTAGTCTGAGATCCAATGGAGTTGGCTAGAAGAAGACTAGTAGCCACATTAGCTGCAGGACATTTGAAGGCAAACAATGTATGTGTTTACGGCTTTGGTTTCCTCACTCAGCGGAAGTGAATCCAGCTCAAATACAGCACGGAGATCTATGGACCAATCCTCTGGTCTGGGACAAGCACCTACCAAGTGGACCTACCTGGTGGACTAGTGCTTGCAAGGCAAGACAAACATGTGTGAGTTTGGAAGCATTTTGTTGACTTGAATGTCAATGATGAAGGAAACGCATTGATGGTTCGAGGAGGAGGCAACTGCATTCTTACCTTGATCAATAAAGAGGAAACAGACATTGAGATTGCCTTACTGTAGGCTGTATTTCACTAGAATCCAAATCTACAAGCAAAGTGACAAACGTAGAGTTTGCTGAGACTGTCACTGTAAAATAAGTTGTAGATACAAATATTCTGTTGCACAACTCAGTTTTATTTCAAAAAGATATTTATTTTACCGAGAATGTGGGATGCATACCCATGGGCAGGGCTCCCACTTAACTCATTGATTAAATTTAGATGGAATGTCCAGTATCCAGGGTCCTGAGGTACGTATACATGTATGAGGAGGGAGACTGCATTGATAAGAGAAACAATCTAGCTTTCCCGCTGTGTGCACACTGTCGGGTTTACACCTGATTACTATGTCTTTGCCTAGTCATATGAGCAGGAGTAGGCCATTCACCACCTCAAGCCCATCTACCTATCTCAGTTCCATAATCTTTAACACTTTTGCCCAATAAGGACTAAGGGAATTGGTATTTCCACCAACATCAGGTTTATAAAGAAGTGCGTGACCAGTGATGCACACTGTGTGTAAATCAGAACTGAAACATGCATGGAAGGGAGCTCACATGGTTAACGAAGACTAGTGGAAAAGCAAAAGACCTACACTGCTCAAATCTTTCCTCTTGCCTCTAATTTCCAAACAGTCAATATTGTATAGCTAACCTGCACTATGCTGGTCCTCTTATCTATTGCACTTCAGCATCAGTAGACTGGGTTTGAATCGTGAGTCAAGATTAGAGTGGTGCTGGAAAAGCACAGTCGGTCAGGCAGCATCCAAGGAGCAGGAACATTTCCACCCCGGAGGGTCCCAGCCTTATTCCTGATGAAGGGCTCCTGCCCGAAACATCAATTTTCCCACACCTCGGATGCTGCCTGACCTAATGTGCTTTTCCAGTACCACTCTGAGCTTGACTCTGATCTCAAGTATCTGCAATCCTCACTTTTGCCTGGGTTTGAACCTAACTGAAAGGATGGTCTTTCTAAGCTTTCCCATGCCGGTTTGCTCTCCAGTGTATATCATTTTACTTTCCTCACTGGTATAAAGAAAGCTTTGTAATACTGTGCTTTTCTTCTCGATTTACATTCTCAAGTTATAGATGGTGCTATTTGAAATGTTTGCCCCTTCATCCGTGCCATTGTAGGCCAATGAGATGGACAGTGCAGCTGAATGCCATCTATACTCCACACATAACTTGATGCAGTAGTCATTTCAGAGATAGCACAGTCTTTCATTCTCCCTGGAACAAGTTTTTCAAAGCATTTTCAATGGTAGAAAAAATGTCATGACGTGAAGACAATAGGACATGTACCTGGGCTCTATTGCAGCTCGTCATAAATACCATTCATCAATAAGTGATATAAAGTTCAGTTGCTCATGTATAACATTTAAATCCCGATTAATATAAACCAGTTTGCTATGAAATGTTATGCTTTAGATCAAGAACTTCATGTGTTCCTGTCTTAGTTTTTTTTTAAAAAAGAAGCCAATTTGCAAATTCTAAACCCTTGTGCCATTTAATCATTAATCTACTTGAAGCTAAAGAATCAAAGCAGTTTAATTAAAACATTTTGCAACATGACTTCTAATCTGTGCCGTAGGAGAACAAATATTAAGGTTAGCATAAAAGGTGGATAATTAATTATGTTTAATTATTTTGCATTTAATCATGCTGTACTAAGGATATCCTTGCACAAGGAGCAAACGGGAAACATTTTTAATGCACAGGAAGACACTCTATAGTTTGGCTCATTGGAATTCGACATGGTGAAAGTCAATGTGAAGTGCTCTGGCCTCTTGAAAGTTTATAGAGTGTGAGTGTATGGGAAGTGTTGCAGTTATTGAACTCTCTGTTTACAGTGCATTGTTTTTAAATGGCTGAATGTTGTGCTAACTCTGACACAAGAGCAGTCTTGTAGTCCATTCCATCTCAGAAACTTTAACTCTGGGATAAAAATTGAAAACGTTTCTTGATTGATTGCAATTCTATTCAATGAGCGTGAATGAGGAGTCCATTGGAATCCTATGCATTAGCAGTGAATGAGAGGTTTCTGGGCCATTGCATTTTTAAATGTGATGGGAGAACCCCTTGGAATTCAAAATAGGACTCACAGTTAGAGCATAGAGAGCTGACTGCAGGAAAAATCTACTCTTCTAAGACCATTTGACATTAAGTAGGGTCTCTAACTGTTCTGTGGTAGCAATGAGCCAAAGGTGAAGAGTGAAACAAATCTGTGAGCAAAGTGTACAGAGGAACCTCAATTATCCGGCATTCGATTATCCGAACGTCAGGTTATCTAGCAAGATCGCAAGGTCCCTGCGCTCAGTTAAGCTATGTTAGCCAGCATTCGATTATCAGAATTCGATTAACCAAATGAGGTTCTTCTGTACTGCCCACCCGTGTCCTTCAGATAATCGATAATTGAAATTCGGTATTAAATGACTGGTGGAACATTGGCCTGTAAAGAGCAGTTTCTTATTTATTGTCAACTGCATTTATTGCCTAACCTTCAGGGTATGTGTCATATAAACCAGACAAGTTAAAATGTGTCAGTATAGAAAAACAAGCCTTCTTAGCTACCCACACATGGGGTTATAACTCTCCAAATGCAACTCCAACTCTTAGCGAAGAGTACATCAGTCCTAGCATTATGTGTAGTCAAAGTAATGGACCATAACATTACCAGGATCAAGATTAGACAAGGACAGCTTCTGAAACAAAGTTGCCCAGTTTCAGGTTAATGGAGAGATTGCAATTTTCACCCAGCTTTGGTTCACTTCGACTCCTTTTTCCCCGACCTGGACCTTTCAGTCCCATGAACATCTGCTCCCACTTACTACAGAGTTATAATATCTGGATGCTGTAACATTCATACCAGTTAGCTTCATGAGCATGCTCAAACTTAGAACAGAAGACTACAGCTTTCTTAACTGATTTTCTAGAGGAGGTTATGCATAGGCAATGAGCGCATAATGTGAAAAATGATGCATGTAAGACACCTCCATTTGTTTAATTCTTCATTCAGCAACTGCAGCAAAATTAGGGAAAAAGAAGACCATCTCACTGTTAATAAAATTTGCAAGTTAAGTTGCGATAACTTAGACTTGTTTTATATATTCAGCTATCCAGGCTTGTAGGTAGATGGGTTTCAATCTTGGGTCAGAGCAATGCATAGAGGTTGTGGGTACAGAGCAATTAGCATTCATAAAGAAACAGGAATGATTGAAAAATATAGTTTAATTTGTCTCCACATTAGAATGTCAATTACAATGCAAATGAGGAACTGGTTGCTAATTAGTCAAAAGTTCCTTATCTGGTCAGCTCAAAGTGTTTAGCCGTTCCAATTAGATGCACAATTTGAAATACCAGTAGAAGCAAGCAATGTATCCTAATGTGTGTTTTATTCAGATTAAATAAACAAACAACTGAATTATTATGCTAGTTTAAAATTATATTGATATTTTTGGTTGTTTGAACATTAAATTAATTGAGGCTCCAGCCCTGTTTATTCTAACGGTCTAAAATCTTGTATGAGGGATGAGAATTGGCCCAAAATAGGTCTAGAGCAGTAAAGGAGCCTTTTATCTGATTAAGGCAGGTAACCCACACAGTCATAAGGTTTTTTTTGGAGTGAGGATATGGTTCAGATAAAAGATCTCTGTCCAAAGATTATCCCCTGGACTCTGATGGTGTTTGATGGAGTCAACAGATGAAGAGCAGATGGTGGAAGAGCAGATGGTATAGTGCAAAGCCCTCACCAATCCCAGGAGAGTACAGAGTTTTGTTGGAGAGACATCAAGGCCACTCTTGGATAACCAAGCAGCCATTGTCAGAGTTGCACAGACACAAGTCTAGGTTAATTCTTGGTTGAGCTACATTGATATCATAGGCTGGTCAGCAAAAAGATACAATAGAAATATATTTGACGAAGGAACCTCACACTCAAATCAAAATAGAAATTAACAAACTGAATCAAAGTTGAAAGGTTGTAGGCTAAAGTATTATTGCTTTATGATAGTTGGAAGTCATGGGGAAAAGTATTGTTTTCACTTGATTCAAATGTGGAAGCATTTCTCAATATATTTAATACATCCACAAGCCTAGTTTAAATGTTAATTTCTTATTTTAATGCTATTTAATAACTCATGCTTAATAGAATATCCTGAAGCTGGAACAAAAACAGAAATCATTGGAAAAGTCAGCAATTTCCAGCAATTTCTGTTCTTCTTTCTGATTTCCAACATCCATAGTTTTGGTTATTTTTAAAATTTCTTGAAGCTGGTGTCACTGGAGGGTTTAGGTATTGTAGAGGGTCAGGTTTGAAGAGATGCCCATATCGGACTCCATACTTTTTGACAGGAAGCGAGGGGGAGGGATAGAAAGATGATCTTTTGAGTTATAATTGGTATTATTGATGCTCTGGTAAAGACATGGAGACAGGTTTCTCACTGGGAAGCCAGAGATGGAGGAAAGCACTGGGAAGCAATTAAAAATTAATCTTGAATTCATCATAAAGTAAGTACAAGGTTTCTAGAAGAGTTGTACTATATTTCCAAAAATCAAATTTGAAACTAACGCAGACAACCAAGTTGAGTGTAAATTTCAGCAAAATGCACAAATGCCTCTTTAAAAAAATAGTTTTATGTTGATTTGGTCGAAGCAAAAGTATATTCTAATTATGCTAGCGGTTTTGGCAACAAATTAGGATTCAGCAGAGGATTGCCTATGTAACAATCGCTGCACTTTACTGTATGCGAAGTGCTTCAAGATGTTTTGAAGAAATGTGTTAGTGTGATATCAATGCAAGTCCTATTGTCATTCTCATCACTGCTGGGATGTGGTGAAAGTTGTGCCCAAGAATCTATATTCTCCATAATAATATGGCTTCAACTGGAGTCAGTCTGACCATTGGCAATTCTGAGCCTCCTCACGCACTTTTGAAAGATGGAAGTTACACCAGTTAATTATTGTCAGTGAAACAGCTTACACCTTTTCAGAACTGGATGTTTGAGAATGTGGACACAGGGTGTGCACGTGATTGTCCACATGTGTGTAGCTGGATTAGAAAAGATGCTCAGTTGCACACCTGGATGGTTCCGAAAGTACATATCATTTGTCTTGTAGTCATTGTTTCAGATTAATAACATTTGTAAATTTTGTACAGCTTAACCGTGCAGTAAAGTTTGCAAATTTTGTTTCATTGTAACTATTTATTGCCATGTGTCTTTGCAAAGAAAGTGGTGTTTTAATTTGTATATGCCTCCTATGAATTTGGCATGAAATCTGTACGAAGAAATCTACATTAAATAAACTTCAAAACGGTTTATGACTTGGCATAGCATCCTTCATTTATCATGACTAGATTTTGTTCAATACAAGTTACGATTTGGTGTGCAGTTACAGACACTAAATAAATACCTAGAGGCATTATTATAACCCAGTTATCTTGTACAGAAGTTTTCCTTTAAAAGTTGTGATTGTATTCTTGAAAATCACAAGTCAAACAACTTTAAGTGAAATGTTAAAATTGTAGTTAGGTTCTGTAGGACCTTTCTAATAAAAAATAACATTAAAATATTATACCCTTTATATCGAAACATTGTACATTACCACATTCCTGCATTGATAAATAACTTTTAAAATGAAGTAAGTTTTAAAATATTAAGAAAAAATAGAACTTGCTAATTACAATAAGCCCTTCTCACTCGTGATGCTATTTCCCAAAATTCCCAGAAACTCAATTATCCTGGATGCTGCAGACTGTCACTCTCTGATGTCCAAATTTTGGCCGTGTCCTATACCCTCACCTTTGAGATGTGGCCTCCCTCTGTCTCTCCCCTCTGCCCCCCAAATCCCACCACACCACCAACATTCCCCACCCCCACCCATCCTCTCATTGCTTCCTTCTCCTGGAATTGCATTCCAAATCTGGGGTTCCAAAGCCATGGAAGTGCAAGTCCTGATAGTTCTGAAGAGTCTGCTCTTTTGCAATTTTTTTTTAATGGTCCAGCATGGTGGCTCGGTGGTTAGCACTGCAAACTCACAGCGCCAGGAACCATACAGGAATGGAGACAGCTACTGAACTTTAATGATCTGCAAAATGCAAACCACTTCCATGAAAATGGTAGCTACCATTTTTGGGGCAGGTCCTTAGATTTTTGCAATCATGCACCGTTTTACCCATAATGAAGAAAGCAAAAATCCAAGGGTTTGTCAAAGATGTTAAAACACCAATAGAACAAAGAACTGTGAATGTTGTGGATCTGAAACTAGAAAAAGTCAGCAGGTCTGGCAGCATCTGTGGAGAGAAAGCAGATTTAATGTTTCAAGCTAGGTGACTATCAGAACTGTTTGTAGCTTGGAAAAAGATATATTTGTGCAGAAGCCGAAGTGGGGGAGTGGGGAATTAAAGGGGGTTGGGAGGGAAGCGGGTGTTGAGTGGATAAGTAGGAAGGGAGACAGAGATAAGAAAGGATTAGATAAACAAGGATTACAGGCCAGGACAGAAGAAAAGCAGAATAAGAGATAATAAGAAATTAGAGTGAGAAAATAGATTAGTTGTGCCCCATAATACCTTTGGTGAAGCTGTGATTCACCTGTACTCCATTCAATCTAGTATACTCTATTCCCTGCTTCCAGTGTGGTTTTCTCACCACAGGGGAGATGAAATGCAGACTGGGTGACCACTTTGCAAACACACCACTTTGTTCCCACACCAACATTTCTGACACATGATTTGGAGATGCCGGTGTTGGACTGGGATGTACAAAGTTAAAAAGTACACAACATTAGGTTATAGTCCAACAGGTTTAATTGGAAGCACACCAGCTTTCGGAACGTCGCTTCTTTATCAGGTGGTTGACAACCACCTGATGATGGAGCATCGCTCCGAAAGCAAGTGTGCTTCCAATTAAACCTGTTGGACTATAACCTGGTGTTGTATGATTTTTAAATTTCTGACACAGGCCTGCTGAGGTATTCCTGCAAGACTCAATACAAGCCAAAGAACAACATCTCAGTTTCCACTTAGGAATCCTGCAGCCTCTAAGACTTAGCATTGATTTCAATAACCTTAGAGCTGGATTCCATCCTTCCATTTTTTTTATCCATTCCCATACCCAGTCCTTTTATTATATGGGTTGCTTTTAGCACAGTCACCCACTCTCATCTGCTCCTAGACCTATTATCACATTATGTGAGTTACATTCAGCCCAGCTAACCTTTTTCACACTCTTAGTTCTTATCATCTCTACTCAGTTTTCTTCTGTCCTGGCCTGCTGTTCATAATCTCCTTGTTTACCTACCCCGTTCATACTCTCCCTCTTTGGGCTCTGTATCCATTTATCCGCTGTGCTCTCCCTTTCACCCCAAGCCCTCCAACACTCCAGCTTCAGCTTAAATATCACATTTTCCCAGCTACTCATAGCTCCGATGTGGAGTCACTGGACTCGAAACATTAAATCTGCTTTCTTCCCACCGATGTTGCCAGACCTGCCGAGTTTCACCACTAATTTCTGTTTTATTTGAAAGCAGTTTGGTTGTGTTTCAAGGTACCTTTGTACAATTACTTCATTCAAAACAAAATTTACTTGAATATGAAGTACTCAAATACATTTCTATTTCGCCATGCCAAATTGTGACCACCCACACCCACTCTGGCAGTTTACATT
This sequence comes from Chiloscyllium plagiosum, assembly GCF_037043375.1. Taxonomy (NCBI): domain Eukaryota; kingdom Metazoa; phylum Chordata; class Chondrichthyes; order Orectolobiformes; family Hemiscylliidae; genus Chiloscyllium; species Chiloscyllium plagiosum. The sequence continues at coordinate 85,366,238 of NW_028270147.1, read as the reverse complement.
ATACAAGTCAAATCCCATTTTGACACTTTCCAGCTGTGGCAGCAACTTCTGTTTTTGTTTGCCATTTTGATCAGATGCTTTGAAGCTTCCAACGTTGGCTTATATGCTGCAAACTACGAAATTGTCCGAGTCTTTAATTGTAATTATTTTCAGTTTTCTTTTAAAATCATCCTGAATGAGATTTACTTTGCACTTGCTGTTAAATTTACCTTAAATATGTCACATTGATAGTTGGGAAACTTCAATTTCAGGTTCACAAACATGTAATGCCTGATGTACACAAAGGCTTACTAAATGAGATGAAACTGTCGATTAGAGACTCAAAGAAATAGAATTGATGTTTCCTTTGGTCCTGATTGCTTGCACTAACCTGTGAACATTTAGGTCCACGTGAAGTTCAGGTACATTCTAAACAACGTGACTGGATAGCAGGCTGCAAGTTGACAACAACGAGATGAGTGTGAGACATCGGGCATGTTGACGTTCTGGAATGATAAATCTCAGGTTTAATAGACTTGTACCTTTGCTTATTTCTTTGATGAAGATGATGAAATTGGATAAAATAGGAATCAATGGCGTGAAATGTCTGTTCCTGGAATATTCCAACACACACGGTGCATCTTTGTTCTCCAGCTTCCTAGACTAATGTAGCTCACTGAGTCTGAGGTAACTCATAACTTTTTTTTAGTTTTCATCTACACAGTTTTCAGTAACATTATAAGCTGCTTTCAAATATGACACATTATTCTGAAAACTGCTCTGCTATGAATCTTAATAACTTCCCATGGTTATATGAATCATTCTAGATTAATAGTTAGTTGAGATAATATGGCAACTTTAACAAAATTAAAGACTGCAGAAAAGTTTACCACAACTTCGATTTATTTTTATATTTGTTCATAATATGGGTGACTCTGGCAAATCCACATTTGACATCAGTCCTAAATTGCCAGAGATCTTTCACTTGAACCTAATGCAGTCTTTATTGTGATTCTGCTTTTTTCAGGTCGTGAATTCCAAGATTTGTTTCATTGATATAGAAGGGGTGGTTATATAGGTTTGGATGACAATTAACTGAGGTGGCAATTTGAAGGATATGGAGTCAGACAGCACAGAAACAGACCCCTCGTTTCAACCGGTCCATGCCGAACATAATCCCAAACTAAGCTAGGCCCACATGAAGTTCAAGTACATTCTAAAGAATGTGACTGGATAGCAGGCTGTAAGTTGACAACAACGAGATGAGTGTGAGACATCGGGCATGTTGTCAGACCTACATCCTGGAATGAGAATGGGTTTGGCCCATATCCCTCCAAACCTTTCCTATTCATGTACTTATTCAATGTCTTTTAAACATTGTAACTCTACTGCGTCCACCACTTCCTCTGATAGTTCATTCTACACATGAACCACCCACTGCTTAAAAAGGTTGCTCCCAGTATCCTTTTTAAACCTTGCTCCTCTCTCCCTAAAAACATGTCCCCTAGTTTTGAAATGCCCCACGCAAGTAAAAATATCTTCACTATTCACCTTGTTAGTGCCCCTCATGATTTTATAAACCTCCATGAGATCACCCCTCAACCTCTTATGCTCCAGTGAAAGAAGTCCCAGCCTATCCAGCCTCTCCTTATAGCTCAGACTCCCCATTCCTGCAACTCCCGGGTAAATCTTTCCGAATCCTCTCCTGCTTAACTATATCCTTCCGAGAACACGAAGACCAGAACTGCGCACATACTCCAGATATGACCTCAACAACCCATACAACCTCAACATGACATCCTAACTCCTGTACTCAAAGGACTGAGCAGTGAAGACAAGCTTGGTAAATGCCTTCTTCATCACTCTGTAATGCAAATTTCAAAGAATTATGTGTCTGAACACCTCGGTCTCTCTGTTCTACAATTTTACCCAGGGCCCTATCATTAATTGTATAAGTCCTACCTTTGTTTGTTTTACCAAAATGCAATAACTCATACTTATCCAAATTAAACTCAATCAGCTACATGTCAGCCCATTGACTCAATTTATCAAGATCTATTTGTAATCTTAAACAACCTTCTTCATGGTCCACTATACCATCAATTTTGGTGTCATCTACAAACTTACTAACTATACCTCCTACATTCTCATCCGAATCATTTGTATAAATGCCAATCTAAAGTGAATACAGCACCAATCTCTGAGGGACACTGCTTGTCACAGGCCTCCAGTCTGAAAAACAGCCCTCCACTGCCACCCTCTGTCTCCAGCTTTAAAGCCAATTTTGCATCCAATTGGCAAGCTCTACCTGAATCTTATGCGATCTGACTTCACTCATTAGCCTACCATGTGGAACCTTATCAATAGCTTTGCTAAAGTCCAAGTAAACAATGTCTGCCACTGGGTTCCCATCAATCTTTCTGGTTACTTGCTCAAAAAACTCAATCAAGTTGACCTTATTCCTGCAATGTTGTTGTCTTTGCAATAGGTTTTAGCCAGGACTTAGTGAGGACACTTTTTCTGCAGATTTAAAGGATTTTGGGGTCATGTCTCACTCCAGGAACCTGAGCATGAAATTTAAATTGACCATTTATTCAGCACAGCGTTACATCATTAACAGAAGATTAAGGGATTTCTCTCTGGCATTCTGCCATGGTTTACTCCTCAGCCAATATCATTACCCCTCCGTTTTCTCATTGCTATTTTGGGGGGCTGCTGCATATAAATCGGCTGATGTGTTTCTTATATTTCAAAAAAATAGCATTGACATGTAGGGTGGTCATGAAAAGGGCTGTATAAATATAAGACCTTTCCTGTAGAAAGCTGTTGAGCTGTACGTTTGTGCCAAAAATAAGTGGTGATTTGCTGCAGTGCATCATATGATAAGCTCATTTCTCAACTACAGTGCACTGGTGGTGAGTAAATAGATAATGAGATTCCTAGCAGCAGTTCAGATTAAGCAGATTGCTTTGTCCGGATGGTGCCTAACCACATATTTTATGACTGAAACTATCCTGGTGGGTAGTGAATATTGCATCAAATTCTTGACTTTTGAGCCCAGACAGAGACCGGTGGTCATTTGAAAGCTCAGAGATTTGAGCCTCTTGACACTGAATAATAAGGATTTTATCGTCACATGTTGGTAGTACTGAACCAGTTTACTGGAATCATTGATAACTCCAAGCATTTTGAAGAGAAAATGGTGCTGGTGGTGATACCAATGACGATTACAAGGAAGTGATTGAACTTTTTCTGTTTAGTGATTGTCATTTGCATTCAGATACCAAAAATATTACCAGCCAAGGGGTTGTAATACTCACCCTTGATATATCCTAACAAGTGCAAACTGTGACACACTGTGGATATGAAAATATAAAAGCCAGCAGTGCAGCCTTTTAACCAGAATGGGCATTGAAGAATTGGCTCAATGTGGTAATAGGGAGATAAAAAGAGAGAAAAACAAAGAGAGAATGAAAGAAAGAAAAGAGAGAGAACAAAAGTCAAAATCAAAGAGAAAAAGAGAGACAGAGGAAGGGAGAGAGGAAGGAAGAGTAAGAAAGAGAGAAACATGCGGATGTGTGTGTTTATTTATACAGAGCGAAAGCACCTTTCATGACCACCAGCAGTCGCAAAGTGTTTTACAGCCAATGAATTATATTTAAAGTGCATTCACTATTCTATTGAGTGGTGACGCTTGAGACCAGAATCCAAAGTGAAAAATGCAGCCGTGTGGTAATTATGCTAAAGGCACTGCTAATGGAACCTTATAACTGGTGCCAAGTGCTGCATGAGAAGAACATTTGCCAGGAATACCAACCCTTTGTCTTGCTTGTGCCATGCACCAAGTTCCTGGAGCATAAAGATAGGAATTTCAGGGTGAAACAAGAGTTGAAATGATGGAGACACATTTTGTTTCCTAAAATATGTTGCTGAAAAAAAAAGACTGCAATTAGCAGGTCAAAAAACAGAATTCATCGGCATATGGATATGCGGAGATCAAAGCTGGCACTGTTATCCCATTTTTAAGGGTTTTACAGTATTTAATACGTCAGCATTAGGAGATTTCAGTGAGTGGATTGTGGCAGCTTTTGTTTTGCTTTATTTAACAAATATGCATCAAGCACTTCACCCATCTCGAGTTAAGGATCAAAGTAATGTTTAAACATTATTTAGTGGGTTGTTTAGACAGGTTTTTGGAAAATAAAGCAGATTAAAAGATTTACAAGTGTTTTTGGCTGCAAGCCAGCACTTCCAAATGGCCAAAAAGGCTGTAACACATCCTAGAGTGCTCTTAGACACTGGCACAAACCAGTTAATCAGAAATGGCTTGGGTGCAGTTTAATTTGACATTTTCTTTCTCTATAATTCAAATGAATGTAAAGAATGACCACCCCCCCCCGCCACCTCCCAACCCACTCCAAAATCCATTGCAGTGGTGTTGAGTTCTTCTGTTTATATACCACAGTTCAGTCACTTTCCCAATTCATACAAGTGCAAAACCAATTTTCATAGCTTTTTTTGGCTGCAAGATATGTACTAATTTGTCGACATGAAACATTTGCCTTTTTCATTGTGCTTGAATGGAGTTTAAGAAAGATTTTATGACCATTGTTAAATGTGGAGATATTCTTCCTCTGCATTGGATAACAGGGGCGGCACGGTGGCTCAGTGGTTAGCACTGCTGTCTCACAGCACCAGGGACTTGCATTCGATTCCAGCCTCGGGAGACTGTCTGTGTGGAGTTTGCACATTCTCCCCGTGTCTGCGTGGGTTTACTCTGAGTGCTCCAGTTTCCTCCCACAATTCAAAGATGTGCAGGTTAGGGTAGATTGACCGTGGGAAATTGCCTGTAGTGTTCAGGGAGGTGTAGGTTAGGTGCATTAGTCTGGGGTAAATGTAGAGTAATAGGGGAGGGGAATGGGTCTGGGTGGGTTACTCTTCAAAGGCTCGGTGTGGACTTGTTGGGCCAAAGGGCCTGTTTCCACACTGTTGAGATTCTATATAAAAAGAAACAGGGATGGGTATGGTGGGGAATTATAAAAGGAAGGTATAGCAGAGATGAGTTTTGCTTGAAGCATGAAACCTTTCTGCCATGGTTGGGGGGGGGGGCTGTGTTTGAAATCTTGTCTACTGTGCAGCTACACTAGTGGGACATTTCACATTTTTCACTAGTGTCCTTTAGGCAAGGAAATCCATCATCCTTACCTGATCTGGCCTGCGTGTGACTCCAGACCCCCAGAATGTGGTTGACTCTTTACTACCCTCTGGGCAATGTGGGATGGACAATAAATGCTGGCCTAGCCAGAGATGCCCACATCCTGTGAGTGAATTTTTAAAAAAGTTTACTGGTTAAAGTGTTTTGCTGTTTGAGATGTGCAATTGCAATGTATTGCAAATTCTTTATCTGTGATATTGGTTCTATTTAAGTGAGGTGCTGGCATTAGTAAGGCTTTGGCCTCCTAGCTGCTAGAATGGGCATGTTCTCAAGAGTCAAGATCTACTGCAGGTCAGTTTTCTCCTGGACAAACAATATGCAACCACAATGTTGACATACATGAAGAATTCACATAGCCTTTGACTCCCACCCGGTGTTGAAGTTGAATTGCAATTTCTGCTCTTCTTTATGAAAGCACGTTCAGGTTTTGCATAGTCATTGGTGAACTAAAAGCCACTGTCTTATTTGAAGCTGACTTTTTCATGCTCCTTGGATGCTGTCTGAACTGCTGTGCTTTTCCAGCACCACTCTAATCCAGAATCTGGTTTCCAGCATCTGCAGTCCTGTCTTTTACTGAAAACTATAAAATGACTCCCTGACCTAAGGAAATTGGTGGAATGGATTTCCTCTGAGTGCTGCTGCTATGAAAAGACTCACCACTGAATTGAATTACCACAGGCAGCATGTTAAATTTAAAATAAAGTGTGGCGTGGACCTCAATAGTTACTTGATGCTTGCGAGTTGCAGCGACCTGCCTCATTACCCCCTTTTTCACAGGATGATTTGAACAGAGAATCCGATTTCTTTATTACTTTCAAAAATGGAATCTGTGTGCATTGATAAGGGAGTAGGCCTTTCAGCCCCTCGAGCCTGTTCCAACAGTCAATGAGATTATGGCTGTGGCCCAACTCCATTCACTTTTCTTTAGCCCATACCCTTCAATACCTTTGCTTACCAAAAATGATCTGTCTCTGATTTAAACCTAACAACTGACCTTTCGATGGCCTGGTGTTACTTTGCTGGACTTTTAATCCAGAGACCCCAGGTAATGTTTCGTGGACTTGGGTTTGAATGCTATCATGGCAGATAGTGGAATTTGAATTCAATAAAAATCTGGAATTAAGAGTCCAACAATGGCCATGAACCGATTGTCGGAAAAGCCCACCTGGTGAGCTCATGTCCTTTAGGAAGAAAATTACCATCCTTACCTGGTCTGGCTTTCACGTAACTCCAGACCCACTACAATGGGCAGTTAGGGACAGGCAACAAATATTGGCCCAGCCAGCGACACCCTCATTTTGCAGAAGAATGTTTCAAACACTGCTATCCTTGTGTGTTGGTGTGCTTCTTAACATCTCTCCTGCAAGGTCTGGCCCTAATTCATAGGTAATGACCCCTCCAACCAACCCCCCCCCCCCCGCTCCCACCCCATTCTAGAGTTCCGTACCAGTATAGTTTATCTTTACCTATCTTGTCCTTTCCCATTAATATCATAGAATATTACAGCACAGGAACATGACCCCAAATTAAACTAATCCCTTCTGTCTACCCATGGTCCATATCCCTCCATTCCTTGCTTATTCATGTGTTTATCTAAAAGCCCCTTAAATGCCCCTATTGTATCAGCCTCCACCACCACCCCTGGCAGTGCATTTAGGCACCTACCACTGTCTGTGCAAAAACTTGCCCCTCACATCTCCTTTGAACTTCCCTCCTCTTACCTTAAATGCTTGCCCTCTAGTATTAGATATTTCACCTCTGGGAAAAGATTCTGACTCTATCTATGTCTCTCATAATTTTATAAACTTCTGTTAGATCTTCCCTCAGTTCCACCAGTTAGATGAGCCATAAAACACTTCAACTTAGAACATAGAACACAGAAAAGTACAGCACAGAACAGGCCCTTCAGCCCGCATTGTTGTGCCGAGGATTATTCCTAAACTAAAATAAAATAACCTAACCTACGCATCCCTCAATTCACTGCTGTCAAAGTGCATGTCCTCTGACTCTTCAGTTCTATGAAGTTCCAAGGTAAACCCTTTGCAACCCAGAAATTGTCCAAGTACTTCCATCTCTTCCAGCTCTTTCAGCTTCTTTCATCCTGTTATTTTTATGGACTATGTGTTCCTATCAGCAGCACTCTCAGGACTGTTAAGTGAGAGCTTGTTTATTTTCTAATTGGCTGTGGTGGAGTTGGTGGTGATGGTAGGAGTTCAGGCTAATATGGTCCGCATTTTTAAATTAGTCAGATGTACAGAGGGATGGTAATTCTTTTTATTAATTCTAGGACGTGGTCATCACTGTCTAGACCAGTATTTAATGTCCATCTCTAAATGTTTTGCAGAAGGTGATGTTGGAACTGCCTTCTTGAACCATTGTAGTTCTTTGGGTGTAAAGGTTCTCAAAGTGCTGTCAAGGATGGAATGCAGTGAATTCAGGGAACCTTGTGACATTTGTAAAGTGCATTGTAAATTTACATTCAGCATTTAATGTTGGAAAGTTAAGTTTCTGGAGCAAAAAAATCGCTGTGTTTAGGAAGCGAGACTTGACCTTAGGAACTTCTAAATCAGATTTTGCATATCTGTTTTATATTTCAGAAAACAATAGTGTTAAAGGCCAGACCAAACCTCCTTAAAATATATTCAAAAGACAGCCCTAAACCCTAATTTTTCTTATTTTAAAGGCAAATGTGAAGTGTTGCATTCTGGATGCAATTCAATTGGTCAAACTACTGAACATTAAGTCAAACTCACTATTCATACACCATAATTAAATACAACAAAAGAAAGAAAAAAGTGGAATAACTTAACTCTATTGGAAAACTCAACAGAATAACAGATTATTTAACTACTAAACAGTAACTGTTCCAGTATAGTTACATCCCATAAACACATCCTAGACAAAGGCAAATTCAAGAAAGTCGATTGTTTCATAGGCAGTTCTCCATTCCAGGAGCAAAAACATCAAGAGAAACTCATAGAGGGAGAGTAGCAGGGAGAGATGTACTACAGCTTCCCAACTCAGCAGCTGCTGTTCCTGCTGAAAATCTAAAACTAAACATCTTGGTTCTTTGGGAGCTTGCCCCACCCATTCATGCTGCTTCTATTGTTCCTGTTTTAAAAAAAAACCCAAGGCCTCACAAGCTGTTTACTTTAAGGGCTTTCAATAAACCACACAGCACCTCTGACTTAAAACTTCTCTTCAAAATAATCAAGACAAAGTTTTAAAGCCATAGTTTTGTCACACCTCCCCCATTTGAAAGAAAAGATGGCTTCATTTTTAAAACCTTTAGGTCTCACATTATTAGTACACTATAGTAGATATACATTACATTGACTCTAAGCATGTAACATTCACTACTACAGTCCATTTCAGTCTATTTTTTCCTGCTATTGAATGCCGCCATCTTCCTTCATCAAAGTCATGACCATGTATTAGCAATTACATTTCCTCCTGCTACAGGTATAATTTTCAAATTGAATGGCTGCAATAATGAACTCCACCTAAACAGTCTTTTATTCTTAAACTTTTCCAAAACTTTAAGGGTATATGATCAGTACATACAAATGTCTCAGACTCATTACTGGTAATATAAATGTTGAAATGTTGCAAAGCCAACACCAACCTGAAGGTACCCTTCTAGTCATAGAGTATTTGTTTTGATGATTAATTACAATCACAATTGACCTTTATTTTCAGAAGGACAATATCTGTTCATTGGTCATTCTTTGTATTCACATGGAAATGACTGTAGGTACGTGGTCAGGTGACCCATGACCTCTAGGATTGTTACAGAAGTATCAATACCTTTTCATGAAGATGGATAGAAACAAGAAATGTGGAAGTTAAATCTAGCCAGACTCTGCAGGGCTGGAACAGACAGTATTCATGCATTCTGGCCATGGACAATCAAGTTCCTACCTAAACCAGCCAGGACTTACAAGAATGTTGCCAGGGTTGGAGGATTTGAGCTATAGGGAGAGGCTGAACAGGCTGGCGCTGTTTTCCTTGGAACGTCGGAGGCTGAGGGGTAACCTTATAGAGGTTTACAAAATTATGAGGGGCATGGATAGGGTAAATAGGCAACGTCTTTTCCCTGGGGTCGTAGAGGGCATAGGTTTAGGGTGAGGGGGAAAGATATAAAAGAGACTTAATGGGCAATGTTTTCACACAGAGGGCAGTACGTGTATGGAATGAGCTGCCAGAGGAAGTGGTGGAGGCTGGTACAATTGCAACATTTAAGAGGCATTTGGATGGGTATATGAATAGGAAGGGTTTGGAGGGATATGGGCCGGGTGCTGGCAAGTGGGACTAGATTGGGTTGGAATATCTGGATGGCATGGACAGGTTGGACTGAAGGGTCTCTTTCCATGCTGTACATCTCTATGACTCTATGACTCTATGACTGGAACTGCTTGGACAGGTGCTATTGGCCATATTGTTCCTGAACAGACCATTGTTAACATCTCCAGTGAAACGTCTTTGTTAGAAGAATGCTACACAGACTTGATGGCACCAGCTCAGTAGGAAGCCAGGTGTAGACAGTGTGATAAGGACAGACTTGACAGGTGAAAGTTCAGACCATGATCTGGCACCTCCATGTATGGAAGGTAGTCACCTAATTGGATCTTCCTGACCCCTGCTTGGTGCTGAGATTGGACATAGGCCAGAAGAATCTTTGAGAAGGGTGTGAAGAGAGTGATAAAAGGGGCAACCTGGAGTCCCAGCGGAGCTCTGCTTTTTGCACGTTCTTCAACAATGTCTCCAGTCAGCACCTTCAACTGACAACCGAGGTGCACAGCATCCCCAGCACTTTATACTTCATGGCGAGCATCATCAGACTGGCCAGACCCAGAAGACCATCACAGTGAGACGACGCAAAGACCTGAACCAGCTCCATACGACAGGGGAAGCCCAAATCAACCACTGCAGATCCTGAAATATTAACCAACCCTCAAAGACCAAAGAAAAGCCTGCCCCAGCCTTATTGAATGGATATTACTATTCTTTTCAGCTGAACAGTTCAATCACAGTTTTAGGAACCTGTTGATAGGGTGTAGCTAATCCTTGAAAGCATGTGTCAGAAATGGATAGCTATTGCACGTTCGGGACTGCTTGCTTAGTGATGTAAGACTGTTTCCTGAAGAGTTCTGCTAAGATCTGATCAAGTTTGACAGAGTCTATTTAAAGTAAATGAGTAGAGTCTGGATAATACTGTTTTTCCTCAATAAAGCGTTCAATAAAGTTGTCTTGAACCATCCTCTGCCTCTTGTCTTTGTTTTTCTTATCAGGTAACGTATCTCAGTTAAAAGGGTGGCTGCAAACTGGTCAAGGCTAGACAGAGTACATTTACCACCTTTCATTTTACAACAGGTATCTCTGCTTCACCACACATGTGCCAGCATGTGTAATGTATATTACTTGTCACCCAATATCTATTCACCAAGCTTTCTTAGTGGTTTGAAGGAGCCTTTGCCACCTCAATCGGATATCTTTTTTTTAATTCAGTCACAGGATGTGGGCTTTACTGGTCAGGCCAGAATTTATTAACTGTCGTTATTGGCTCAGAGGGCAGTTAAATGTCAACCATATTGCTGTGGGTCTGAAGTCACATGTGGGCCCAACCAAGTAAGGACAGCAGTTTCCTTCCCGAAAGGACATTAGTGAACCAGATGGTTACTTCAACAATCGATAATGGATTCATGATCATCTTTCAGCTCTTAATTTCAGACATTTATTGAATTCAAATTACTCCAGCTGCCATGGCAGGATTAGAACCAAGTCCCCAGAACATTACGTTAGTTTTTAGATTAATAGTCCTGTGATAATACTACTAGGCCGTCAGCTGCCTGTCTAGGGTTAGGGATAGGTATCTGGGCAGAATTGTGACATGTGGAAATCCCACTGTCTTAGCAAATGTTTTGGACATCTCATCAACAAACTGTGGGCTGTTGTCGGAAGCACAACATCTGGAATACCATGAGTAGTGACCCTCTCCTGTAGGATTCTCTTGGCCTTTTCGGTGGTCATTGATGTCAGCTTTTTAACCTCAAATCAACTTGAGCAATGATCGAACACAATGTGGTCAGCATAACCGTCATTGATACGCAGGTTCATGTCCAAATGGGTGTGGAATCTATCAGCAAACTCTAAAGGAATTAGGAGGGGTTGTTGCTCGTAATGGTGCATATATTAGAATTGAATACAAGCTGCATTGCTTTGAGATTCCCAGGCATGAAACAGTCCCTTGAGCTCTTCTTCTTCACTTGGTTATGCTTTGGTGAATCCTCTGAAGAATGTTGTTCTCAATGAATGTTCCTCCTTGATTAGTGTTAATTGATTTCTTGAGGCTGGCCAAGATAACATGGTTGCCTCGAAACCCAAAAGCATGTACGTTAACCATGGGTCTGGAAAACACATCAGCTGATATCTGCCACTTGCCTTGAACATACTTATACGAAAATCTCATAAATCTGAGGAGGCATTTTTGCTCATGGTTTCTCACTTGGCAATGGTTTATGATTGGTCTCAATCAAGATTTTGAGGCCTGGAATGTGACACAAAATTTTCACAGGTCCACATAAGTGCCAAAGCCCCTTTCTCAATGATGGTGCATTGGGTTTTCTTATGTATTGGTGTCTTTGAAGTATAATTTTTGGTTTTCAGTATCCTTCTGGATGTTTCTGAAATGAACTGGACCAATATCGGTACCTAAGGCATCTGCAGCAATAATAATGGGATGTGATGGCTTGTAATTGGCCAAGACACCAGTGGAGGTCAGCATGTCTTTAATCTTCTGAAAGGTCATGTGTTGCAGTACATACAAATCCCAAGATTGTAATTTCCTTAAGAGAGTTCTCAAGACTTCTGTAACAAGCAAAAATATAGACAATGTATTTCCGAGACCCAGAATCACTGCAGATCATGGGAATTCTTTGACCATCTTGGTTTCTGGGAATCAGTGTATATTCCATTGTAAAGGTCATGCCTTTTTACTTCTGTGCTTTTTCATTGTGGACTGAAATGAGAAAACCAGTGATTTCAAAGATTTCTTCATTATTTGAAAGCAAGTCATTTGATACTCTTTGTGAACATTGTTTGCTCAGCTATTGGTTGTAGCTAGCAGTTACCGCTGATCTGGAGCCAAAGAGTTGTATACAAATCAAGCTTTAAATGTCAACAAATTGTAGATTGGTTTATAGATTGGTGACTAGTTACCAATGACAAAGACATTCTGCCTTTCAACAATTATCTGATTGGTTCTCATGTAGTTGAACAGTTTGGGGGCTATAAACAAGATACAGTGAAACTTTCATACCACAACTGGCTTGGGAGTTCTCTCTAAATTCAGACAATTAAACCAAATTCAGACAATTCAACAGACGTTACCAGATCTTAAAATCCAGCTCTACGTAAAATTTGGAGACAACATTAACCTTGAAGTAGATGACAACTTATCTGTTTATTCTTACCAGTCATGTTTCTCTTGATTAAATGATTTTTTTCAAAAAGTTCAACAATGTCAGAGTATGACCTCGATCCTCCATTTTCTCTTATATCCACTGTTCTCACCCTGGCCCTGTCTTGTTTGAGTTTTGTTGGTTTTGCTGTCATCAGAGTGGACCCATTTTCTCCTTTTTTGCAGCTAATATTTACACCTATTTTACATCTTTGTCACTCCTCCATTCATAACCCATGAAATTTTAACATCGGTAATTGTGTAAAGGCGGGGTTTTAATTTGTAGAGTCACATGCTGATGCTTTCCTGTAGATTGAGCCTAATTTCTTGTAATAAACAGTAACAAAATTCTAAGAGGATAGTGATAAGCAGCAGTGTTTATCCTTTGCTGAAATGCTCAGGAACGTCAGCAAAGTAAACCCGAATGAGGCACTGGCTGTTTCAGCATGGTGGACCCAGTGTCGAGTTTGAGTCCTATTCGGTACCCAGCAGATTGCCAGAGCTGCAATGCCAAGATCAGCCCAGTGGAGACTCATGGAGACGTTGCTATCAGTGGAGGCAAGATGGCGCTAAAAATGTTGGCACAGTTCCAGCAGCAGAGGTGGGCTCCAGCACAGGGCTGGGCCTGGATACCTGACAGCAGAGGCAGTGGCATTCCAGCTGCAGTGATGTGCGGGGAATCGGGGAACTCGTGCGTTTGCAGACTAAGGGTGGACTTTGTGGCTCTTTTTTTTGGTTGCGCGGGCTCATGGTGGAGGCAGGAGAGTGATCTGGATGTTTCCTTTCAGAGTCATAGAGATGTACAGCAGGGAAACAGACCCTTCGGTCCAAACCATCTATGCCAACCAGATAGCCTAACCTAATATAATCCCATTTGCCAGCTCTTGGTCCATATCCCTCTAAATGCTTCCTATTCATATACCCAGCCACATGCCTCTTAAATGCTGTAATTGTACCAACCTCCACCACTTCCTCTGGCAGCTCATTCCATATACGCATCACTCTCTATGCGAAAAAGTTGCCCCTTAGGTCCTTTTAAATTTTTCCCCTCTCACCCTAAACCTATGTCCTCTAGTTCTGGACTCCTCCAGAAAAAACCTTGTCTACTTACTTATCCATGCCTCTCATGATTTTATAAACCTCTATGAGGTCACCCTTCAGCCTCCGACGCTCCAGGGAAAACAGCCCCAGTCTATTCAGCCTCTCCCTGTAGCTCAAACCTCCAACCCTGACAACATCCTTGAAGATATTTTCTGAACCCTTTCAAATTTCACAACATCTTTCTGATAGAAGGAGACCAGAATCACACTCAATATTCCAACAGTTGCCTAACCAATGTCCTGTACAGCGACAACATGACCTCACAACTCCTGTACTCAATGCTCTGACCAATAAAGGAAAGCATAGCAAATGCTTTCTTCACTATCCTATCTACCTGCGACTCCACTTTCAAGGAGCTATGAACCTGCACTCCAAGGTCTCTTTGTTCAGCAACATTCCCTGTGACCTTACCTTTAAGTGTATAAGTCCTGCTCTGATTTACATTTCCAAAATGCAGCACCTCACATTTATCTAAATTAAACTCCATCCGCCACTCCTCAGCCCATTGGCCCATCTGATCAATTTCTGATTGTAATCTGAGGTAACCTTCTTCGCTGTTCACTACACCTCCAATTTTGGTATCATCTGCAAACTTACTAACTGTACCTTCTATGTTCACATCCAAATCATTTATAGAAATGACGAAAAGCAGTGGATCCACCACCGATCTTTGTGGCACACCATTGGTCACAGGCCTCCAGACTGAAAAGCAACCCTCTATCACCACCCTCTGTCTTCTACCTTTGAGCCAGTTACGTATCCAATTTAGAACTTTAACTTTTATATCACTATTTTAAAACTACTTGAATTATGATCGCTGGTCCCAAAATGCTCCCCCACTGACACCTCAGTCACCTGCACTGGCTTATTTCCCAAGAGTTCTTTTGGCTGTCTCTTTTATTTCTGCTTTTGTTTTTAATCCTGTCTCATGCATTCCTGTCCTCGAGTCCACATGACGATAAAATCTAAATCTTCTATCTGAAAATGCACTCCTCAGATGGTAACTATCTTCATGCTGTGACTTATTTTGCTTCAATGAATGAATTGGTTGTTAAAGGTTTTATTGAATCTTTGTTGTTGTAAAATGTGAAATATTTCAAGATTCTGTTTTCAACATAAAGTTTGATTTTCCTTTCCCAAAATGACTTCTGATATAATCCTTCTGCTGTGCGTCTGAAAGATTTGCCATAGACTTGTAAGTAGAACTTTTTTGAAATAATGAATAAGATTCAATGATACTTTTGGCTTCAAAGATATCTGCCATTCAGTTCTTTTTGTGATGTTTAATGAATAAGATCAGTTAAAATGAATTTGCCCAAACTATCAAAATAATAAAAACTTTACTACTTTCACTGTTAGGGCTCTGATACTTCTTTTTTTTTTAACTTATCTTATTCATTAAAACATTACAAAAAGAAATGAACAGCAAAAATCATTGAATCTTATTCAATACTTCGGTAAAGTTCTACTCACAAATCTATCGCAAATCCAATTTGTAATAATGATTTTTTGCCTTTTCAATTGATTTCCTTTAAATATGTACCTGAGGAATTATCTTAACTTGTTAATGTTAACTTTGTCATAGAGTAAATAGTTGAGAGATTTATAAAGTCAATGTTTGAAGTCTCAACTCTGCTCCTCAGCCAAATGTTTTAGGTGGAAAGGAAACTTGTTTTTCTCCTTTCTTTAAAGAACTGAGTTTGCATTAGGCATCCTTTGGCTGTTGTATTCAGATATTTGCCTGTTTTTGAGTGTGCTTTTTCAGTGCTGTCATGGATTTTTTGAAGGCTTCCTTCCCCTACTAACAGTTATAGAGGCTTTTATCTAAACTGGCAACTATTCTGCTGGCTTCTCTACAGGGGACTTATCTTCAAAGATTTTTCCTTCTCAGTAGCTGTTCAGCTTTATGGTTTTCCTGGATGCTAGCTGGTCTTAAAGCTGTTAAACCATCTTGATTTGATCGGATTTCTTTTATTATTATCGCATTTACCGAAATACAGTGGAAAGTATTGTATTGCGTGCTAACCAGACAAATCATACCTTACATAAGTACATCAGGGTTATAGAACAGAATGAAAAATATAGCGTTACGGCTGCAGAGCAGGTGCAGAGTAAGATCAACTCTAATATATAAGAGGTCCATTCATAAATCTGATAACATCGGGGAAGAAGCTGTTCTTTAATCTGTTGGTACATCTCTCAAACTTTTGTATCTTCTGCCCTCTTTTCCAGGTAATCTCAGTTCTGATCCTTGAACTTGACAACTGCACTTCTAGGCAGTCAATCCTGTAGCAGCCATCATCTTCTCATGTGGTTTCATGCCACACTCTAACATTGCATTCAAGATAGACTGGCTGAGGAGATAAGTCAAAGATTGTCCCCAAGTGCAGCTTTCAAATTAACACTATATAATACTTTCATATTAAATATGGTTATACATGGTAATCATCAAGATAACTCACTTTGGCTAATAGTTACATTTGATAAGGATTATATTATATATTTCACTTGTTCATGTCCATGTACTTTCTATCTCTCTTCTAGAGTGTGTCACTCTTATGTATCTTTCAGAGTAATCCTTCTAGATTGTTTTAACTTCCACAACACTGTGGTTCAGTGTTGTGCCATTCCATGATTCCATAACAAATTTCCACAAATTTTTTTCAGGGTCTAGATGCTCTTACATGACAATTTCTACTTTCAGCTTCAATTGGAAAGCACAGTTTTGGCTTGATCATAGAAGGCAGAGAGTAGTTGAGAGGGGTGGTTTTCTGACTGGAGATCTGTGACCAATGGTGCCCCATAAGGATCAGTGCTTGGACCTCTATTGTTTAAAATGACTTGGATGAAAATGTAGGTGGTCTGATTAGTAAGTTTGTAGATGACACAAAATTTGGTGGAGTTGCAGATAGTGAGGAAGGTTATCAAAGGATATGGAAGAATTGGACAATTGGCTGGAAAAATGGAAGATGGCATGTGAGGTGATGCATTTGGGAGGTCAAATGCAAGAGGAAAGTATACAGTAAATGGCAGAACCCTTAGAAGCATTGATGTACAGATGGATCTTAGGGTGCAAGTCCATAGCTCCCTGAAAGTGGCAACACAAGTGAATAAAGTGGTAAAGAAGACATACGAACTACTTGCCTTCATTGGTCGGGCCATTGAGTATAAAAATTGGCATGTCATATTGCAGCTGTATAAAACTTTAGTTAGGTCACATTTGGAGTATTGTGTACAATTCTGGTCCCCACACCATAGGAAGGAGAGGGTCAGAGGCTGACAGGTGACTTGATTGAAGGATATGAAACTATGAGAGGCATGAACATGGTTGATAATCAGTCTTTCTTCCCAGGGTAGAAGTGTCAAATACTCAGGGGCATAGGTTTCAAGTGAGAGGGGTAAAGTTTAAAGGATGTATATGAGACAAGTCTTTTACACAGTGGGTGGTAGGTGCATGTATCATGCTGCCAGGGGAGGTGATAGAAGCAGATATGAAAGCAACATTTAAGAGACATATAGACAGACACATGAACAGGTAGAGAATAGAGGGATGCAGCGATCACGTGCCAGTAGATACAATTAGTGTAGAAAGGCACCATGGTTGGCACAGACATGGCGGACCAAAGGGCCTGTATCTGTGCTGTACTGTACTATAGCCTCTGCTGTATTCTCAAATAGGAGACAGTGACATCTGCAGATGCTGGAGATCAGAGTTGAGAATGTGTTGCTGGAAAAGCCAAGCAGGTCAGGCAGCATCCGAGGAGCAGGAAAATCGACGTTTCGGGCCGAAGCCTTTCATCAGGAGTTCTCATGCAATGGAAGTTTGTTGTTTGTGATTTTACCCTGCAATGGAATTCTCATGATGAACCTCAGATGTCTTTGTTTGGAAGAATTCCACAACTTTAACATGCTCTCTAAGCAAAATGGGTGCCTTTCATTTCCATGTAGATGCTGTGACCCCTGATTCCCATTATTGTCTGCCTATCTGACTCGCTGTCACTGGCTACAGATAGAAAGATCACTGATGAAGTGTCACCACTCACCTATCTGACTAGGTGAGCCACAGTTGACCCCAACATCAGGAGTTCCATTCATGTGACAAAATCCAAGTTTTAAGAATACCCAGAAACATAGAAAATAGAAGCAAGAAGAGGATATTCGGCCTATCAAGCTTGCTCCTCCATTCAACATGATCATGGGCTGATCCTCTATCTCAATGCTGTACTCCCATTTTCTCTCTGTATCTATGATACCTTCACCTCTAGAAATATATCTATTTATTTCTTATATAAATTCTATAACTTGGCCTTCATAGCCTTCTGCAGTGGAGAATTGCACAACTTCACCACCCTCCTGAGTGAAGAAATTATTCGTCATCTCAGTCTGAAAAGGGTTAGCACACATCCTAAGACAAAGACCCCTTGTTCTGGACTACATGACTGGGTAAACATCTAGTCTGGTCAACCCTGTGAGAATTTTGATATGCTTCAATAAGATCCATCTCATCTTCTGCACTCCAGTGAACACGTGCCCTGTTGATCCACCCTCTCCTCATGTGATAAACCTACTATCCCAGGGATCAGTCTGGTGAACATCTGCTGCACTCCCTCTATGGCAAGTATATCCTTCCTGAAGTAAGGAGACCTAAACTGCACAGCATACTTTAGGTGTAGTCTCATGAAGACCCTGTACAAATGCAGTAGGATTTCCTTCTGTACTCAAACCCTATTGCAATGTAGGTGAACATGCCATTTTCCATCCTGACTGCACACTGCACCTGAAAACTTGCTTTGAGTGACTCGGGTACAAGGATGCTCAGGTCCTTTTGTTCATCAACCTTTCCCAATTGTCATCATTAAAATAGTACTTCAGCATTCTTTTTTCCCTAGTAAAGTGGACAACTTCCTGCATATCCATTTTATACTTCATCTGCCATGTATTTGCCCCATCACTCAACTTATCTACATTGCCTTGAACCCTTTTTACATCCTCCTCATAACTCACAATCTCCATCAGCGAATTTGGAAATATTATGTTTCATTTTCTCATTCACAGTTTTGAAGTACATTGTGAATAATTGGGGCCCAAGCACTGATCCCTGTAGCACGCCATTTGTTACCAGCTTGGAAATCAAAGATGACCCGTTAATTCCTACTCTTTTGAGAGACTTTATCAAATGCCTTCTGAAAATTCAGATACATCACATCCAGTGGTTCTCCTGCATCCATTCTACTAGTTCCATCCTCAGAAACTACAATATGTTTATTAGACATAATTACCTTTTCACAAATCTGAACTCTTTGACACCAAAGCTGGGAAAATTTATCATAACTTTATGAGAAATCTGTGGCTGAAAGAGCTGTTCCTTTTTTGAGGTATTTTAGGTGTTGGAGTTGATTTCCTCAAATTCCAGGAGCAGCAAATTACTGTTTGATATGCTGTGGCGTTGCTTTGGAACTTTGGAGAAAACAAAGTCAAAACAACGGCACTTTTAATAGGGAGAAGGACAGACAAAGTGAAGGAGAGAGAGAGAAAAAGTAAACTGACACAGCAGTGAATCTGCGCAGTTACTGTTTTTGCTGTTTGAATTCATGTATCTCTGGACATCAGAGTGTGGCTGGGAAAACTTAACAAACAGCGACATTCACAACTGATCTTGGAAACACCTGTTTGGGAGAAGTCATAGCACAGAACAGATAAGTGCATAATTTTAAGTAAATTGCTGTAAATCTACAATAGTGAGTCAAGTGGGTTCTTTCTTGATTATATGTTTTATTGAGATCTGTCTCTTGATTAAATTTTAGAAATATAAGCCATAGCATGATGTTAGCCTGGATCAGTGTTTTTAGAGCAATAAACAGTTCTATTTTCTGCAAATTGTAAAATTGGACTTTAGTAAAGTGGTATGCTTATTTGGTTGGATGTGGGAGTTTATTGCCCCACAGTGGCTTGGTGGCATGGTGGCTCAGTGGTTAGCACTGCTGCCTCACAGTGCCAGGGACCTGGGTTCAATTCCCGCCTCGGGCAATTGTCTGAGTGGAGTTTGCACATTCGCCCCGTGTCTGCGTGGGTTTCCTTTGCATGCTCTGGTTTCCTCCCACAATCCAAAGACATGTAGGTTAGGTGGATTGGCCATGCTAAATTGCCTGTAGTGTTAGGTACATGAGTCAGGGGTAAATGTAGGGGAATGGGTCTTGATGGGTTGCTCTTCGGAGGGTTGGTGTAGACCTGAAGAGCCAGTTTCCACACTGTAGGGAATCTAATCTAATCTTTAGAGAGAGTTTACATGTTTACATTATATCTGCAATAAATGTCTTTGGTTATGAATCCTATTACATTGAATGGATCGGTTGGAGCGACTGTTAGAGGCATTGAGAAATTTACAAGAGCAAGAGGGTGTGAGGGATGACAGTTATAGGAAGGGAGAAAATTTGCAGATACAATCAGATTAACACTAAGAGAGGTAGGCAGGTAGTGCAGGAGCCTTCTGTGGCTATCCCCATTTCAAACAAGTATGCTGCTTTGGAAAATGTAGGGGGTGATGGGCTCTCAAGGGAATGTATCAGAAATAGCCAAGTTTCTATTATCAAGCTCTAATGTAATGAGGGGTATGTCAGGTTCCAAGTGATTGATTCTGTTAGGGACTTTCTAGTCAGAGGCACAGACAGATGTTTCTGCGGCCAGCAATGAAAAATAAGAATGGTGTGTTGCCTTCCTGATGCCAGGATCAAGGATGTCTCAGAGAGGGTGCAGAATGTTCTCAAGGGGGAGAGGGACCAGAAGGACCTCATTGTACACATTGGAAACAATGACATAGGAAGGGAAAAGGATGAGATTGTGAAGAGAGAATATAGAAAGTTAGGCAGGAATTTAAAAAGGACCTTGAGGGTATTAATATCTGGATTACTCCCAGTGCCACGAGTCAGTGAAGGTAGGAATAGGAGGATAGAGCAGATGAATGCATGGCTGAGGAGGTGGTGCATGGGAGAAGGATTCACATGTTTGGATCATTGCAACATCTTCTGGGGTAGACGACCTATACAAGAAGGAAGGATTGCACCTGAAATGGAAAGGGACTAATATACTGGCAGGGAGATTTGCTAGAGTTGCTCTGGAAGGTCAGGCGGTGGGACTCAGGGAGATAGTAAGGAAAGAAATCAATCTGAGGCTGGTACAGTTGAGAAATGAAGTGAGTTAAACAGTCAGGGCAGGCAGGGACAAAGCAGAGAACAAGGGAGGACTGATAAATTAAACTGCATTTGTTTCAATGCAAGGGCTTAGGAACATGGGACTGGGATATCATAGCAATTACAGAAATGTGGCTGAGGGATGGACAGGACTGGCAGCTTAATATTCCAAGATAAAATGCTATAGGAAGAATAGAAAGGCAGGCAAGAGAGGAGGGAGAATGGTGTTTTGATCAGGGATAGTGTTACAGCTTTACTAAGGGAGGATATTCCTGGAAACACATCCAGGGAAGTTTTTTGGGTGGAACTGAGAAATAAGACAGGGATAATAATTTTAATGGGATTTTATTATAGACCCCCTAATATTCAATGGGAAATTGAGAAACAAATTTGTAAGGAGATTTCAGTTACCTGCAAGAATAATAGGGTGGTTATGGTAAGGAATTTTAACTTTCCAAACATAGACTGGGACTGCCATAGTGTTAAGGGTTTAGATGGAGAGGAATTTGTTAAGTGTGTACAAGAAAATTTTCTAATTCAGTATGTCAATGTACCCCCTAGAGAAGGTGCAAAACTTGACCTACTTTGGGGAAATAAGGCAGGGCAGGTGACTGAGGTGTCAGTGGGGGAGCACTTTTGGGCCAGTGACCATAATTCTATTAGTTTTAAAATAATGATGGAAAAGAATGGACCGAATCTAAAAGTTGAAATTTGAAATTGGAGAAAGGCCAATTTTGACGGTATTAGGCAAGAACTTTCAAAAGCTAATCGGGGGCAGATGTTTGCAGGTAAAGGGACGGCTGGAAAATGGAAGCCTTCAGAAATGAGATAACAAGAGTCCAGAGAAAGTATATTCCTGTTTGGGTGAAAGGGAAGGCTGGTAGGTATAGAGAATGCTGGATGACTAAAGAAATTGAGGGTTTGGTTAAGAGAAAGAAAGAAGCATATGTCAGGTATAGACAGGGTAGATCATGTGAATCCTTAGAAGAGTGTAAAGGCAGTAGGAGTATACTTAAGAGGGAAATCAGGAGGGCAAAAAAGGGACATGAGATAGCTTTGGCAAATAGGGTTAGTGAGAATCCAAAGGTTTTTACAAATACATTAAGGATAAAAGGGTAACTAGGGAGAGAATAGGGCCCCTTAAAGATCAGCAAGGCGACCTTTGTGTGGAGCCGCAAGAGAAGGGGAAGAAACTGAATGAGTATTTTGCATCAAGGTTTACTGTGGAAAAGGACATGGAAGATATAGAATGTATAAAAATAGATGGTGACATCTTGAAAAATATCTATATTGCGGAGTTGGGAGATCATGTTGTGGCTGTACAGGACATTGGTTAGTCCACTGTTGGAATATTGCATGCAATTCTGGTCTCCTTCCTATTGGAAAGATGTTGTGCTATTGAAAGAGTTCAGAAAAGATTTACAAGGATGTTGTCAGGATTGGAGGGTTTGAGCTATAGGGAGATACTGAACTGGCTGGGGCTGTTTCCCCTGGCGCATTGGAGGTTGAGGGGTGACTTTATAGAGGTTTATAAAATCATGAGTGGCATGGATAGGGTAAATGCACAAACTCTTTCCCCTGGGGTGGGGGAGTCCAGAACTAGAGGGCATAGGTTTAGGGTGAGAGGGGAAAGATATTAAAGGGATGTAAGGGGCAACGTTTTCATGCAGAGGGTGGTGCATATGTGGTACAAGCTGCCAGAGGAAGTGATGGAGGGTGTTACAATTGCAATATTTAAAAGGCATGTGAATGGGTATATAAATAGAAACGATTTAGAGGGATATGGGAAAGTACAGGCAACTGGGACTAGATTAGGTTAGGATATTTGGTTGGTATGGATGATTTCGACTGAAGGGTCTGTTTCCGTGTTGTACATCTCTGTGACTCTATGACTCTGTGACACTGTCATATCCAACTGTAGTATTTGGGCCAATTGTAGACACGCGACTTTAGGAAGAATCTCAAAGTCTTGAAAACGACACTGGAGGAGATTTACTCGAACAGTAACAGAGATAAGGGACTACAATAACGTGGAGAGTCTGAAGGAGCTGGCTTTCTTTTCTGTTTGGAGGAGAGGATATTTCAGAAAGATTTGAGACAGGTATTCAAAATCAAGAAGACTTCTTGACAGAGTAAATACAGACAAACTTAGATTAACACTTGAAAAATAAATACTTGCAGGGTTATGAAGAGCAGGGGAATCTGACCAGTTTGATAAACCTTTCAAACTACAGTCATTTTCTATACTATATGATTCTGTTTATCTCTGAGCTATTGTCATTGTCTCACTGTGTGGATGCAATCCATGAGGTGGACAATGACTAGGAAGTTGTGTGTCCTGAGACACATTTCAACACAAGGGACAACTATAGGAGTGAGAACACATGTGGATAACAGGAAGAGAGCTATAGTGGGAGATATTCTAGCGCAGAAAAACAGCCTTTCTTGTAGTTGAAATTGTAACTACTGCATGGTGTGATTCCATCCTGGTATCAGGATGAAAGACATCATGGAGTAGATAGAAAAGAATGGAAAACCACAATGAATAAGTCACAATTGTTGTTATAACAAATGCTAAACATAAAGTACACTTAAGAGTTTGGAGAGCAAGTTGAGGAGATGTACTCTTTGGGAAACACAATTGTTTCTTAGATTGGGTTATTCCAAATTCCAGTTGAGGAATTGCTCAATTTATTTCTGGGGATTGGTAGCAGAAGAATCATGACACAATCAGATTCCGGTGTTGGTTCATGAGTCATTTGATTTCTTACTTCCAATGACAGAAATAAGGGCATTGAATTATGTCGGTATTACAATGCAGAAACACACCATTTGTGTCAATGTTTAAATTGGGCTCATTGCTTATTAGACAAACCTAGGAACAAGAATAAGCCATAAAGCCTGTTGAGCCTGCACTACCAGTCAATTAGATAATGACTGATCTGTATGTACTTGCATTCTGATGAAGGGCTTTTGCCCAAAACGTCAATTTTCTGCTCCTCGGATGTTGCCTGATCTGCTGTGCTTTTCCACCACCATTCTAATCTTGACTCTAATCCCCAGCATCTGCAATACCCACCTCCGCCTTTATATCCTTCATGTCTAGGAAAAAGTCTAACAATCTCAATTTTGACATTTTCACTGAATATGCTAAACAGGTTTTGGGAAGGACATGTTCCAGATTTCTACTATCTTTTGTGCAAAGTAGCGTCTCCTGAACATCACCCTTGAATAACCTAGACTGGCCTTCCTAGTGCTCCAATAACACAGATCTACCACAAATACAGAGGATCAGTTCCCCATGATATGAATCTGACAATTCAATATCCGATAACATAAATCCTCATGGCATTTCTGAACAAGATTGCCCAGGTAATGCTAATTAGTGATGAATTATAGTCAGTTGAGTGCTTGCAGCCTCAATGACCAGAGGTCATCAAAAGGTCTTGTTACGGCAGGGTCAAGTAAGTCCTACCCTGCATTTAACCTGTGCTGCACTTGACTCCAGAGGGCTTCTGCTGATACTGGAACTCAACGTAGTTAGGGTAAGGGAGGAGGGGGGTGGTAGAGGTGATGCAAATCAATTTAGGAGAATGATTAGCCATCATCTTGATTAATATAAAATAAAAGTGAAAATATATTATGTTTTGTGATCAAATTAAAGAGAATTGATATGTGGGAAATGAAGTGCATATTTGCCCTAGGTCACAATGTGATATAGGAT
Source organism: Chiloscyllium plagiosum (assembly GCF_037043375.1). NCBI lineage: Eukaryota > Metazoa > Chordata > Chondrichthyes > Orectolobiformes > Hemiscylliidae > Chiloscyllium > Chiloscyllium plagiosum. The sequence continues at coordinate 85,341,573 of NW_028270147.1, read as the reverse complement.
TCATTTAAGAATTGCTGAGGCACTTAACTATCAAGTGATCTTCATTAAGTGACAAAACAGACGAAGAAAACTGTACAGGCAATGGCGAATGTTTGAAAAGTTACTATTCTTAAATTATGTCACAATGCAGTGTGACAAATTATAGGTTCCACCGTATTGATGACTAACACAATAAATCTAATGACTGCACAATCAAAAGACTAGCTTTAGCATTTTTTTTATTTGGCCAATTATTTATTACACAGTTAATACATTGCCCTGGCAGAATTGATTGGCAAGATAGCAGGTGTAAAGTACTTTATGGCACCATTAGCAGACAGGAAATAGATTTTAAAAATGAAAAATTCCCTCATCAATCTGAAGTAAATGTACATCTTGACTCTAATTTAAAATTTGGAAACAATGCGTTTGCTGCACTTTGCAACAAACAATGCATTTTTGATCAGAACAGCATACAACATCCTGATTAACTGGGTCCAGGCAAGGTGATTTCATTCTCAGCTAAACGCAAGTTCTGGGAAATATAAATAAGCTGTTAAACTAACGGTGCGGGATTGTTTAAATGGAGTAGATGGAGACAGTGTATTTCTACTAGGGAGGAAGAGCACCATTGGAGACCATCAATCTAAGATAGTTACCAAGAAAACAAATGTCTACCACAGGAAGATGTTGTGGTGAATGGCATTGCTGCATTTAAGAAGAAGCTAGATAAAGGCAGAAGGGAAAAGGGAATGGAAGTTATGCTCAAGTACAGAAGGATGGGAAGAGTATCAAGGGTATCGGTTGAGCTGTTAATGATGGTGCATATTGATGCATAATGATGGTGTGATTCTATGTAATCAGGATCTACCTGATTTTTGTATCTCCTATGGTCTTCCAGAAGCCCCCCATGTATGCAAAGATTTAGTAGTGAGATTCTATGCACCCCAGTCAGTAAAACATTTATGTAAAAACTGTACAAATCCTATTATTACTTTGACTATTATCACCTATAATTATCACCTTTAATGGTCCTATATCACTCTTAGCCATTTGCTAACTATTTAGATATTTTACTATTAACCTCTAAATTACTTTCCAGTCATAGTACTTTTTTCCAGATTATCTTTTGTAGTTCTCGGTGTATTTTGTTGTCTATTGTCTACAGCATGTGAATCTTTCTTTAAATAAGGACAACAAAAAACTTGACACTGTACTCCAGTTGTCCCAAATCCTCACATGTGTGTGTAGCAAATCTTATTTATCTATTTGGATGTACAGAAAAAAAATGTCAAGTGTTGCATTACTGTAAGGCAAATCAGGGCAGGACTTATACACATAATGGTGAGGCTCTGGGGAGTGTTGCTGAACAAAGACATCTTAGGGTGCTAGTTCAGAGTTCCTTGAAAATGGAGTTGCACGTAGACAGGGTGGTGAAGAAGGCATTTGGTATGCTTGCCTTCTCTGGTCAGTGCATTGAGTACAGAGTTGGGAAGTCATATTGCAGCTGTACAAGACATTGGTTTGGCCACTTTTGGAATGCTGCATTCAATTCTGGTCTTCTTGGTTTAGGGAAAATGTTGTTAAACTTGAAAGGGTTCAGAAAAGATTTACAGTAATGTTGCTGGGGTTGGAAAATTTGAGCTAGAGGGAGAAGCTGAATAGGCTGGGGCTATTTTCTCTGAAGTGTTGGAGGCTGAGGGCTGACTTTTTGAAATTTATAAACTCATGAGGAGCACGGTTCGGATTCCAAAACTAGAGGGCATAAGTTTACGGTGAGAGGGGAAAGATTTAAAAAGGACCTAAAAGGGAACTTTTCACGCAGAAGGTGGTGTGAGTTTGGAATGAACTGCCAGAGGAAGTGGTGGATGCTGGTACAATTACAATATTTAAAAGACATCTAGATGGGTTTATGAATAGGAAGAGTTTAGAGGTGCATGGCCAAATACTGGCAAATGGGGCTAGATTAATTTAGGAGTTCTAGTCAGCATGGACAAGTTGAATTGAAGGGTCTGTTTTCATGCTGTACAACTCTAAGACTTCTGAAATAAAGACACATTTTGTTAAGCATTTGACATGCACTCATCAGGGCAATTCACAATAAAAATCCCAGAGGAAAATCCAGGGCTGTTCCTGTGCTGTATTGTGTTGTATTATATCATAAGTCAACATTTGTGATGCATGAGCGTACAATGCTGACTGGTAGAATCTGGTTAGTAGAAGCTTTGCCATGAAGAATGTACTCATTAATGCTGATTGACAGTTAACAGTCAGACTTTGTTAGATTTTCAATGAGGCAGCTTGGCACTGATTGGTCAGGCTATTGCCCTGAGAAATGATACAATGAATGGCTGAAACCTATTTTGTTGAGTTGGAACAGGTGCAGTGTATATACATGTTCTACCTTCAAAGAACAAGACATTGTGTATTAATATACAGCTTCCAGTGTATATGCTTGGTTTCAGTATAATTCCTTGCACATTCAGGATATCCTGTAACTATTGTCCAACTGCTGAATCATATCTAATGAAGGACATTGTGTTGTGAGTTTTGCAAGCAGAGACTGATTGAAAATGATTACTTACATTGCTTGTTGTCAACAGCTGAACGGACATACTGCTTATAAAATCTTTGGGACATGTGGTCTCTTTTTTCTTTTCTCATTTATCTATTATTTGATATTATAGTTGGACTAAGGTAAGCTTAAATCTAAAAATGGCAGGAGATCTCAGACTTGTGTTATACTCCTCTAGCTCAATGTTGGAGCTCAGGGATGTGGCTGATGTCCCTGACTCCTTCACGTGCAGCTCTTAATAGATTGCATGATGACTCTGGAACTGCGGATGGACACACTTTGGAGCATCCACAATGCTGAGGAGGTCATGGAGAGCACGTTAAGCGAATTGGTCACACCACAGATTGGGATTGCTGAGGGAGACAGGAAATGGGTGATCAAAAGGCAGAGAAAGAGCAGGAAGGCAGTGCAGGTGTCCCTTGTGGTCATCTCCCTCCAAAACAGGTATACCATTCTGGATACTGTTCGACGAAATGGCTCACCAGGGGAAGGCAGCAGTAGCCAGGTTCATTGCACCGTGGCTGGCTCTGCTGTACAAAAGGGCAGGAAAAAGAATGGAAGAGCGAAAGTCATAAGGGATTCAATTGTAAGGGGAGTAGATAGGTGTTTCTGTGGTCGAAAACTAGACTCCTGAATGGTATGTTGCTTCTGAGATCAGGGATGTCTCAGATGGTCCACAGAACATTCTGAAGGAGGAGGGTGAATAACCACTGTCATGGTGCATATAGGCTCCAATAATATAGGAAACACACAGGATGAGGTCCTACAAGCAGAATTTAGGGAGTTAGGAGCCAAGTTAAAAAAATAGGACCTCACAGGAAGTAATTTAAGGATTGTTGCCAGTGCCACATGCTAGTCAGAGTAGAAATGACAGTATAAGCAGGATGAATGTGTGGCTTGTGAAATGGTGCAGGAGGAAGGGGTTCAGATTTTTAGGACATTGGAACTGGTTCTGGGGCAGATAGGACTATTACAAGTTAGATGGTCTACACCTGGGCTGGACTGGAACCAATGTCCTTGGGAGTGCTTTTGCTAATGCTGTTGGGGAGGGTTTAAACTAATGTGGCAGGGGGATGGGAGCCAAATGAGGAGGTTAGTGGACAGTAAGGAGGGAGTAATTGAAGCCTGTAAGGAACTAGATAATGAAGTCAGTATGACTAAGGGGAAGAGTAGGCAGGGAGCAGATGATGCATACAAAGGGATTGGTGGTCTGAGGTGCATTTGTTTTAATGTGAGAAGTCTTATAGGTAAAGCAGATGAACTTAGAGCTTGGATTAATACCTAGGAGTATGATGTTATTGCTATTACTGAGACTTGGTTGAGGGAAGGGCATGATTGGCAACTAAATATCCTGGGTGAAAGTGAGGACTGCATATGCTGGAGGTTAGAGTCGAGAGTGTGGTGCTGGAAAAGCACAGCAGGTCAGGCAGCATCCGAGGAGCAGGAGAATGGATGTTTCGGGCAAAAGTCCTTCATCAGGAAGGGTTTTGCCTGAAACATCGATTCTCCTATTCCTCAGATGTGGACTGGCCTGCTGTGCCTTTCCAGCACCACACTCTCAACTAAATATCCCAGGATATTGTTGCTTCAGGCAGTCTAGAGAGGGAGGTAAAAGGGGTGGAGGAGTTGCATTACTGGTCAGAGAGGACTGTGCTGAAAGGGGGCACTATGGAAGACTCGAGCAGTGAGGCAATATGGGCAAAGTTCAGAGAAAGGAATGCTGTGGTAACAATGTTGTGGCTGTACCACAGGCCTCTCAACAGCGAGCGTGAGATAGAGGTACAAATATGTAAACAGATTATGGAAAGATGTAGGAGCAACAGGGTGGTGGTGATTGGAGATTTTAATTTTCCCAATATTGACAGGGATTCACTTAGTGTTAGAGGTCTAGATGGAGCTAAATTAGTATGGGGCATCCAGGAGGGTTGTCTAGAGCAGTATGTAAATAGTCCAACTCGGGAAGTGGCCATACTGGACCTGGTGTTGGGGAATGAGCCCTGTCAGGTGATTGAAGTTTCAGTTGGGGATTACTTTGGGAATAGTAATGGATCACAATTCCATAAGTTTTAGACTACTCGTGGACAAAGACAAGAGTGGTCCTAAAGGAAGAGTGCTAAATTGTGAGAAGACCAACTATAGTAAAATTTGACAGGAGCTGCAGAATGTGGATTGGGAGCAGCTGTTTGATATGTGGTAGACTTTTAAAGAGAATTTGATTAGAGTGCAGGATAGACATGTCCCTGTGAAAATGGGGGACAGAAATGGCAACATTAGGGAACCATGGATAACAGGTGAAATTGTAAGGCTAGCTAAGGGGAAAAGGAAGCATACATGAGGTCTAGGCAACTGAAAACAGACAAAGCTTTGGAAGAATATTGGGAACGTAGGACCAATCTGAAATGACAAATTAATAGGGCTAAAAGGGGTCATGAAATAATCGTTAGTGAAGAGGGTTAAGGAAAATCCCAAAGCCTTTTATTTATATGTAAGAAGCAAGAGGGTAACCAGAGAAAGGGTTGGCCCACTCAAGAACAAAGGAGGAATGTTATGTGTGGAGTCAGAGAAAATGGGTGAGATTCTTAATGAGTACTTTGCACTGAGGAGAGGGACACGATGGATATTAGATTCCAGCCTCGGTCGACTGTCTGTGTGGAGTTTGCACATCCTCCTCGTGTCTGCATGGGTTTCCTCCGGGTGCTCCGGTTTCCTCCCACAGTCCAAAGATGTGCAGGTCAGGTGAATTGGCCGTGCTAAATTGCCCGTAGTGTTGGATGCATCATTCAGAGGGAGATGGGACTGGATGGGTTTCTCTTCGGAGGGTTGATGTGGACTTGTTGGGCTGAGAGGCCTGTTTCCACACTGTAGGGAATCTAATCTAAAAAAAATCTTTGCAGGATCCTTGAAGGTGAGGTCCCTGAGGACTGGAGAATTGTTAATGTTGTCCCTTTGTTTAGGAAGGGTAGCGAGGATAATCCAGGTAATTATAGACCAGTGAGCCTGACATCATTGTTAGGGAAGCTGCTGGAGAAGATATTGAAGGATAGGATCTATTGCCATTTGGAAGAAAATGGGCTTATCAGTGTTAAGTTACATGGTTTTGTGCAGGGAAGGTCATGTCTTACAAACCTAATAGAATTATTTGAGGAAGTTTTCAAGTTGACTGATGAGGGAAGGGCTGTAGATATCATATACATGGACTTCAGTAAGGTTTTTGATAAGGTCCCCATCGTAGTCTGATGGAGAATGTGAAGTCACATGGGTGGTGGATGCCTGGAATGGATTGCCAGCAGAGGTGGTAGAGGTGGACACGATAGCATCATTTTAGATGTATCTAGACAGATACATGAATGGGCAGGGAGCAAAGGGATTCAGATGCTTAGAAAATATGTGACATGATTAGATAGAGGACCTGGATTGGCACATGCTTGGAGGGTTGAAGGGCCTGGTCCTGTGCTGTAATTTTCTTTGTCCTTTGTTCTATATACCTGACGTCACACTGGCACTGAGATTCATTTAGCATATAATGCTCACTTATGTGATAGACAGAGACTCTTTTTGACTTGATGACAGTATCCAGTTAGTGACAGACACCACTCCTGTTGCAGCTGAATGGTTGTGTAAAACAGTTATCTTCACCTCTTACTCGTACTGTTGAGACACATTACACTTCCAGGATAATCCAAGATGGTTAGGCACTTTTCAGGATCAACAGAAACTGCCTTAGGACTTTTCATGGGTTTGCAAAATTAAAGTGAGAAATATGTGATCAGGATAGCCATTATCTTAAATGATGGCTTCTGAGGAAGGGTCACTTGACCTGAAATGTTAACTCTGATTTCTCTGTACTGATGCTGTCAGACCTTCTGAGCTTTTCCAGCAATTTCTATTTTTGGCTTTCATGTGCCCTATTTCAGAATCAATTTTGCATGATGAACAAATGGCTCAGGCCCTACTTTTAAAGTTGCAGATAAGGCCAATGTTATAGCACAAGAAACTGTAGCAGTGAAAGTAGTTTTGTGGTAGACACTTTGGTCAATTTCCCATCTGGGTCTTCAAGGAACAGGAACTCATTTGACTTCCATTTCAAACAAGAATTTGAGTGCAGGATTGAGCCTATTAAAACATGTAAGGGAATTATTTATTCTTGCACTTTATTCCCTGTAAGAAAGGCTAATACATGATTTGCTTCTCAAATTGCTTCCTGAAACTGCACCAAATTTCCATGATTCATTTGTACATTCATCTAAATTCCTTTAAATAGCAGCATTTCCCAGTTTCACGTCATTTAAAAAAAAATTGTTTTCCATTTTTCTCGATCAAAGTTAAAATGTCGCACATTTGCCATGTTCTTGCCCAATCACTTAACCTAAGTACATCCTATTCTAACCTTGTGCTTTCCTCAGATTATTTTCCCATGTACCTTTGCATCATTGGCAGACTTCGATGAATTGCATTTGGTGTCTAGATCTAAATGTTACACCCAGATCTGAAACAGTAAATGATCTCTCTCTTTTCACTTCTGACATTGGCTTTAGTAGAGTTTGAACTTTTAAAAGGGTGTGATTTCTCAATGCACTATGTACCTGACCATGTGTAAAGTTTTAATCAGAAATAAGCCAGACAGATCTCGAGTTAACAAACACAGTGAGTTAGTTTTATTTAAACTTACTCAAGAAAGTATAAAACATCAAAAAGACAAAATCCATCCCAGATCCCTTCATATAGATTAGCATGCAAACCAGAAGCAGTTCTAGAGTGTGGGAGATGGAACTGGAAAAAATGATAAGTCCATAAGTAAAAGAATGATGTATTCTTTCAGTGTTCTTGAAACTTCTAATGATGCTGCAGTCACTGCAATTTGTCTTTTCCATGGTACCTGAGGCTCCTTCCTTTTTGAAGTTATCTCTTTGATGTAACAGAGATAAGATTTGAGCTTTAGAAAACTCTTGAGAAAGAATTATTGTTACTTTGCCATTCTGTGGGCTTTTTTCGAGTTACTCCTTTTTTTTAATAAACAGTGAAGCTTAAAAGCATAGCTTTCCACAGAGGACGTTTTAGTCATGTGATGGTTGAGATTCAGATTTATGTAAAAGTGTCACTTGTACCTAGATGTAGTGAAATATTTATAATGTCACCACATTCTGGCACCATCAAAATAAATTGTACAAATGATGAAATACTGAATAAATTAATATTAAATTGATATTTCTGAGGCTGTAACAGCTTCTAAAGCTCATCTTTCCCTCTCTGTTGACTTCACACTCTCTGCTCCTCCAGTCACCGCTGTCCGATATCATCCCTGGGGTCTTGGCAATGTGTTCCATTTCTGCTGCCACTGGCACTGTCATTTCTGTGTCCGCTGCCTCTGAGCTGGAGGCGGTCACACTGTGTGGGTCCCGCACCTCCTCTGACATTGGACATTCAACCTTGAGGTCTGGGTCCGAGTCAACTGACTGGATCCTGGCTCATCTTCCAATGCAACCATCTGCGATAGAGCGGGATGGAGATACACGAGGCCCTGGCCTCTCACAGGAGGACATCGGGAGGAGGCCCCAGGGCAACTAAAACGAAAAAGTTTAAGCCATGTGGATGTGGCTGGACCCACCAAATGAGCTCAAGAGCAGCCAAGACCCACACTCAGGAGTCAAATGCTGCAGTCCTTACCACCGCCATCTTGTATTGATGGTTGGCTCTAGACTCACAATGGGGACAATCCACGTTGAAAAATATGTTTGATCTCCCGTTGTCAATGTTATCAAGGTGCCATTGTATCAGATAGGGGAGTCCTCAGCATTTTTTGCCTGAATCGGGATCAGTGGATTTCCTGTGTAACTGGCAGTTTCCACATATGAGATAGTTGCTGCTTCTTTTCCTTATATTTCTCCCAGATGATTCAAACAATGGCAAATGTGAAATTCTACAGGGAAACCACCAGGCATGTTTCCTATTAATCCATGTCTGAGGTATTTATAAACTTGACCATTTGGGTAGGTCAGGTGACTTTTACATCCATTTGAAAACAGCATGTTCTGGCTCATTTAGAGAAATTTTCTTTCAAAGTAATTGCTCAGATATTAAATTAATCAATGGTATTAATATTCCATGTATTACAACGTAATGGCATAATTGAGAATCAAACACCGATTACTGCATTGTTCACACTCATTGCCAAGAAGAAAATAAGAAATAGAAGTAAGCCACTTGACCCTCAAACCTGACCCTCCATCATGGTTGATCTGATAATGGTCTTAATTCAATGCTCCTGCTTGTGCTCCAGTAACCCTTGATACCCTTGTCAATCAGAAATCTGTGTAACTCAGCCTTGAATATATTTAACGACCTAATCTTCACTGCTCACTGTGGAAGAGAATTCCAAAGTCTAGAGGACTCCTGAGAGGAAAATAAATTTTCATTACCATGAAATGGCAGACAATATTTTCAAACTGATTTCCCTTGTTCTAGGTTCCCCCTAGAAAGTAAAAGGTCTACTTGATTAAGCACCTTCAGAATCTTATTTCTTTTAATAAGATCATCACTCATTCTTCTGAAGTGAAATTGGTATAGGCCTGATCTGCTTAATTTTTTTTTCCATAAAACGGGCGGCACGGTGGCACAGTGGTTAGCACTGCTGCCTCACAGCGCCTGAGACCCGGGTTCAATTCCCGCCTCAGGCGACTGACTGTGTGGAGTTTGCACGTTCTCCCCGTGTCTGCGTGGGTTTCCTCCGGGTGCTCCGGTTTCCTCCCACAGTCCAAAAGATGTGCAGGGTCAGGTGAATTGGCCATGCTAAATTGCCCGTAGTGTTAGGTAAGGGGTAAATGTAGGAGTATGGGTGGGTTTCGCTTCGGCGGGTCGGTGTGGACTTGTTGGGCCGAAGGGCCTGTTTCCACACTGTAATGTAATCTAATCTAAACTCTTTTATCCCAGGAATTAGCCCACACAACCTTCTCTGAACTGCTTCTTTTGTAAGCATGTCCCCTGAGTTGGGGCATTTCCTTAGTTCAGCAAATAAAAACTGTCCTGAGATAAAGTAGCACAGATGATGGGATCTGAGCTTTTGGAAATGTATCTTAGAACAATTTCCAAAGGTGTGACTTGTCTCTTTAAAATAGTACCCTGGCTATCCAAATGAATCCACATAGTTCAGACTTGCTCCTACCAGATCTGGTCTATGCACTGTGCATTTCCAATACCCAAGTCTCCAAAATCATACAGCCGCTGACATCTGCCGGCAGTTGCCTCCACAAAAAATATAGGTCTAATGTTCGGGGTAGGGCTCTGATTTTCCACCATATGCCATTTCTACCATGATGGAGCCAGTCCCTGTCATGGTCAAAGTCCCAATGTTTGTGTTCTCTTTCCAATCTATCCTTGTGCCACCTTTGAGAGGCGATACTGTTAAAACATGTAAAACACTGAGGGGGTTTTGATGAGGTGGATGCTGAAAGGATGTTTCCCTGTTTGGGAGAGTGTAGAACTAAAGGATAGTATTTAAAGATGGAGGCGAGGGGAATTAATTGCTATCAGAATGTCTTGGGCCTGTGGAACTCTCTTGTTTAGAGACTGGAGGTGGATTTATGATTATCTAAATATGCCACTATAATCAATTCAATAATGGATTCAAGCACTTTCTCTATGATAGATGTTCGGTTCATGGGCCTAGCGTTTTCACCTTTCTGTTTCCCTTATTTCTTGAATAGAGGCATCATATTTGCAGCTTTCCAATCCACTGGGATCTTTCCAGAATCCAGGGAATGTTGAAGATGCAACCAATTCACTACCTCTATAACCACTTCTTTTAAGACCCTGAGATATAGGCTGTCAGGTCCAGCGATCTTGTGATTAAATATTCCTTTGATATTTCCACACATATTAAACCAGGCAGTGAGAATCGTACATCTAGGTCACTCATAATTTTGTATATCCCAATTAAATCGACCCTCAACTAGCCTATCCAATCTTTCCTCAAAAGCTAAAATTATCCCAATCTGGCAGCATCATTGCAAACCTCTGCTGTATGCTCTCTAAAGCAATCACATCCTTTGAGATATCCTCTAATGGTCTTCGATTTGACAATAACATATACTCAGGGTCGTAAGTTTCAGTCTGAGTCACAATGTGAGTGAACAGGTCCAATTTCAAGCTACTGATCTTTGGGCACTTGGGGTAAGATGTCCCAGGAGGTGGTAGGATCTGGAGTGTTGGAGTTGCCTACATTACTTTCCTTCCCTGCTACCACTCTGCAGCATTAAAATGTGACTTGGAACTGCAGTTTGATAGACAAGTTGTCACCAGACTGGAATGTACTCCTCCCATTCATTAAGATTTTTTGCTTCTTGAAGAGCTTCAGATTGTCTTTGAAGCATCTTCCTTGTTTTCCCCTACAACATTGACCATTTGAGAGTTCGGAAATTGGGACCTGGTAGGGGACCCATTTGGATTCAGTGCTCAGTCAACTGAATTCAATTTTGTGGGTGTTTTGACTAGATCCTTGTAGAATTGGCTCCAAGAAACACACTAGAGTTTTGTCAACTCATCTTCCATTGAATCTGGAGTATGTGGTGGAAATGTTGCTCTATGTGTCACTGATACACAATGCAGGGTCTCACTACATTACAGTATCAGGTGATGGCAACTGCTCTATATGCTCGGACTTGTGGACTTGCATAGGCTTCAATTGTCAACCACTTGCTGCCATCGGTTGGAGAGATCAGTTTGATGCATCTGATCCTCCACAAGTCTCAGATCTCCACATTAATAGAGAAGTGTTGAGAGTGTGGTGCTAAAAAAGCACAGCAGGTCAGGCAGCATCTGAGCAGCAGGAGAATCGAGATTTTGACCATAAACCCTTCATCAGGAATAATGAGCCCATGCAGGATCAGTTGGTTCTGTAGGCAGACACTACGGAAGGAGATGTGGTTGTGGTAGCGTGTCTGCTTGAGGACATGGCTGAAGAGCTTCAGGGCAGAGATGACCCAGGGAGTGCAATGAGAGAGAGACTCTCTGAGATCCTTGTAGAGAGAAGGAGAACTTCTTGAAGGTAGGCATCCTACAAAGAGGCTTTGCAGTAGGGTTGAAATCAACTAGAAGAAAGTGAGGACTGCAGATGCTGGAGATCAGAGTCGAGGGTGTGGTGCTGGAAAAGCACAGCAGGTCCGGCAGCACCGAGGTGCAGGAGAATCAACATTTTGGGCATAAGCCTTTCATCAGGAATGACAGAGAAGTGGCTAACAAGATACAGGCTATGCTCAACACATTCCAGAGTCTCTTTCATGTATATGGGCAATATGAGTTTTGATTTGGCAACAGTAAAGAATGGGCAGAGATTCTCGACATGAGAGAGAAGTTGATCTCTGATGACGTGAGTAACTATTATCAAGTAGATTGTAAATAGTATGGGACTATCATTCAGCCTTGCCTGATCCCAGTCTGGATTTTGAAGATTTCTATTTCAGACCTCCCGCTCAATGTTGCAGTCATGTCATCATGAAACAATTGCAGGCTTGTAGTGAAGTTTCTTGAACATCCAAATCCTTGGGCGATTTCCTCAACCTCAAGAAGTAGATAATTCAGGAATATGCGTGTCAGGATTTTCCCTGTGACAGACAAGAGAGACATACCATGATAGTATCCACAGCATGATTTGTTGCCCTTGTTGAAGAAAGTTGATGACTATTGAAATACTTTGGTTGGAATTTGGAGGTGGAGGGGGCGGAATTCTTTCTCCACCCAAAAACCCAGTCATGAACTTTGATCACTTTAAACATGCACGTGTGCAATGACTATTAGATCAAATCCATTTATTTTCATCTATAAATTCACCCCTTTTGTTGCAAATACTTCGCCTATTCAGATATAAGTACTTCAGTTTTAAATTTTGCTATTTTTCTCTGATGTCACCTTCGTCACTAATGTCATGTCACCTTTGCTAAGACACAGATTTAAGTAATTAGCAAATAAAAACAAAGTAGAGATGGACAGTCCTTTTCCATGTCATACTTTGCAATAGCCTCCTTCTTTCCCATTGGACTCTATTTTGGAAGTGATCACATTTCTTTAATAGGTCAGTGGTGACTGCCAATATCTAATACATATCACTGAGAAAGTATGATGTGATCCATGAGGACCTGTTGATCAGTTTGATAAAATGTGGTTCTCATTTAAATATCACTTTCTTAAAGATGGGAACTGCAATAATAAGGCTGGTTCCATCCTCAAAGAAAGCCTATTCATCACAGTTGCAGTCATTACTTTAACAACTGGAATTATCCTTGATAGCAGTTAACAGTTATTTCCATTTAATTTAGCACAGTAAGAACAAATTATACATTTTAATTGGTAATTTTACAAAAAAAGATTCGTTATAATTTCCAACATGCGTTTAGATTTATAGCAATTTAAATTTAATCTGAAATTGTTCATTTCAGTGCTAATTGAACACCAAATATGTCAGAAACTATTTATGCCTTACTGATAGGAGATATCTTCAAACCTACAGATGCTAACCCTGATTGTATTAATGATTAAGCCTAACAAATTAATACTACGTGACAGTTTTGTAATTATTTCACAATCTCCATTCCAAAGTGCTCCATCGTGTAAAAGGGAATAAGAGAATTGTTGATTGATTTATTTTAGGTAAATGTCCTTGTCAATAGGGCAAGACAGTAGTAGCTGGCAACGCAATGTCCAGCGAACTCGTCTATCCAATCATAGCATCCAATTGCATTTGAACTGATGCCAAGGTTTGCATGTCTACAACCATACCAGGATGACATGATAGTAGTTATATAGTCACTACTCCTGATGGACCAAAAGATGCATCCTTTCTGCTGGGAACAGGTTTTAAGAAAAACTAGGATTGAGAAGATAAGGATCAAAGTATTAATCCTTATCGGATGTAGAGATTGTCCAACTGCTAACTGTAATTGTAAAGGAACAAGAGGAAAACGTCAATTCTACCTCCTGTAAATCTCATGATCATTGCACTAAATTTTGTTTTATTCATTGATGGGATGTGTGCCTCGCAGGAAAGGCCAGAATGTGATGTTTGCCCCTAATTACCCTTTGCGAGGTGGTGGCTAGCTGTCTTCTTGACCTCTATGGCCCAGCTGATGTAGATTCATCCACACTGTTGTTAGCAGACAAGTTTCAATATTTTTAACCTGTGACTTTGAAGGTGAAGTATGGAGTGTGGTTTAAAGGGGTACTGCAGGTGGTAGTGTTTCCATGCGTCTGCTACCTTTGTTCTTTCAGGTGGTAGAGGTCATGGTTTTGAAATGAGTTGTTGAAAGGAGAATTGCATAAAGTAGACTCTGTTACCACTGTGCATTGGCAGTGAAAGGAGCAAATGTTTGAGGTGGATGGGCTACTGATCAAGCAGGCCAAGTAACACTTGAACTAGCCTTATTTGAAAAGAAATATTTGCTTAGATCAATCAGGTTATTGCACTGATTACTACGTTACCACTTCTGGGTAAAATTGCACAAAAACTTAATCTGTGCAGTTCATAAGCAACTTTATTGTTAACTTTGAGATTTCAAAATAGATTCTACTGACCATTGTTTTGTTGCAAGTATTACATGGATCACCTGTCACAGAAACTAAGTGGCTGGCTAGATTCCAAGCCGCAGGAAAGGATTCTTAAATCCAACAGCTTTTACATTTCAGCTCTGTATTTGGTTTTGTAATATCTCAGTAGTCATGAAATCTTCACCGTTTTTCCTGGAAGCGGGGCAAAGAAAGTGAGAGAGAGGGAGCAATCAATGATAACCTTGCAATGTAATAAGACAATCTCAGATGATGCTTTAATTATGCTTTTTTCTCGATACCGGTACTAAGTTCCATGTGACTGTTCCCCAATGGTGCAGATAACAGGTTGAAAATGCAATTGTCTTAAGTTGCCACAAGTATGCTTACGGCTCCAAATCTGCCGAGGAGAAGCATTACTGCTTTGTAAAGATGGGCAGAATGTTAATAAAGCTGATAAACACCATGCAAGTTCCTGGCAGGTTGGTTTGACTAGGGAGAAAGGTGAAACAATTGAAGTGAGAGCAAAATACTGCAGATGCTGGAGATCTGAAATAAATACAAAGTGATGGAGAAGCTCAGCTGGTCTGGCAAAATTTGGAACAGAGTCTACATTTTAAGCCCAATATGAGTCTTCTTCAGAAGTGGATTTCCAAAGAAGAGTCAAACTGGATTAAAAACTGTTTCTCTCTCCACAATTGTTGTCAGATCAGAACTTCTCCAGCACTCTCTTTTTATTTCTGATTTACTAATATTGTTTGGATCTGATTAAACAGATAGGCCTCAAAAGGCATGGGAAATCATTGCATGCTTATAATAGCTTCACATTTTGTATAGGTAGCTTAGCCGTCCGTACCAAATCCTTTTTACGGTGGGAGTAACAGTAAAAAGGATTATTACTTGAAAGGTAAAAAGGTACAGCCTGCTGCTTTGCAGAGGGACCTGGGTGTCCTTGTCCATGAATCACAGAGGGTTGGTCTGCAAGTACAACAAGTAATTAAGAAGGCAAATGGAATTTTGTCCTTCATTGCTAAAAAGATTCAGTTTAAAAGCAGGGAGGTTATATTGCAGCTGTACAGGGTGCTAGTGAGGTCACACCTGGAGTATTATGTGCAATTTTGGTCTACTTACTTGAGAAAGGATGTACTGGCACTGGAGGAGGTGCAGAATAGGTTGGCTTATGAGGAGAGACTGAGTAGACTGGGATTATATTCATTGGAATTCCGAAGAATGAGGGTGGGATCTTCTACCAACATATAAAATTATGAAGAGAATAGATAAGATAGAAGTAGGGAGGATGTTTCCATTGGCAGGCGAAGCTAGGACAAGAGGGCATAGCCTCAAGATTAGAGGGAGCAGATTTAGGGCTGAGTTGAGAAGGAACTTCTTCACCCAGAGGGCTTTAAAGCTACGGAATTCCTTGCCCAGTGAAGTAGTTGACGCTATTTCAGTAAGCATTTTTAAAGCTAAGATGGATTTGTTTTGAACAATAAAGGGATTAAGGGATACAGTGAGAGCACGGGTAAGTGGATCTGAGTCCACGAAAAGGTCAGTCATGACCTTATTGAATGGCAGAGCAAGCTCGAAGGGCCAGACGGCCTACTCCTGCTCCTAGTTCTCGTTCTAATATTCACACTGTGAACTTCAAGATGCTGATTGGAATTAAGTGTCTCATTTCTACAACATAAAATGTTCTATCTTCAAGTTGCTGTTCATTAAAGGCCACTGCTTTTAATTTTAATTTTAAGTGCACATTATTTTGGCAAAAAAAAATTCTTCACAGGAACAAAGTAGAAAATACTGCTTTGTGAATGACTGTTTAATTATTGCATATTATAATGAAGCAATCACCATGAAATGTTACAGTACATCTTTGTTTCTGTGGTTTCCATTTGGAGTCAGGCATCAGGTCTGGGATTAGCCTTTGGATGCAGCATACTGTCGCAGCATCTGTGAGATGTCATTGGAGTCAGTCACCTCTTCAGGGAGGCATCCTTCCCCATCCTGGATGGTGGGATCAGCACCAGAATTCAACAACAACTCCACGATATCAGCAAACTCACAAGCAGATGCTAGAAGTAGGAAAACAATAAGTGTCAGTGAACATTTCTGTGACATTAGCAAACTCTACACTACATGATTAAAGCAAAGGAGCCCAAATTTGTTTTCCGTTGTCTTTTTTTGAAATTATCGCGTCCCTTCTTAATAAAAAGAACAAACAGAATAGAGGATCTGTGTCCAGAACTCGCACAGGTCCAAACACCACAGCAGCCATGATAAAGATATCACTAAATTTGGTAACGGTTTTTCCATCTTTGGTCATCAAGTCTTTGGCTAGCATCCCATCTTGACTGAGATTGGGCACTCACTGAGGCCATTTATAGGTATGAACATAGCACCCATGTTTTCCAGCTTATAGTGCTTTACAACTAGCTGAGCTAATCATCGTTTCCAACTCCATCAGATAGTTTTTGACTTTATGTTATATTCTAGTAAGTGTTAGAGTAGAGTTCATGTATCAAATAAACACAAGCTGGTTTTTGACCTGTTTAATTTACAACTGTAATTGGGGAAGATTCAAAGCTAAAAGCAACAACAACATTCTGCTTTACTCTGTGTAGAATCTTTCGGAGTGCACAAAGAGACTAACAATCCAGTTAGGATATCACCAGATATCAATTACTTACTTATGATTTGATCTGAACTCTCCTGAATACACTTCATTGACGCATTCCAATAACAGACATTTTTATGACTATCAATCATCATTTTTCTAATATGTGCAAATTTTAAGTTGTTTCAGAAAAAAAAATTGCTTGAATTACATCCCTAAACACCACAATAGAGCAGTTGAATTTAATTAAAAACATCAATGTCATTTAGCTCAGGTAGTTACAGTGTAAGAAACATAACAAGCTTTACAATGGGACAGAAGAAGGGAGGGAAAAGCAGGAGGGGAGAAAATAACTTACATCTTTGGTCATATGATGAAGTTGCATTGTTAGCAAGCCTTAAAATTCAGTCATTATTTTACTTTAATGGAACACATTAATTCAGATCCACGAGGTTTCTGGGCTCAGTAACATTTTCCCATTAGTTCCTTAGATGTCATCAATATTCACTGCTATGTCTCTAATTTCTAAATGCAGGAAATTTGGATGTCTCTCCTGGGACAAAGATACATTTATCACAGTTGAAATTCTATTTAAAAAAGAATTTACTCCATTGGGAGTCACATCAAATTTCAGTTTGGTTCAATTGAAACAATCAGATTTATATGCTCTTTACCTTATTTTGATTCAATTAAATTTACTCAGGCCTGACGAAGGTGGTGGTGTTCTATATCATGTTCAACATGTCCACAAAACACTTGCTGTCTTAACACTCCTGAAAATTTCTTGTATTCTACACAAGTACATGGTATATTACTGACTGTAGCAACACTCTTGATTAACATTATGCTCATTATAACTTGTTAATGCTGAATAGAATTTTTTTTTAAATTCTGCAATCCATAGCTTATCAAGATTGATACCTGTCAGTAATTAATAGATTCCAAGGTGGCAATATTATACAAAGTAATTTCTTGTTTATCTATTAATTATAACATTGTATTCAGAAACGGGTTACAATTTAGGTCTTTTCTACACTCTTTAATCTATGAACAGTAGCAGTACCAGTTGAGCTCCAATAATTTACAATCTCCACTACTCTAACATCTAGACAAACCTCTGGTAACACGCCTAAGATAACATGCGGAAAATGTTATCAATTATTTTAGCAACTGAAATGATCCTATGTGACAAGAGGATCTCTCTCATCTACAAAAATCATAAGAACATTAACTGAAATGACAATGCTGAAAGAGTTAAAAATCACACAACACCAGGTTATAGTCCAACAGGTTCATTTGATGTGCTGCTCCTTCATCAGGCAGCTAGTCACCTGAACGTTCCCAAAGCTTGTACTTCCAAATAAACCTGTTGGACTATAACCTGGTGTTGTGTGATTTTTAACTTTGTCCACCCCAGTCCAACACCAACAGCTTCACATCAATGCTGAAAGAAGGAGCTATGATTTTCATGTTGGGGTTAAACTATGGTGATGAGCCTCTCAGAAGGCATCATGGTTGGCATAGCCCACGGGTGGTTTCTGGAACGAATATCCACTCTACAGCTCAGTTCGCTGTCAAGCCAAAACTGCATTATGGTATGTGAAATGGTGAATCACGTGAGAATGATGGCTGGAGGCCCCTCTGAAACTGAAAACTCCCGCCGTTGATATTTAAACCAGAAGTTTCAGAACACACAGTGGTTATTTCTCCAACCCATTCTCCTCCACTATCCCTTCTCTACCCTTGAGATAGCTTTTCAACCTTATAAGGTGGGTTCGAGCTTTGAATGCTTCAGGCTGTCTGGAAGAAGGATGGTCCTCTTCCTTTCTGAAGGATGAAAGAAACCCTGCCATCACAATCAGGTGGCTTTGCTGAAGTATCACAGGAGGCCAGTTACTAAACAAGCAGTGGGACCAAGTGCAGGAAGTGGATGAACGAAGTCCTGCACTCCACATGGGTAAGGTGTCATCATCTCACATTCAGGACCATTACTCAGTTCTACTCTGCCACAGCACAGCCATATCTGAAATGCATAACAACCACATCAACACATGCATAATGAGCACTGAAGGGTCCACACTCACGATACACTGTCAGTCTTCAAACTCTTCCCAGTCACTTACTGGGGAAGGGTCACCAGTTGGCAGGGCTCCGAATGCTCATTCAGTGCTTATTTCCAACGCATTCAACCCTCCTCTTCCTCTCACTGTGGTACAAAATGGTGCATAAGAGGAGGGAGAGGACCCAGACCAACAGTGACCTTCCTGCTCGCAGCATCCTCACACTCCTTGAGGAAGGTGCAATCCAGCTGATGGGTGAGGGACAAGACCGGTCCTGTGCTGATGGGAGGATTGGGATGGCAGAGGCCAGTAGGCAACATTTTATGTCTGCTCACATTCCTCTACACAGGGGATTGTAAATCTTCACCAGCTACTTCTCTCTTACTGGTACAAAATGAACAAGGAAAGAGGACGGCCAGCACAAGTACTTCTGAGGATGAAGCCTCGGACATCTCAAGGAACCATCACCACCACACAGACTCACCTCGGTGAGTCCTTATAGGAGATTCAGGAAAACAGTTTGGCGAGCACGTCATTGACATATGGTCATAGCCAGTAGAGTAAGAAACACCCAATATTTCTGACACTTTGCAGACTGCCAGAGACTAGACAGAAACTGTTTGCTATGTTGAATCATAAGTGATATACTCAACCCGCAGAGAGAGGAGGGGAACATTAAACAGAGAAGTAGAAGACCCTCACTAGACTGGAAGGAAAGATAGATGAGTCCAGTGTAGTGGCTCCATCATGCAAGGGCTTGGCTGATCCCACTGAAACACTTGGACACCTCAGAGACCCAAGTCCAGCAGAACACTCATTCATTGCCACGTATGAGTTTGGGCCTACACGCCATTGCTCTAGCCATGAGTGCTCAGCACTACTGGCAAGGAATGTGGGTGTGAAGCATCTCAACCTCAGTCCAGGTGCCCCTTCTTAGGGAGACAGAGAGATGCAAGCAGATACCCAAACAGGGCACTCCAGGGTTTCAATTCAGCTACTCCAGAGATGCCCTGCCACTCCACCTCCTCTCTGCCAGTGACCCTATTGCTTGTTCTCCAGAGCCTAGGGCTTTCTGGATGAAGGGAACCCACCAACGTTTTCCCAGGGTTAGTAGGCTCCCTCCACCCCAGCTGTGGATGTCAGGCCTGTGCCTGGATGCAGTGGTAGGCAAAGGAAGAAAAAATTGTTTTGAGGGCATCATGGTGGTGTTTATTTATTTGATATATGTCAATATAACACTGGTAAATATATACATGGTCAATCACTGTTCTAGTATTTAAAGTAGCTTCATCGTCCCGCTTGGCAACTGATACAGATATCTAAAGTGAAAGTAGTGCAGCATCCTCCTATTACAAGAAGTTGCTTCCCTGTTCTTGGGGAATAGTGCAGAAGTGTTAGCATTTGTGACCATCTCACTGAGAATGTGAAGAATTGGACAAATACAACCCAGGGATGTGTTCTTTATCATCCCATCGACCATGACTAGAGTTAAAGAAATCATACACTTATTTTCTCTTCACCACACCTTAAATTCTTTCACGAGGTTAAAAAAAACTGTTCAGATGGATTGTCTTAATCAGTGACAGTGACACCTACAAAGAATTATAATCACCTTTTGAACTCTCTATTAGAATAGATTTTGAGACAATTCCTCAGTATTGTACAATATTTTAATTTCATTTAGAGGTATGGGGAAGGGTTAATTTGCAATTTTTGTGTTGGGAAAGATTGCTAGGCCAGACACCAGTTTGTCAGTGCACTCCATCATCCAAGGTACCTAATAATGACCAATCATTTTGATATCAATCAATGTAAAATTATGCAGAAATAACTTGCAGCTGATTATTACCAAGCAAGTTGAGCTCAAATATATATTATGACCCACACATCAGGAACTGTATTACTTTTTTTTTACATGCACACGAACCAGAATCAACTTGTTCTTTAAATGCTCTACAACGCCTCAATAAATGAGCCCAATCTAGATTACTGGTTTAAAAACCTAGGAATTAAACCTGTGATATTCGTTTTCAATTTTGACTCAATTGATTTCACCACAGACTTAGTGAGGTTGCAGAGCAAATCCATGTGATGTCATCCAATGCAAAAAACAATTATGGGGAAGGCCTCAATTTACTTTTTCAAAAGGCTACACTAGGATGTGCCCTTCCTTAAGAAGCACTTTCCATAAAACGTAACTTGACTTTACTTCCACAATAAATAGTCACATAATTTTTTTTGCCTATCATTGAGCAATTGCATAATTACCCTACCAAACTGGCATGGGTCCCCTCGTACGATCTTATTCTTCATATAGTGGAAACCGATTTACCAATGAATGGCCATCTCCAATAACAGATCATCTAACCGCACCTCTTGATGTTATTCAATGGTGTTACCGTCACTATCAATCTCCTGAGGGTTACCATTGACCAGAATATCAACTGGAATTGCCATATAAACACCGTCACTACAATTCAGGTCAGACATTGAACAAAGTTGGTTTGTTTTCACTTGAACAAAGGACAAGGGGTCACCTGGTAGAAATTTACAAAATTATGAGAGGCATGGATAGAATGGACAGTCTGAATCTTTTGCCCAGGGTGAAAATGTCAATTGGTTTAAAGTATAAGGGAGTAATTTTAAAAAACATGTAAGAGGCATGTTTTTAATACAGGTAAATGTGTGGAATGCACTGACAGAGGAGGTGGTGGAGGCGGATACAATAGCAATGTTTAAAAAGGAATTTTGCCAGATATGAAGAGTCGGGAACATAAATCTTAGATACATGGGAATACCGCCATCTGTACATTCCCCTCCAAGCAATGCACCATCCTGAATTGGAAAGATATTGCCTTTCTTTCGCTGTTGCTGGATCAAAATCCTGGAATTCCCTCCCTAAAGGATATTGGAGATCTACCTACAGCAGGTGGACTGCGGCAATTCAAGAAAGTAGCTCATCAACACCTTCTCAAAGCCAACGAGGGACAGGCAACAAATACTGGCCAGCCAGTGACACCCATGCCCCATGAGTGGGTAAAACAAACTATCAGTCTGTGCAACTTATGCTACAACGCAGATCTGTTGATGTAAAAACTAAACCAGAACAGAGTCAGTACAACAACAGATTGCACTTTTGTGAAGCATACACAGATCATAATTTATATGTTTTAGAATATAACTGGAGTTGAGGAATATAAATTTTATGTTCGAGGCCAAAAGGTTACCCTCAGAGAAACAGGAACACTTGACTGAAAAACTGGTAAAAGGAACCTTGAAGTAAATGCAAATCAAACAAGCTTGGGGTTTATTATACAGAAAAGGTTATGGTTATGTTCACTTAAAAAAGATAAGAGCTGGAGAAGAAAGATATTGTACAGTAGATAGATTTTCTTACCAAGAATTGGAGGCATAATGTTTGTAGTTCTCATGTAAAGGATAAGTTATTCATGAGGCTTCCTACAATAAAGGAAAGCTTCGGAATTGAAAAGTAGTTCATTTATATTTTTACCTGGAAACAGGCAGGTGTGACACATTCCCATGGAGATGAATGGAACTCAGTGAGATCCTTTGTTTTAAGCTATCACTTTGAATGCTGTTGGGGCATAGCCAACAAACAAAAAGAGGCTAACGCTTGGGAAAAGTAGCTAAGAGACTGGGCCAGCTTCAGATCTTATTAGTTTGTAGCTCCTTGGAAGTCAAAGGATAAAGCTAGACCTACACTTGTAGTAGTGTAGATAGTAGATCTTTCTTCCATGGCTTCTTTAAAGTTGGAAAGAGGAAACAATGACTGGAAGCTAAAGGAAGAAATTTATAATAATCCTGTCAATAAAAGACAGTTAATTTGTAGTGGTTGGAGTTCTGAAAGTATCAGCTTAGTTGCAGTTTTAAACCCTACAGTGGGCTATTGGTAACAAAGGATATGTTTTAATGTTTGAAGCCACTGAGCATGAGTTGCCTGTGTGGCAGCTGTGGAATGTAGAGTCAAGAAGTTGGGGAAGAAACTGGAGGGTCACTTTACAAAAAAAAACTAACTAAATGATCTGAATGAAATTTTGCCTCCTGGCAAATAACTGCATTCCTATGTTTCTCCCAGGAAAAGTGATTGAACTTAAAGATTTTGTAAGTTTATAGAGCTTACTTTGCTCAGTTCTTTTTGACAGTTTATTTTTGTTTAAAAACATGAGATCTGGTGCTGTAGCTCTCTCTGTACATTTTCAGGTGTTCATTTCTTCGTTAAAGGTTAATTGTCCTTAACTGGATGGTAACACTTAACTACAGGATATTTAACTTATACTCTTAGTAACATTAAACCTGAATCAGAGTCTGAACATAAAATGCTGAGTACAAGATGCTGCACATGAAGACTCTTCTAACTCAACATTGCTGAGCATTTGGAGAGATGTGCAGCACAGTCTCTCCTTGGAAACTCTACTGGAATGGAGTAGAGTTGGGGGAAGGGAGGCCATTTTCCTTTTTATATTACGAGTTGCTATTTTCTGTCTCAAGAGGTTTAGTCTTGAGTGAAACAAAGAGTAAATGGATGGATGAGTGAATGAGGTAAGTTCACTTTGTGGGTGGGGATAGTTGGGCCGAGGTGTATTTGGCTCTGATTGGCGATGGAGTTAGTTAGGTTTGGATGGAAGGTGGGGTGGCTAGGTCAGAATGTGGTCAGGTCAAGTCAAACGACTGGTAGTTGGGTTAGACTGATGCAGTAAGGTTGAAGGGGTAGTTGGATTGAATCAATGAAGGTAAGCATGTGGTCAGGGGTTGAACAGGTCAGCTCTCCAGATTAGTCAGCTGGATATGCAGGGGGTTGAGTCAAATCAAGAGGCTTAATGGGGTTGTTGGTGGTGGTGGACTATAACCTGGTTGGAAAAGCACAGCATGTCAGGCAGCATCCGAGGAGCAGGAGAATTGATTCAGACTCAGATTCAGGTTTAATGTTACTAAGAATATAAGAATATCAGGTGAAGGAGTGGCACTCCGAAAGTTAGAGCTTCCAAATAAACCTGTTGGATTATAACCTGGTGTTGTGTGATGTTTGACTTTGCCCACCCCAGTCCAACACTGGCACCTCCAAGTCATGTCTACTGACAATGTACTGCAGAAATGAGGAAACACTGTGGCATGAGGCATATATTCCAT
Organism: Chiloscyllium plagiosum; assembly: GCF_037043375.1. Classification (NCBI taxonomy): domain Eukaryota; kingdom Metazoa; phylum Chordata; class Chondrichthyes; order Orectolobiformes; family Hemiscylliidae; genus Chiloscyllium; species Chiloscyllium plagiosum. The sequence continues at coordinate 85,317,668 of NW_028270147.1, read as the reverse complement.
TTATTCAGTTGGAGATTAAAATAACATACTCATTAACCAAAAATCTACTATCTCACAGCAGCACTTTTAAATAACTGAAGCAAGCTAACTTTCATTATTGTTTGGGAAGATGCTAAGCATTCTAAATATCTGCTACCAAACGAATAGTCACTGTGTTTCACTGTTATTTATCATATCTGAACAACTTTCAGAAACTTCTGAATTGATTAAGCAGCAGATAAATGCAAATCTTTTTGCTCAGAACACTCACAAAGCCTGTTTTTCTGCACATCACCGTCTTGTATCTTATTCCTGGCTACCTAGCACTATGAAGTATTTTTATTTTTGGAAACATTACTATCCCAGGAAGGTGAAATTATTAGTAAAGCTCATTGATTTTGCATTACAGTGACACTTCAGCAAATGGCAGCTTCAGCATCATTGCAATTCATATTCCATGTGCAGAAAAACCTTTAGTACATGCCTGATAGACTGGAACAGCTATTCTGACAAGGAGGAAAATAGCAGATGTTCCTCATGCTCATATGCAAGGCTATGTGATCTGTACTCAGTCATAAGGCAATACAAAATGCAGCTTTCCACTTACTATCATCATATAAAAAAATGCAATGGCAATATAACACCTTAGGCTGATCACACATATGACTTGCCCCCAAATCTCCCTCCAACAATTTCCAATTGGCTCTACTCAGAAGGTGAAGACATACCTCCCTTTATTATACTTATTCCAATCAAGATAGAAAGTACAGTCTTAATTAATTGAGAACCCCATCAATTTTGAGAGGAACAACTGCTTAAAGCTTGTGAAAAATAATGGTCTGATTTTGCCGTAAACTAACAGTGAAGACAACAGCACTGTGATTTGTATAAACTTGCATAAGCTGCAAAGTACAGCTAATCACAACATCTGAAAGCTGCTGTTAAAGAGCTCCTCCAAACGCTTTCTGAAAAAAAGGCATCTTGGTGTCTGGCTGACCATTTAAATTGAAAAGTGAAAATTGCTGCACTTATTCTAAAGGTACAGACTAACTTGGAAGAAAAAGTTAGGGTTTGTCCATTTCAGTTCAAGTATCCTTTTAAGAGTGTGGTAAGTCATAATTATAAACAAAATATTTTAAATTAAACTTTTACAATTGTGGCATTCCATTTCTTCAGATTTTAATTATTGTTGGAGATTGCAAAAAATGTTTTTTTCTTTTTCATTTCTATTTTATCTGTCTCAATCCCCCAAATGTTATTTCTCTCTCTTATTGCTGTGCTTTCTTTCTCTGGTATAACAATAATACAATCTTCCAACTTGCATTTCTTGGTTCAGACTGTTCTGTTTATTAACATTTTGCCAATCTGATTGGTTAAGGAAATGCACTTGCATTCCCAGGTTCCCTGTGCATTTTGACACTGCGCTTTCTGGATGGTTGGCTGGGTGCAAGTTTTTGTAGAAAAAGTCTACAAAACATATATAAGCAACTAAAAATCTAGGGAATGCTTTTATAAGTAAACACAAATTCTGGTCCTGTACAAAGATCAGATTCTTGCGTTCATTTCAACTTCTTCACACTGCTCAGTATTTTGGATAAAAGATGATATCTCATGATAAAAATCAGTCCTCTTTCAACCTAGGAAACGTTATATAAACTGCACTTTTGAAGAATCAGCAAAATATAATAGAAATATTTGAAACTAACGTTCTGCCAATATGTTTGCCCAAATAGATTGTAGTGATCCTTCAGTTCCAGTTATGTCAGGGTGAAAATTACATTGCTGCGGGTACATTTATCTTTCATATATGGGATTAAATCACTCCTTTTCAGTTAATAATGCTATATAGTCAGGTGTATATTATGTGGAGAACAATGTATAGTTTTGTGCAGAAGTGATATTGACATCAGTAGAACATAGGTGCTATGGGTAACCTCAGCACCACATGAGTCAAGCAGAGGAAAGCTATCCTGCACTTTCCAAATGCACGTGACCGACAGGATCAACGGATATGTTCCCTCCCATACAAATGTATAGTCTGACTGGTTAAGGTCAAGTGTACAGTTTGGTCACCTAGAATTATAATAATGCAGGGCAGCAACAGACATGGAACTGTAACCAGTATTAGGCACTGCCTCTAAAACACATCACTGATAGGTCCTGCTTTGTAGTGGAAATCTTGTTTGCTCGGCTTGTTCTGTGGTCACAGTTAACCACAGAAGATAGGCTTGCAGAAAACTGTCTCCCCTTCAGGAACTTCAGCCAATCAGCTTAATTTTTATGACAATCAGGCAGATTTTAGCGATTCTTTCTGATGCCAGCTCACAAAACTACTAAATTAATTGAATTTGAACTTGTGACCTCTGGCATTGTTAGCCCAGTGTCATAGTCACTACCTTTCCATAGCAACAATTGAATTATTCTGCAGTGGCACTATCCCATGTCACTTGTGCTGCCGTGCCAATCGCCCATATGTATAGAAATATAATGTGCACATTTTGAAAAGTATGCCTACTACAAATATGCATATTTAGGAAAGATACAAAAATAATTCAGCACCAGAAGGGTTAAATAATATTGTAAAAGCTGGTGTCATGCAAAATGAAATATAGACTTTATCATTGCAAGCTGCATATAAAAATGGAAAATGCAAGCCTGGTTATATTAGAAATCTGGATGCAGGAAATGCTCATGTAATGTTCGTGTAAGACTCAGGAGGTTAAACAGCTAAATTTATGGTGCTCCGGGACCCCCATTTGTCAAGTGACAGAACTTTGGCCTTGCAGAGAGAGAAGGGAAAATGAATGCTCATCTCTTACTAAACTTCATCAACTTGCATTATTCGTCATTCGGCTCCCCATGCTGATTCCTGTCCCTTGCTGTCGAGGTCTTTTCTAATGGGACTGAGGCAGCATAAAGCAGCAGATGGTGCCTCTGAAGCAAAGGGCTCCAAGGACACAGAACCCGCCTCGTCCCCCTCATGTGACCCCTCCCAACCCCCAATCTTCCTTCAAGAAGAGTTTGATTTCCTCAGGGACTGCTTGTGGGCAATAAACCCACCCCAGGAGGGCTCTTGTCTACACAATAGAATACTGCTGGTTTGAACACACACATACACACACAACATACACTATGTCTGCTGGTTCAGGGTCATCATCTCTGCAACAAAAATCTGACACACAGCTTAGAGAATTGGCCCATTAAAATAATTTAGCACAAAATCATTTTAGTGATTTAGTAGATAATGTAAAGAAGCCGATTTATTAATTTGCTCGATTTATCATGCAAGGTCTGGAGATTACTGTGAAAATGTGCAGACTGGGTTGCAGTTCGGGGAAAAATAATACCACAATAGCAAAGCATAAAGTTTATTGCGAAGGCACACTGAAACCCATGTGTTAGCACACAATGCATGCTACTGTATCAGAGGTCATTTTCCTTGAATTAAAAATGCTGCAGACTTGCTCTGAACTCAGAGACTGCCATATCCTGGAACTCTTAAAAAAATCACCTTATTGCATATATTAATAAGTACTCTTACAAAATAAAGCTTATTTAATATTGACGTATACTGTCAATACAATGCATGCCATGCAGATGATGCAACTGTCATCTGTTAACTGATTCAGTAAACACTATCAGCTAATAAAACATTAGCTCAATGGAAGCCTAAATCGCTGAATTTCAGTTGTGGCTACACATCTCAATAAAACTGTACACCCAGAACTGGAAAGAGTTAAAATATGAGGACCGGTTGTACAAAATGGACTAATATTCCCATGGGTAGAGAACATTATAGGGTGATTTAATTGAGGTGTTTAAGATGATTAAACAAATTGATTGGATTGATGAGGAGAAACGCTTTGCTTTGATGGGGAATCATGAACAAGTGGACATCACATTAAGATTAGAGATAGGCCATGCAAAGGTGATGCAAAACACTTTCTTACACAAAGTGTTCAGTAAATCTGGAGCTCCCTTCCCCAGAATACTGCTGATGCTGGAACTCAACTTTCAAACTCAAATTTCAAAACAGAGACAGACATATGCTTTGCAAGGTAAGGATTTTTAGAGATGCAAAGTTTGGGTAGCCACTGTGAAACTGAATCTACTCAAAGGTGTAAATAGCCAACACTTCTTCTTATGTCTCTGATGTAATAAGTTCCTATAATTTGTCAGTAGTAACCCAGTAACCTAAATGTAAACTACCATCGGTTCCTTTTATAAGTACATTGTGGAAAATGTTGATGAAGAAAATTCACTGTTGTTTATGACAGTATATTGAGTTGTGAATATTGCTGTACAATGCACATTTTTAAAGTTTTCACAGAGAACTTTAAGTAAAGCTTATATAGAGTTGCTAGTCGAATGCATTCTGTGAACAAATCATGAAGTGGATGCTACTGATTGCACAACTATACGAATTACTCAGTACAATTATACTCAGCTGGTATCATAATCTCAACAATTATGGACACTAGGAAAATGACCAAGAATACTACATATTGTCTAATGTGTTCCAGTGGTCAACGTGAGCTAGAATTGAATACTGACATTCTGATTCTTAAATAAGAATGGTGTGATAGTGTTGCAACTTTAATATGCATCCCGCTCTATTTACACATTCACCGTCAAAACCTTCAGCTTGAAACCTCAGTTCAGAATTGGGTTGTAAATTTGGAAATATTCCTCAGGTTGGAATTTTCAGATTTATTGGCATTTTTATCCTTAGAATAATAATGTCAGTGGTCAAAACATCTCATTCAACACCACTGGAGGGATATGGGCCGGGTGCTGGCAGGTGGGACTAGATTGGGTTGGGATGTCTGGTCAGCGTGGACGAGTTGGACTGAAGGGTCTGTTTCTGTGCTGTACATTTCTATGGCTCTATGATTCAGGGGAAGCCCCAGTGTAAGTTCGAGTGGTTCTGGCCCAAATTCAAGATCATTATTCTTGGCTGACAGCTCAAGAAGTGTCAAAGACAGCAGTTGAATCTGTAAGGTTTGGGGGCTAAACCTATAATGTGATACCCCTATTGTCTCATATAGTGAAGATCACAGTTTTCTTTGTAGCTCTGATGCACAACAGAGGCATGATGTAACATTCTGTACTATCAAGCAAGCTCTAGACGGCAAAAAGGACCTAAAGGACCTAAGACTCCAGACTATTGAGTTTACCAATATGCTTTGTCATTTGGTATACTGAATTATTATCTCAAACTGTTTTCACAAAGACAGCATTCTGGGGGCAGATCTATTTCACCTTCATTGAATCACTACAGTGTGGAAAGAGGCCATTTGGCCTACCGAGTCTGCATCAATCCTCCAAAAAGCATCCCATGCAAACCCAGCTCCGCAACACTCCATCTTCCCATGGTTTCTCCATTTAGCCTGCACATCCTTAGACACTAGGGGTGAATTTAGCATGGCTAATCCATCTAACCTGTACATCTTTGGACTGAGAGAGGAAACCGGAGCACCCAGAGGAAACACTTGCAGACATGGGGAGAATGTGAAAACTCCACACAGCTACCAAAGGCTGGAATCAAGCGGAGTTGCCTTGCGCTGGCAGTGCTAAGCACTTAGCCACCATGCCGTCTTGGTACTGCATATCTTTAAGTGTCCTCTCGAGATATAACCAAAGTTTGGAGAGTCAAAATCCATCATTGTATTGGCAAGTATTGTTCAAGTGTACACAATACAAAAATTGCACATATCCACCCTTTCCCCTTGTATCCATTTGAGCATTAACATTGTGCATTTAAAGAAACATCTTCAGCTGAATTACAACCCTGAATTACAATTTGTTTGGCGAGCTGTAGAATTGATCAAGATTAAAACATGGTAAACAACATGTGCTGTGAACTACCAAAGCAATTAATTCTACAAGTCCAGAGTTGAAGGACAGGTCTGTATTTTTCCAAGAACATTATTGCTGCTAAAGGCACAACACTGATTGTTCAGAGGAATTTCAATTTAGAAAGGAGGCAGGAGCAGCATGTAACACATGAATAAAGCTGCTATTCACCTTTACCTTATTTCAGACTTGAAGTCAGCAGCCACACACCCACCCAACAGTGTCTCTCATCTCCCCACCACATACAACAGTTAATGGCTACATCTCCTGCTAATGTGACAAGAGTTCACTTGTAATCACTGTTTTAAGCAAAATCTGTAAGTGCAATTCACTTTGTTCCATTCTTCCAACTTTCTGTCATAACTATTCAAGTATTTTCACTTCAGGTAATGCTGGAATTCCCCTTTCAAGGCCAGGATTGATTCGGCCTTCAGTATTCACAGGTTGCGCATTCAAGATTTTAACGACTTGGCAAAAATGTTTTTTTTCCCTATCTCTGCTGTCACCCTTGCGATGCACCTTAAATGATTGTCATCTGTCTCTCAATCCTTCCATCAATTGGAACAGTTTCTCCCCACACCTACTGCTCATATCCCTTATGATTTTAAGGTTGTCAGTACTAACAACAAATGCACAAACATTTTAAGAATGCATAAAGATTGAATCTTTATTTTTCTGTATTTTTGATTGTGGACGAAAATATAAAAACACTTGTTTTCAAACCAAGGACTGCCACATATTTTGAAAGGAAGTAATCTGACTGAAGTAACCAAACTCATTGTACAAAGTTAAAAATCACACAACACCAGGTTATAGTCCAACAGGTTTAATTGGAAGCACACTAGCTTTCGGAGCGACGCTCCTTCATCAGGTGGTAGTGGAGGGCTCAATCCTAACACAGAATTTATAGCAAAAAATTTACAGTGTAATGTAACTGAAATTATACATTGAAAAACTAATTGTCTGTTAAGCCTTTCATCTGTTAGAATACAGTGATAGTTTCATTTCTTTCATGTGTAAATCACAAAACCTTTTTTAAAAAAAGTTGCATTCTCGGGTTAGCTGTTAACAATGGTGATAGCTAGACAATATGTTGAAGGTGTTGGCACCCTGTATTCTCTGTCTATGCCATGATGTTTAGATTGATTCTAATCTAAAAAGTGAGATAATGGAGTTTTACATAAATTCATGCAGTTTTTGAGCTCAGAGTTCCACATGAATGCATTCATGTAGAATTAGATTAGATTGTAGATTAGAATCATGTAGATTAAAATCTACATTCTACATGTACATTGTTTGTCCAATGTAGTATTTTTTATAGTTCTTGCATGGTATTTTGAAAATGACCTTAGTTTTGCTGGTAGTATCTAATGGATCCTTTAGGTTAATTAGTCGCTATTAAAGTGTTTTGGTAGGTTTGTGGGCTACCATGTTGCTAAGGGGACTGAGTAGACTGGAAGTCATTTCTGATATGTCTTTGATGTCAGGTATAGTTTTTGGTTGCATTCTGTCTGCTCGTTTGGGTTTGTTTGTGAGGAATCAGCAGATTGTGTTTATTGAGTATCCGTTTCTCTTGAAAACATTGTAGAGATTTTTGTTTCTACTGTTTGTAGTTCTTGGGTGCTGCAGTGTGATGTAGCTCGTTGAAATAATGTCCTGATGCAGCTCCGTTTGTGGGTGTTGGGATGATTGCTTCTGAAGTTCAGTATTTGGTCTGTGTTTGTTGTTTTTCTGTAAACTCTGGTTTGAAACTCTGTTAACTCTACATTCAACTGTCATGTTTACAAATGGTTCATAGTTCTGTTCGCCGAGCTGTAAGTTTTTGTTGCAAACGTTTCGTCCTCTGGCTAGGTGACGTCATCAGTGCTTGGGAGCCTCCTGCGAAGCGCTTCTTTGATGTTTCCTCCGGTGTTTATAGTGGTCTGTCCCTGCCGCTTCCGGTTGTCAGTTTCAGCTGTCCGCTGTAGTGGTTGGTATATTGGCCTGGACCCAATATACCAACCACTACAGCGGACAGCTGAAACTGACAACCGGAAGCAGCAGGGACAGACCAGTATAAACACCGGAGGAAACATCAAAGAAGCGCTTCGCAGGAGGCTCCCAAGCACTGATGATGTCGCCTAGCCAGGGGACGAAACATTTGCAACAAAAACTTCCAGCTTGGCGAACAGAACCACAACAATGAGCACCCGAGCTACAAACCTTCGCACAAACTTTGAATGGTTCATAATCGTTTACCTGTGGTGAGAGTCTATTTAATTGTAATAAATAGCAATTCTTGTTAACTAGAGAAACCTGGTCTGTGTTTTCTGTCAAGCTAGATCTGAAAGTCAGTTAAGTTGCAGAATCCTGCATAAATCTGTAACTTTTGTACTGACTCAGGGAACTGAAGAGCCTTTTCAGTGTGTTACACCAGTGAGAGTTAGCAATTTCCTGCACATTGGACTTTTAGCAGGGATTGATGGCGAATTCTTAGACATCACTGTTTAGAATCAATATTTACCATGCATAATTGTAGAATCTATACAGTAAATAACATATCACTCATTTAAGGATTTCATTTGATATCTTACACTTAGAGTCATAGAGATGTACAGCATGGAAACAGACCCTTTGGTCCAACCCGTCCATGCCGACCAGATATCCCAACCCAATCTAGTCCCACCTGCCAGCATCCGGCCCATATCCCTCCAAACCCTTCCTATTCATACACCCATCTAAATGCCTCTTAATGTTGCAATTGTACCAGCCTCCACCACTTCCTTTGGCAGCTTATTCCATACACCATCATCCGTGTGAATAAGTTGCCCCTTAGGTCCATTTTATATCTTTCCCCTCTCACCCTAAACCTATGCCCTCTAGTTCTGGACTCCCCGATCCCAAGTAAAAGACTTTGTCTATTTACCCTATTCATGCCCCTCATAGTTTTGTAAACCTCTATATGGTCACCCCTCAGCCTCCGACGCTCCAGGGAAAACAGCCCCAGCCTGTTCAGCCTCTCCCTATAGCTCAAATCCTCCAACCGTGGCAACATGCTTATAAATCTTTTCTGAACCCTTTCAAATTTCACAACATCTTTCTGATAGGAAGGAGACCAGAATTACACGCAATATTCCAACAGTGGCCTAACCAATGTCCTGTACAGCCGCAACATGACCTCCCAACTCCTGTACTCAATACTCTGACCAATAAAGGAAAGCATACCAAACGCCTACTTCACTATCCTATCTACCTGTGACTCCACTTTCAGGGAGCTATGAACCTGCACTCCAAGGTCTCTTTGTTCAGCAACACTCCCTAGGACCTTACCGTTAAGTGTATAAGTCCTGCTAAGATTTGCTTTTCCAAAATGAAACACCTCGCATTTATCTGAATTAAACTCCATCTGCCACCTCTCAGCCCATTGGCCCATCTGGTCAAGATTCTGTTGTAATCTGAGGTATCCCTCTTCGCTGTCCACTACACCTCCAATTTTGGTGTTATCTGCAAACTTACTAACTGTACCTCTTATGCTCGCATCCAAATCAATTATGTAAATGACAAAAAGTAGAGGACCCAGCACCGATCTTTGTGGCACTCCACTGGTCACAGGCCTCCAGTCTGAAAAACAACCTTCCACCACCACCCTCTTTGAGCCAGTTCTGTATCCAAATGGCTAGTTCTCCCTGTTATTCCGTGAGATCTAACCTGGCTAATCAGTCTCTCATGGGGAATCATATCACGCCTTACTGAAGTCCATATCGATCACATCTACCGCTCGGCCCTCATCAATCCTCTTTGTTACTTCTTCAAAAAACTCAATTGAGTTTGTGAGACATGATTTCCCACACACAAAACCATGTTGACTGTCCCTAATCAGTCCTTGTCTTTCCAAATACATGTACATCCTGTCCCTCAGGATTTCCTCCAACAACTTGCCCACTACCGACATCAGGCTCACTGGTCTGTAGTTCCATGGCTTGTCCTTACCACCCTTCTTAAACAGTAGCATCACGTCAGCCAACCTCCAGTCTTCTGACACCTCACCTGTGACTATGGATACAAATATCTCAGCAAGAGGCCCAGCAGTCTCTTCTCCAGCTTCCCACAGAGTTCTAGGGTACACCTGATCAGGTCCTGGAGATTTATCCGCCTTTATGCGTTCCAAAACATCTAGCACTTCCTCCTCTGTAATATCGACATTTTGCAAGGTGTCACCATCTATTTCCCTACAGTCTATATCTTCCATATCCTTTTCCACAATAAATACTGATGTAAAATACTCGTTTAGTATCTCCCCCATTTTCTGTGGCTCAACACAAAGGCCCTATTCTCTCCCTAGTTACCCTTTTGTCCTTAATGTATTTGTAAAAATCCTTTGGATTCTCCTTAATTCTATTTGCCAAAGCTATCTAATGTCCCCTTTTTGCACTCCTGATTTCCCTCTTAAGTATACTCCTACTCCCTTTATACTCTTCTGAGGATTTATTCGATCTATCCTGTCTTTACCTTACATATGCTTCCTTCTTTTTTCTTAACCAAACCCTCAATTTCTTTAGTCATCCAGCATTCCCTATACGCACCAGCCTTTCCTTTCACCTTAACGGGAATATACTTTCTCTGGATTCTCATTATCTCATTTCTGAAGATTTCCCATTTTCCAGCTGTCCCTTTACCTGCAAACATCTGCCTCCAATCAGCTTTCGAAAGTTCTTGCCTAATACCGTCGAAATTTGCCTTTCTCTAATTTCGAACTTCAACTTTTAGATCTGGTCTATCCTTTTCCATCACTATTTTAAATCTAATAGAATTATGGTCGCTGGCCCCAAAGTGCTCCCCCACTGACACCTCAGTCACCTGCCCTGCCTTATTTCCCAAGAGTAGGTCAAGTTTTGCACCTTCCCTAGTTGGTACATCCACATACTGAATCAGAAAGTTTTCTTGTACACACTTAACAAATTCCTCTCCATCTAAACCCTTAACACTATGGTAGTCCTAGTTTATGTTTGGAAAGTTAAAATCCCCTATCATAACCACCCTATTATTTTTACAGATAGCTGAGATCTCCTTACAAGTTTGTTTCTCAATTTCCCTCTGACTCTTAGCAGGTCTATAATACAATCCCAATAAGGTGATCATGCCTTTCTTATTTCTCAGTTCCACCCAAATAACTTCCCTGGATGTATTTCCAGGAATGTCCTCCCTCAGCACAGCTGTAATGCTATCCCTTATCAAGAACGCTACTCCCCCTCCTCTCTTGCCTCCCTTTCAATCCTTCCTGTAGCATTTGTATCCTGGAACATTAAGTTGCCAGTCCTGCCCTTCCCTGAGCCATGTTTCTGTAACTGCTATGATATCCCAGTCCCATGTTCCTAACCATGCCCTGAGTTCATCTGCCTTCCCAGTTAGGCCCCTTGCATTGAAATAAATGCAGTTTAATTTATTAGTCCTACCTTGTCCCTGCCTGCCCTGATTGTTTGACTCATTTCTGTTCTCAACTGTACCAGTCTCAGATCGATCTCTGTCCTCACTATCTCCCTGGGTAAACCCCTCCCCGCCCACCTTACTAGTTTAAATCCTCCTGAGCAGCTCGAACAAATCTCCCTGCCAGTATATTAGTCCCTTTCCAATTTTGGTGCAATCTGTCCTCATTGTACAGGTCACTTCTCCCCCAAAAGAGATTCCAATGATCCAAAAATGTGAATCCTTCCCCCATATACCAGCTCCTCAGCTATGCATTCATCTGCTCGATCCTCCTATTCCTGCCCTCACTAGCTTGTAGCACTGGGAGTAATCCAGATATTACTACCTCCTTTTTAAATTCCTGCCTAACTCTCTAATCTCCCTTCAGAATCTCAACCTTCTCCCTTCCTATGTCGTTGGTTCCAATGTGTACAATGACCTCTTGCTGGCCCCTCTCCCCCGTGAGAACATTCTGCACCCTCTCTGAGACATCCTTGATCCTGGCACCGGGGGGCAACACTCCATTCTGCTTTTTCACTGCTGGCCACAGAAACGTCTGTCTGTACCTTGGACTAGAGAATCCCCTAACACAATTGATCTCTTGGAACCTGCCGTACGCCTTGTTGCATTAGAGCCAGTCTCAATACCAGAAACTTGACTGTTCATGATACGTTCCCCTGAGAATCCATCACCCCATCATTTTCCAAAATAGCATACTTGTTTGAAATGGGGATAGCCACAAAAGCCTCCTGCATTAGCTGCCTACCTCTCTTACCTTTCCTGGAGTTAACCCATCTATGTGACTGTATCTGAGGCATTCCCCCCCTTTCTTTAACAGCCGTCCATCACATACTGTTGCTGTTGCAAATTCCTCATTGCTTCTGACTGTTCTCCAACCGATCCACTCGATCTGATAAGATTCGCAACCAACAGCATTTATGGCAAATATAATCCACAGTAACCCTTAAATTCTCTTTAAACTCCCACATCTGACAAGAAGTACATATCACTCTACTAAAGGCCATTTTTGCTCCTTCACAATCTACAGACCCAGAAATTAACACCGTCTTATTCCTCTACAAACACTGCCCCAGGTTAAATTAATAGTTATGGCTTATATTTTAAGTTTAATCAAGAGACATATCTCCAAAACATATAATCAAGAAAGAACCCACTCTACTCATTACTGCAGACTTTATGTAGTCCACTTAAAACTTATCTGATTCTGTGTTGTGAACTTCGCCCAACAGTTCCTCCAAGATTAGTTGTGAATTTCACTGTTTGTTAATTTTCCCAGATGCACTCTGATGTCCAGCGATACATGAATTCAAACAGCAAAGGCAGTGTCAGTTTCTTTCTCTCTCTCTCTCCTGCACTGACCTCACCATGTGCTTCCTTTGTCTGTTCTTCTCCCTTTTAAAACTGCTGTTGTTTTGACTTTTTTTTCCAAAGTTCCAAAACAATGCAACAGTATATAAAACAGTAATTGCTGCTCCTGGAATTCGAGGAAATCACCTTCAGCATCTAAATGTATTATGATAGACATATAAAATATTACCATCTACACTTCATTATACATTTCTAGGTGCACCTTTATAATGGACACTGAATATATAAATTGGTGGAGGAAAGAATTACAGCATGACAAGTTACAAGTACAATGTCCATTACAAAGTTGGAAGAGGTAATCTAAAATATGAACATAAGCACAAATTCCAGGCAACTGTCTAAAGCTGAGCCATACTATTAGTGATTGAGTGTCATAATTGGATGAGACAAGGTACTGAGCATAGATCTACACCATCATTGAGCCTGATTACCTTAACCAACTCCATGACTGGCTCAGCTCATTTGTTGCTGACACCCTCATCCATATCTTTGTTATCTCTAATCTTATGTTCCCCTGTTAGCCTCTCATCTTCCAATGTGCAGAAACGTGAGTTCATTAAAAACACTGCTGCCTATATCCTTACTCACACCAAGCCATGTTTACCAAATAGCCTTGGGGCTCGCTGACATCCACATTGACTCTTGGTCTGCCAATGCCTTGATTTTAAAATTCACATCCTTAATTTCAAATTGCCTAATCATTTTGCTCTTCCCCATCTCTAACCTCTGGCAACCCTGCAACCTTCTGATCTCTATATTCCTCCAATTCTGTCTATTTGTGTAATCCTGATCCATCATTGGTGGGTATGCCTCTGTTGTGGGATTGTACTGTGCACAGATTGGTAGGCATGTTTCTCATGTTTCAAAAATGACAGCATTTTATAAGTATTCAACTGGCTTTAAAACATTCAAGCGATGTCCCAGATCTGTGAAAAACACTAAATAAATTTAACTCTTTCTTTATTGATATAATTATTCTACAAATTAATAAGTAGTAAACATTAACTTTGATATTTATGATCACAGAACTAAAAAAAAGATAGACGTGAAATATAAAGACAAATGATCCATGGCCTTGAAATAAATTTTTATTTTCATAGAAGATAATTAAGTGTATGCTTGAACCTACGTTCAGTAACATACTCTCAGTAAGTAGCCTGACTGTTATCTTCTGCTTAATCTCAACCATTAACAAGTTCAGCTGCATTGTGTGCCGATACAATGTGTTTGACGTCATGTGTAATAAGTCGAACTGTCAGTTTTAAAGAGTGTTGTCAAACTCAGCTGTAACTCAGGCAAAGGGAGGGGAGTCAGATCCCGAGGGGACCTTCAAAGGACTGTAATATCCCAATAGAGTTCACCATGCAAAATAAAGTACAAAATTTATCATAATTTTTCACTCAAACCTTTCTCTGCCTTAAGCTTACATTTACATTAATTGGTTTCCTCTTTGAGTAAGAGAAGTTTGCATGGCTGCCAGTTAGTTACATCTTAGGGGTGTATAAGCACTGTGTATAAATCAGGAGCAGGACAAGGAAATTCTCAAAAACACTATATATTGACAAGGAGAGTAATATGTCTAGTTGACACTTTAGTCCCATAAGCCTATACAGATGTCTTTACGTACATGATAGAAGATCACTGAAGCATACTAGTCTGACAACAAAATCTGCTATGTATAGAAGGCAGATTTGATACAAACGCTTCCATGCATTTGCGAACATCAAAGTGGTTGAGTACAGCAGCCTCACTCTGGGAAATCTGTAAAGTGTATCATTCTCTCGTAGATCTTTGCAAATTTTAAACATCCATAACACATCCAAGGTTCCAATGTTATAATCAGCAATCTTTAAAAAAAAATAAAGTATTGACAAGCACTTGTCCCTATCACAATTGTATCAATGGGCAGGAATGGTGTCAGGCACTTAGCCTTTTTTGTGCTGGGGAACAGGCAGTGTAGCAGCACTGCATCCCCTGCAATGATTCACGTCCAATTTTTTAAGCTTTGGCAGTTAAAAAAAAACTCAAATTCAACTATCCAGAGTTCTAGCCTTTTTTTAAAAAAAGTTATTTTTAGTTAAATGACTATCCCAAATAAGTTGGGGAAAATTCTCAATTGGTAAAAGAGAAAGTCAAAGCAGCTGCTTGCCAATGGGAGAAACAGAAAGAGAAAAGCTAAACGTTTCTATGGGTGACATTCAGCTTATGTCTGAGATCATAGGTACTCTCTGAGATATAAAGGGGCAGTAAGGAAAATCCATCAATGCCATCAATTTGTTTGAAGTTAAAACGAAATCAACTTGATAAATTGGATGGATTTGAAAAATCCCAGGACTTTCAACAAAATAAATGTTAAAGAATTGAATACTGTCAAAATAAATGTGCGTCTAAAAAGACAGTGAATTCACTACAATCTGAATTTTGAGGAAAGCAGCCAAAAAATATAAAGTCTATAATAAGCACAAATGCAACAAAGAGAATGAAAGTTTCCTGGAACACTCGTACAACCCACTGATTCTGGAAACAGTTACTTGAAAACTTCTCTATTGTTGGTTTAGAGATTTCTTTATTTCAGTTTCCATATTTTTAGGGTGGGGTGTTGAAGTGAATCACCACCTGTTGGTACATGTTCTTATAGTTAATTTCTACTTCTCAAGATCCTGACTGCATTGTTTTGAAATTCTTCATCATCTCTCAACAGTATTAATTAGTGCTACTGACACAATGCTTCCCTACTTCCAATACAACTGAAAATCAACCTCAATGGCATTTCAGATTCTCCCCTTCAATCCAATCCATCTGCTTACTTTTTTTAAAAAATGGATATAAACAGGACCTAAGCCTAACAAATGCAGGGATGTTTTGGATGAATTTCAGAATGGTTATGAATTTCAGGATGTATTGATGTAGAATATTTCCCTTTGGGTTTTAGACGATTGAAGGACAGAATTCAGGAATAAGGCACCAGAGGTTACTGCGATGAATACACAGTCTAGCTGTTTCTGATACCGTTTCAGCACATAAAACCTGATTTTGTGTGAAGCAGGACCATACAGAGTCATTGTCATTGAAGGAAGAGTTGTGGAGGAGGAGTCAGGCAAGTCCCGGTGGGTAAATTAAATCTTGAATCTATGGAAATTTAAACACTTGGAGGAAAGTGAAGATAAGCCATAGAAGATTAGGGTTCAAATCATTTTGAAACTAAGCTGTACCATAGTACTCTTACATGGAAACAAATTTTAAGAGGTGTAAGCAAATTAATTAAGTGGGTGAAGGTAATAATTCAATCTTCTCTTCCTCATCCCCCACACACTAACGCCAGAAAATAATTTGCAAATACGAGTGGGCTATGCATATAAATTTACCTTGATGATGTAACCAGACAATACAATGTAAGCAATCTCATATTCACTGTGGAGGTGCATCAAAGGAAAGTATACCTTTTAATAACTTGCACCTATGGGACCAGGAGTGTGCCAATTGATCAAATATTCCAGATAATCAAGTGGTCAAGTGTGTAAAAACACACACTAAGTAATGGAAACATAATGCAGGGGGTATACACATCTCCATTATACTTTATTTAGAGCATAAATTACTTAAATAATGATGAAACATTGCCTTAAATAAAAGTTACTTGCAGAGAGCGTTCTCACTCGCACCCTCAACTGTCTACTCTGACATTGCAGTAGCTTGCAGTATTTGAGGAGAAATTGACCAAACTTTAATCAACTGTTGATATTTTGTGTTGCCATTCAATTGAAAAACATGCATATTTACATTGAGGTAAATAAATTTTTAAAAACTATTATAATTAAATAGAATCATACAGTAAACTTCATGGTATTTGAGGGACATAAGTTTTGTCAATTTATCAAGTGTGCCAGTTTATAAGGTGCTGGTTAAAACAAAAGTTTGCTGTATAATTATGTTTGATATCATTTATCATTGTAATGTAATAGAGCTGGTATATTTTCTCTCTAGTGGGTACATGGGAGAAAATGCAGAATCATCAGCTATTATATACAAAGGGAAAGAAACCTACTTGAACCATTTTCAGGTTGGCTATCCATTTTTTTCATTTGCAACAAAAAGGAAAAGATAAGAGGATTGCAGCAGGTAACACAAAGTGGGCTGAGGAAGGACCTGGATGTACTGATGTCACCCTTACCTCACAGTTTATTTGTCATTGTAACCATCTGTGTCCCAAAGTTATGACTTGGAGATAGTCAACAACTGAAGCTGTGGTTGAAATGATCAACACCCAGTTTCAAAATCTGGTAAAAAGATTTTTTTACAATGGAGCATAACTTATAAAGTCAAGCTGACAAGCTTACCATAATGCAAAGCTGTCTGTCCTTCACTGTCCTGCAATTAGAAGAGAAAATAATCATTATAGACCATTTCCATCATCAGATAAATGCAGATCATGTAATGAATGTTCATATAGGAATAATAATGAAGACACGGTATGACTTTATGATGCTTGCTAAATCTAGAGTTAATATTCAATAGGCCTGGCACGTGGCCAGTATTAATCCATTGGCTTTTAACTTCTGGGATGTGGCTTCAAATTAAGAATAGAAATCTCCCCTGTTGGCTATAAAGGGAATACGTGAACTTTTAGAGCAATCCAAACCCAGATCCTAATGGCACAGGGAAAAAATTGATCATGTAAGCAATTTGTGACAACCTTTATAATTATCGCAAGTTGCATTTTCAGCCTGACTACTACAGATTTGCATGAGAAAATCCTGGGAACAGTGGGAATACTACTTTCTGGGATCATTTCTCCCATTGATAGAAAATGTAGATGAATCACAGGTTGAAAAATGTAACAGTAAGGAATACTGTTCCTGAGGCTGAACTTAGCAATATTTTGGGACAGTGGAAGGGAAATCTCACTACATATTCAACTGTGTTTGATCCTGGCTTTGGAATATTCAGTGGTGACATTAAGATGGGCGGCACAGTGGCACAGTGGTTAGCACTGTTGCCTCACAGCGCCAGAGACCCGGGTTCAATTCCCGCCTCAGGCGACTGACTGTGTGGAGTTTGCATGTTCTCCCCGTGTCTGCTTGGGTTTCCTCCGGGTGCTCCGGTTTCCTCTCACAGTCCAAAGATGTGCAGGTCAGGTGAATTGGCCATGCTAAATTGCCCGTAGTGTTAGGTAAGGGTAAATGTAGGGGTATGGGTGGGTTGCGCTTCGGCAGGGCGGTGTGGACTTGATGGGCCGAAGGGCCTGTTTCCACACTGTAAGTAATCTAATCTAATCTAATCTAATCTAAGATCCGTGCATAATAAATGCTTCGTTCTCAACACTAAACTCGATCAGCTTGATGATCAATAAAACTAGCTAAACTAATCCGCTATCCTGAGTTAGGATGCTTATACTTACAAAACACGAACAATCTACATTTACACAGTAATTTAGTCTTAACATGTCCCAATGCACTTTGCTTGACCATTATTAAACTAAATGGATAAATGATACACAGATATCCCTCGTTTCACATTCCTCGCGTGTTCCTGTAAAACAGCATGTAAAATGGAAGTTTGCTAAATGAAAAATCATGTTCCCATATGAAGAGATGTAATAAGACTGTAGTATATTCTTAAACTGGATTTAAAAAGTCTACGGGACCTTGAACTGAACTGACACAGAAATCCAAATACTATTTACTATCTGCCCATTTTCCACCCTGATCCCCTCACTAATCACTTCCCTGACCTTACCTGTTCAGTGGTTGCTTTCTCTTGATAGTCACAACCCCCTCCCATCCCCTGTCTGGTCACAACCCCCTCCCATTCCCTGTCTGGTCACAACCCCCTCCCATCCACTGTCTGGTCACAACCCTCTCCCATCTCCTGTCTGGTCACAACTCCCTTCCATCCCCTGGCTGGTCACAACCCTCTCCCATCCCCTGTCTGGTCACAACTCCCTTCCATCCCCTGGCTGGTCACAACCCTCTCCCATCCCCTGTCTGGTCACAATCCCCTCCCATCCCCTGTCTGGTCACAATCCCCTCCCATCCCCTGTCTGGTCACAACCCCCTCCCATCCACTGTCTGGTCACAACCCTCTCCCATCCCCTGGCTGGTCACAACTCCCTTCCATCCCCTGGCTGGTCACAACCCTCTCCCATCCCCTGGCTGGTCACAACCCTCTCCTGACCCCCTCGTTGATCGCATCCCTCTCCCAAACTCCTCATTGGTCACTTGCCTCTCTCGAATCCATAATAATTCACACCAGAGTTCCTTGTTGATTTGATAAGTTCAAGTGAAACTTGCTTGCAATGGTTCCTCAGAGACAGATAGTGGAAGAAACACCTTGCTGCCTACAACAAATTCTTTTGGCATTCCTATCACTCCTAGATCCTCTATTTAACTTGCAGCAATTAGCTTTAATATGTCCAATCTTATCAAAATAGAAGCAAGTTACTTTCTTTATTTACCTTTTCTCCGTAATTAATTTAACATCCATTGATTGCTTCATATCATATTTCCTTATGATTCCCATATGACCATTTCCCCACATGTAACAGTCAGTCAGATATATTAGCTTTCCATAAGAACTGCTGTTCTTCAGATGTATAAAATTTGACACTCATCTAAATAAGTCTTCAGGTTATCCAGAATATTTCAGAATACTGCCATAATTATGATTTCCTTCACATTTTAAATGATTATTTTTTTCTAATTACAGTGATTGAAGGCACTGATCCCAAAGTATTTCTTTTCCTCTTGTAAATTCTACAAACGTTTGATTGTGTTTCTTACAGTCTTAAATTGTAATTGACAAGCTTCAGGGACAGTTTCATAAGCATCTTTTAACAGCTTCAAAACCTGCAGATTGTTTTTCTAACAAACTGGCTTACACATTCAAAGCTGTTCAAATCTTTTACAAGAGTTCAACTTCACAGCAATTTTTTCAAATACACTGATACATCTTCCAATTTCATCCTTTGTAAATTTAGGTATTAAAAGGAGCTTTCTAATTTACTTAAGCCCTTCAATGGAAGCAGAATCCTCCTTTGAGCTATTACCTCTTTCTTTTTCCTTTACTCTAATGTTGATGCATCTGATTTATTTGGAATTCAAATTATTTAAATTTTCCTTTCATTTTCTCCCTCATCTCTATTTTCTTTATTCTTTTTCTCTTGCCAAATGAAGCCTCCTTAATTTGCATGTTTTTCTCCTTTTTCTTTCTTAGCATTGCTATTCTCATCTCTTTTTCTTCCAATTAAAGATTTTTAAAAAAATTTCTAACAGTATCTTATCAGTGCTAATCCCAGCAAGGACGCATTAATTTTCAATACTAAATGCTGAATAATTAATTTAAACATCTCAACATACATGATCAAGATGTTATTTCTACTTTCAATCTATCCACTGACACTCTTAGTATAACAGTTGTCAAAGATTTTAAAATAATATTTTAACTGTTACATTTTTGTTCCTAAAGACCTCTATGTAATATAGTCAGAGCCATTTTGAAATTCTAACCATTAACATACTTCACAAGTTTAAAAATGTTAACAATTTCTTAAAATGTAAAATTTATAAAATTCAAATGAATTTGAATCCAAGAACCACAACTTTGTTATGATGTCAGCTGATGGCAATTCTGGGTACATCATTTCCCAAAATGAAACCTGGTTTGACAGACCACACATTTTACTTTGTTGCAATGTTTTTTTTAATGTAGGTGGTCAGTCATAAGAGGCTGCCAATGTACTTTTGATGAAGACCATCAAAGATTAGTACACACAAAGTAAAATTACAAATATCAGAAATAAAAGTTCAATTCTTTTACCCTCCATAACATTCTTACAATAATTCAAACCTCACTGTTTTACTTTAAATTCCCTTGTTCAGAGGGCATGGCTGTATTAACTTGCACTCAACACTATCTTCTTTAGTTAACATCTGTTCTGGAGACCCTTGAACAAACTGTTAACACAGTTCACTTACTCCTTAACATATGTTCCTTAAACCCATGCCTTGGATGGTGTCTTCCTCTTGTGACACCTTAAAGACCTTTGTTTCTGGAGTTTTTCTTTTAATACAACGTAAGTTTAGAAGAATGATCCTTAGACTCAGGGGTTACGTTATGAGGAGAGATTGTATAGAATTTAGAAGGTTAAGGAATGATCAGATTAAATATCAACAGGAAAAGACAAGGTAGGAAAGATAAACTATTTCCACTGGTTGGAGATTCTACAACTAGCGAACATAGTCTGAGAATTAAAGCCAGACTGTTCAGGAGAGATGTCAGAGAGCACTACTGCACACAAAGGGTGGTAGATGTTCGGAACTTTTCCACAAATGGCAGTGGATGCTGGATTGGTTGTTAACTTTAAATCATTTTTTTTTTGTTAGTCAAAGGCATTAAGCAAAGGATATGGGCCAAAGGCAGGTCTATGGAGCTAAGCCTCAGATCAGCTATGATCTCACTCAATAGTGGCTGAATGGCCTACTCCAGTTTCATTGTTCCTAATGATTTTCAAGACAGCCAGAACTTCTTTTCAATGCAAACTGCCTTGAAGGCTGTTAACCTAATAGCACCTTTGCTTCCATACACCATTCTCTCTTACAGAAGTCAGCATACTCCATGACTTTCTGGATGGCCCTGTTTTCCTAAAAGGAAATTTTTGTCTCTGTCTTGTTGCGTCACAGGACTCCTTACAGTCCACTTTTTCTCTGTTCTACCTTTGTTTTCTAAAACACTGAAATATTCATCTTGGGGGTGGGGAGCGGTGGGGGTGGGGGAGGGGGTGTTTCTTGTAAAAGTCTCAATTAAATATGTAAACAAATTTCCAAATTGACCTGCAAGTAAGTATAAAAGTTAAAAATGAAACTATAAAAAGTATCCTCTTCTTAATATACATAATAATCAAACTTAAAGCTGTAAGTGATTATATCAATTTTAGAAGGTTCCACAAAATAAGAATATATCATGAACCTGTGATACAGGTTGGAGAGAGAAGCATTGAGTGGGAGGACTGCGAGGGGGAAGCAATGAGGGAGGACTGCGAGGGGGAAGCAGTGAGTAGGAGGACTGTGAGGGAGAAGCAGTGAGTGGGAGGACTGCGAGGGGGAAGCAGTGAGTGGGAGGACTGCGAGGGGGAAGCAGTGAGTGGGGGACTGTGAGGGAGAAGCAGTGAGTGGGAGGACTGCAAGGGGGAAGCAGCGAGTGGGAGGACTGTGAGGGAGAAGCAGTGAGTGGGAGGACTGAGGGGGAAGCAGTGAGTGGGAGGACTGTGAGGGAGAAGCAGTGAGTGGGAGGACTGAGGGAGAAGCAGTGAGTGGGAGGACTGCAAGGGGGAAGCAGTGAGTGGGAGGACTGCGAGGGGGAAGCAGTGAGTGGGAGGACTGCGAGGGGGAAGCAGTGAGTGGGAGGACTGTGAGGGAGAAGCAGTGAGTGGGAGGACTGAGAGAGAAGCAGTGAGTGGGAGGACTGTGAGGGAGAAGCAGTGAGTGGGAGGACTGTGAGGGAGAAGCAGTGAGTGGGAGGACTGTGAGGGAGAAGCAGTGAGTGGGAGGACTGCGAGGGAGAAGCAGTGAGTGGGAGGACTGCGAGGGGGAAGCAGTGAGTGGGAGGACTGCGAGGGGGAAGCAGTGAGTGGGAGGACTGCGAGGGAGAAGCAGTGAGTGGGAGGACTGCGAGGGAGAAGCAGCGAGTGTGAGGACTGCAAGGGGGAAGCTGCGAGGGAGAGACAGTGATTGGGAGGGCTATGAGAGGGAAACCGTGAGTAGGAGGTTGCAAAAGTGGTGAGGAGAAGAATTGTGAGAAGAAAGCAGCAAGTTGGCAAGTTGCAAGAGGGAAGTGGTTAGTGGGAGGTACGGAACAGTCTAGGAGAGTTAGTGACCAATGTTGTATCTTTAAAATACAGACTGCTTATGTAGAAACCAAGATAAATTTAAAAAGTGGAGGCAAACAGAATCAATATTGTTATTTACCAATTATACTAAATCAAAGATGCGCTACTCTAATACATTTTAAATGGGGAAAACATGAATTAAGATTTGTGCAAAGGCTTGTTAAAAGAGTAAGTTTTAAATTCTAAGCAGTCTCTTGAAGGAGGAGTTAGGGACAGTCACATAATGGAGCATTGGGAGGTACATTCTGGTGCCAATGGTTGATGGTGCTGTTGCCAATAATAGAACAAAGGAAGTGGACGATGCACAAGAGGCTAGAGTTGGAGGAAGAAGCAAGAGGGTAACTAAAGAAAGGGTTGGTCCACTAAAGGATAAGGAAGGAAGGTTGTGTGTCGAACCTGAGAAAATGGGTGAGATTGTCAATGATTACTTTATATCAGCGTTCACTGAGAGGGACATGATCAATGTTGAAATTAGAGATAGAGGCTTGTTAACTCTGGATCACGTTCACATAAGGAGGGAGGATGTATTGGGTAGGCTAAAGGATATTAAGGTGGACAAATGGGTGGCATGGTGGCACAATGGTAAGCACTGCTACCTCACAGCGCCAGAGACCCGGGTTCAATTCCCACCTCATGCAATTGTCTGTGTGGAGTTTGCACATTCTCCCCGTGTCTGCATGGGTTTCCTCCGGGTGCTCCGGTTTCTTCCCACAGTCCAAAAATGTGCAGGTTAGGTGAATTGGCCAGGCTAAATTGCCCGTAGTGTTAGGTGAAGGGGTAAATGTAGGGGAATGGGTCTGGGTAGGTTGCTCTTCAGAGGGTTGGTGTGGACTTGTTGGGCTGAAGGCCCTGTTTCTACATTGTAAGTAATCTAAATCCCCAGAACTGGATGGGATCTATCCCAGGTTGCTGAGGGCGGCGAGAGAGGAAATAGCTCGGGCCCTGACAGATATCTTTGCAGGTGAAGTGCCGGAAGACTGGAGCGTTGCTAATGTTGTCCCCTTGTACAAAAAGGGTAGTAGGGATATTCCAGGTAACTACAGACCAGTGAACCTGACATCAGTGGTGGAGAAGCTGTAAAAGAATGGGCTTATCAGTGATAGGCAACATGGTTTTGTGTGGGGAAGATAGTGCCTTCCCAACTTAACAGAGCTCTTTGAGGAAGTGACCAATTTGATAGATGAAGGAAAGGCTGTAGATGTCATATACATGGACTTCAGTAAGGCATTTGAAAGGTTCCCTATGGTAAACTAATGGAGAAAGTGAGGTCACATGGTGTGCAGGGTGTTCTAGCTAGGTGGATAGTTGGAAGGAGTTTCTGAAAAAGGAGAAAGGTGACCAGTGCAGTTCCACAGGGATCAGTGCTGGGGCCACTGTTGTTTGTGATATACATAAATGATCTGGAAGAGGGCATTGGTGGTCTGATCCCTAGGTTTGCAGGTGACACGAAGATTGGTGAAGTAGCAGAAAGCATACAGGACTGTCAAAGAATACAGGAGAATATAGATAGAGTGGAGAGTTGGGTGGAGAAGTGGCAGATGGAGTTCAATCTGGGCAAATGTGAGGTGATGCATTTTGGAAGGTCTAATTCTGGAGGGAACTTACTGAATGCCTTACTGAAGTCCATGTATATGACATCTACAGCCTTTCCTTCATCTATCAAATTGGTCACTTCCTCAAAGAGCTCTGTTAAGTTGGGAAGGCACTATCTTCCCCACACAAAACCATGTTGCCTATCACTGATAAGCCCATTCTTTTACAGCTTCTCCACCACTGATGTCAGGTTCACTGGTCTGTAGTTACCTGGAATATCCCTACTACCCTTTTTGTACAAGGGGACAACATTAGCAACGCTCCAGTCTTCCGGTACTTCACCTGCAAAGATATCTGTCAGGGCCTGAGCTATTTCCTCTCTCGCCGCCCTCAGCAACCTGGGATAGATCCCATCCAGTTCTGGGGATTTAGATTACTTACAATGTAGAAACAGGGCCTTCAGCCCAACAAGTCCACACCAACCCTCTGAAGAGCAACCTACCCAGACCCATTCCCCTACATTTACCCCTTCACCTAACACTACTGGCAATTTAGCTGTAAATGGAAGAGCCTTGAGAAATGTTGATGAGCAGAGAGGGATCTGGGTGTTCAGGTCCAGAAGGTGGCTGCACAGGTGGATAGAGTCATCAAGAAGGCATGTGGCATGCTTGCCTTCATCGGACGGGGTACTGAGTATAAGAGCTGGCAGGTCATGTTAAAAGCGTACAAGGCTTTGGTTCGGCTGCATTTAGAATACTGTGCACAGTCCGGGTTGCCACATTACCAAAAGGATGTGGACACTTTGGAGAGGGTGCAGAGAAGGTTTACGTGGATGTTGCCTGGTTTAGAAGGTGCTAGTTATGAAGAGGGGTTGAGTAGGTTATGATTGTTTTCATTAGAAAAAAGGAGATTGAGGGGGGACCTGATTGAGGTCTACAAAACCATGAAGGGTTTAGACAGGGTAGATTTGCCAGGGTGAAGGATTCAATAACAAGAGGTCACGCGTTCAAGGTGAGAGGAGAAAAGTTTAAGGGGATACAGGTGGAAAGTACTTTACACAGAGTGTGATAGGTGCCTGGAACGCGTTGCCAGCAGAGGTAGTAGAGGTAGGCATGGTAAATTCATTTAAGGTGCGTCTGGACAGATGCATGAATAGGTGGGGAGCAGAAGGATACAGATTCTTAGGAATTGGGTGAGAGGTTTAGACAGTGGATTTGGATCAGCACAGGCTTGGAGGGCCAAATGGCCTGTTCCTGCGCTGCGCATTTTCTTTGTTCTTTGAATACAGTGATTCCCCAAGGCTCATGCTGCAGGATGCTACAGAGACAGGTGGATTATCAAAACATTCATCTCTTCCGTGCTGTTTTGCACTCAACTTTACATGTGCAGAGTGTGTGAGCTACACCATCAATCAGACATGACTGAAAAAGTACAGAAGAGATGGGTTAACTGCCTTGGAGACAGTTATGGTAATAGCACCTTTGCTGCCATATAGATCTGTTCTTCCTGATAGAAGCCTGCACACACTGTGACCTTCTGGATGGCTGTTTTTCCGTCTCTGTCCTGCTGCATCATAGCACTCCTTACAGCCCATTATTTCTTCTTGTTTGCCAAAACAACAAAATATTCACCTCCAAGGCTTTCTTTTAGAAGTCTCAAATAAACGCACATAAACAAATTTCCAAACTGACAAGTACAGAATCCAAGAACGAAACTAAAGCCCATATCCCCATCTTAATATACACAATACAAATCAAACTTAAAGCTGTACATGTCAATTTTAAATTTCCAACTAATAAAAAGGATATGTCACAAAACTTCATCATACATTCACTGCTGCTCGTTTTTTCTTTTATTGCAATGCTTCTGTAATGCATGGCGAAGGGTTACTTTCATTTGGGTCTTGTTTATTGGATTAGTCTCGGAGGTCATGGCTGAGATATTATTGGATTGGGCTACTATCAGAGATAAAAAATAATAGAAGTTCAAGTTTGCTGAGAAAGTTGCAGAGTGTGTAATTCTTTAATGATGACGCTTCAAGTACCTTACCACAGCAGCTCCCTGAAGATGCTCTGCGGTTAAGTGTCATAATGAAGGTGAATTGAAAAGTAATGTAATGTGTTTCAGTTCCCTCATCCAAGGCTTTCTAGCTGTAACACTGATTAAAGGCAGTGCTGCCAAAACAAAACCGCAACATCACAGAAACACACAGTGAGTCACACTGCATCTGACACCACTCTGATTTCTAGAATGTTCTTCTAGTAAAAGGCAGGGGCAGCAAGCTCTTCTTTCTTCTCCCCCTCTTTGCTGTTCTCATTTGATTGCTATTTCAAATCTTGGATTTGGGGAGGGGATTGGAGTTGAAATATGTTTCACAAGAGATTAGGTTAACCTTCCAAGTGACCACTTTCAAGTGCAGGCCTAAACAATAAAAAAAACACCTGCCTTCTGTAATGTGTATTTGGGTGGGACTGCAGTGTCATAGAATTCTTACAGCGCAGATCAAGAGCATTTGACCCATCGCGTCTGCACCAACCCTTTGTAACTTGCCCAGATACCCTCTCGCCAAACCTCCATGACCCTGCATTTACCATGATTAATCCACCTAACCTGCACGTACTTGGACACTACAGGGCAATTTAGCATGTGGGAGGAAATCCATGCAGACACAAAAAGAACATGCAAACTCCATATAGACAGTCACCAAAGGCTGGAATCAAACACAGGTCCCTGGCACTGTTAGGCTGCAGTGCTAACCATTATGCTGCCCTGGAGTGTTGTTATGTTTAACAATAAGAGCGACCATGGGATGATTTATTTTCTTGTTTACCCCATGGTGCTACAGCCATTGTAACAACTTCTCTGTTGTTCAAATGAGATCAGCTGGCTGAACACAGATTAACTCTGGGATCTTTACTCAGTTTGGTATTGTACCCCAGCAAGTGGCAAGACAGCCACTTAGTTAGGAGCAGCATCTAAAGCCAGGAAGTTGTGTGCTCCCCTCCAGGACAACACCACAAAAATCAAGGCTGACAGTCTGGTGTAGAACATATGGAATTCTGTTCTGTCAGAAGAGACTTTTAAACTGAAGCCCTATCTAACCTCGCAAGTGGGCAGAGATCCCATGATATTGCTCTGAATAGAAGTGGAGAAACATGGTCAATTTCTTTCCCCGAACCAACATCACAGAAACAGATTATCAAGACCTTTTTGAAAGTTTTCTTTGTCGTTCATGAAATGCGAGCATCATTAGCAAAGCTAGCATTTGTGACCCATTGCTGATTGTCATTCCAGAAGTGGGGATAAACCATCTTTTCCTTCTCTGCCATCCATGTGATGCAACTACACTCCAAGTGCTGTTAGGAAGACTGTGCAATGTCAAAATAACCTGGTGTCAATGACAGAACAGAGGTGTAGTACCACATCGGGATGATGTGTAACTTGGAAGGAAACTTGCAGATGAGAGTAATTTAATGCATCTACTGCCCTTGACTTTCTAGGGCTGTAGAGATCACTGGTTTAGAAGGCAGTGTCAAAAGATCCTTGATAAGCTGGTGCAGTGAATCTTGTTGAATATTTACACTGCTAACTACCACTGCGTAGTGGTGCTGGACAAATGAATGTTAAGGTGGGGATGAAGAGACCAGTATGCGAGCTGCTTTTTCATAAATGATATTAGGTTTCTTGACTTTTGTTTGAGTTGCATTCATTCAGGCAAGTGACAGTATCTCATTACTTTCCTGACCAACGACATAATAATTAAGACATAAGTAGGCCACTCAGCCCTTCAAGACTGCTCCCCTCTCACTTCTAACCAAAGACTGAAGAAAAGTCACTCATGAAGCAGTTTGGGCCCTGGGCAATATCCAGAAGAACTCTTTCAGTGATGTCCTGACGCTGAAATTATTGGCCTCAGGACACCTACAATAAGTTTCTTTTGTGTCTGGAATGACTCCAACCACTGAAGAGTTTTTACCTGATACCCAATGAGTTCAATTTTGTAAGATGTTTTGATTCCACACTCTGCCTTGATATCAAGGACAGTCTGCAACTGATTTGTCTTGGGGTGGGGTGGGGGGGGGGGGGGGGGGGGGGTGGGGGGGGGGGGGGGGGGGGTGGGGGGGGGTGGGGGGGTGGGGGCTACCGGAACTGAGCACTGCTGAGCAAATATCGAGCACATGCCATTCAATAGCGGCAATGACACCATCCGTTTCTTTGCTGATGATTGAGATTAGATTGATGGCAGTAACTGACCAGATTGGATTTGTCCTGCTACTTGTGGTCAGGACATACCTATCCAATTTTCTATAGTTTCAATTAGAGTCCACTGTTCAGGATGTAAAAGGAACAGCTTGGCTAGAAGCATAGCTAGTTCTGGAGTATATGTCTTCAGCACTGTAGTCAGGATGTTGTCAGAGCCCATAGCTTTTGCTGTGTACAGCCATTTCGTCAGGTCACATGGTGTGAAGTGAATTGACTGATGCCTGGCATCTGTGATGTTGAGGACCTCAGAAAGCAGCTGAGATGGATCATTCACTTAGCACTCTGACTACAACTGGTGGCGAATGTTTCAGCCTCATCTTCTGCACTAAGGTGCCAGGCTCCCCCAACATTGAGGATGGGAATATTATCATGTGCTGCATCTGCTACTTAGCTTGAATGTAGTTCCTTGTAAAAGTTTCACCAGGTCGGAATCTTTCTGAGCTTTTTGATACTCAATATGTTGTTGTCTGTTAGACTTTGCTGTGTGCAAATTGAATATCACCTTTCCCATATGACAGCTACATTTCAGTGGCTATAGTGTGCTTTAGAATCTATGATGGTCATGAATCACACCGTATAACAGCAAGTCTTTCTTTCTTTTCTGTAACTTTAACGATCAGTGCGGTCAATGCTGCAATTTTTATCCAAGATTTCTTCATGAAAGGGATTTCAGTGAGCTTAAATGAGTATGACTGACTCCAGATAAACAAGCATTTGAGAGCAACAGGAATTTCATAATGAAAGGCAGAGATAAACTAATCCTTAGAACCCTGATTCTAAAATTACATGGTGAAGTTTTGAAGATACTGCTTACCCAAAGTGGGAGATAATGATGCTGTCAAATGGAATACTACAGTTTAATGATCAACTCTCAATGCAAATCCGAGCAAGGTTATAATGAAAAACAGTATAATATGAAAACAATTCAGTGCAAGTATTTTCTTACTTTTGGAATATTGCTTCCTCTACTTTGCTCCGATAATCAGTAGAGGCTTCAACTTTCCTTTGTCGCACATTTCCCACATGGCTTGTAACAGTCCCTAAGAGGAAGATTACCCATATACTGCCAATTGGGATAGCTGTGTAGTGGTTTTAATTGTTTCCCTAGAACTTGGCTGGACTCTCAATTTTGATGTACATTTAATCATATCAGTCCCTACATTAAATATGATCCATACACTGCCAAATTGCAGCTGGATTTATCAGGACACTTTAGAAGTCCAATCACCTTTTTTGTAAATAGGATTTTCGTTGAAACAGATAAAGGAAGAGTTGAACAGAAAAGTGAGGTTGAAATACACCACCTGGTATGATACTTAACCATATGGACAAAAGAATCTCAAAGTTTCACTCCCATTTGGTGATGAATCTGTTGATAAAACTCTAATTAAATTATTTAGTTCTGCTGGCCCAGAAGCCAAATGGACCTTTTCCCCTTCTCTAAACGACTGACATAAGAAATCTCTGCACAGATCAGGAATCAGGTTAGGGAATTTTGATCAGTTTGTCCTCTACCAGAGGGAGTCACATGTTCATTTTTAATATTGTGACACAAAGTCATTCTTGTGTATCACATTCACTAAAATATCAACAATGTTGATGCTGTAGGAAACGCCTGGTGAATACAGAGAGGAGCCGTGGGCTTCTGTGCTTGATGTTATCCATTCAGGGACTGACATCTCCCAGGTTCTGTATCTCGACATGGTGGGACAACATCCATACCTGGTCTTTTCTTTCAACACTATTCTGGCAGCAGGATCATCTTGATTTTGGTACTAGTATCATCTCTAATAAGACCATCTGAAGCAAGCAGACAAAATCAAAAGATATTAGTCAAACCAATGGCAAGCCAGTGTTCCTTCTGATCTGGGACTGGAGTGAAGTTAACAATTTCAAATAAAAATGACTTCCACTGTACTCCTGCTTCCTGTATTGTAACTTACATCAAGTATCATTCATTCATGACACCTGTACTCATTACCTACGATGGTTCTCTATTCAGTAACATCTCAATTTCAAATTTCTCTTCCTTGTTTACAACTCCCTCCATGGTTTTATCTTACAATATTTTTGTAGTAACTTTCAATTCCATAACCAAGGTTTGTGTTCCTTCAATTCTCCAACAACACTGATTTTAATCATTCCACCACTGGCTGCTCTGCTTTCAACAGCATGGGGTCTAAGACCTAAATCTCCCCGTCCCTCTGCTGCTCTTTCTTCATTTAAAACCTCTTTCTTAAAATGCTTTGTCATTTGCCTTGGTATTTCACGTGTCGAATATTCTAAAATAATGATTCTATGAAGCGCTTTCACACTTTTAAAAATGAGAAAGTACTTTATTCACACAGTACTTTATAAATAAAGCTGCTGCAGTATTGGAATTTTCTCCTTCTGTTTTCTATTCATGTCCAACCACTATTGTTGAGACCTCATGTATTGTAGCAGCGTCATCTCAGATAGGTTTTCTTTGTAACATGCACCACCTACAGGCAAGAAAGGGCAAGCAGGGACAATTTTCCTATGTTTACGTGAGCTCCAATAAAAATGCAAATATACATCAACAATTTCACAGGAAGTGGATGTAAAGGAAACTCTTCTGCTGTTTACAAAATTGTTAACAAATAAGAGTGCAATCATATGTGTAATTCAAAATTTAGTTAGAGACAAAAAAAACTACAGATGCTGAAATTTAAATTAGACAGGCAGGAGGCTGGAAGAACACAGCAAGCGAGGCAGTATCAGGAGGTAGAGAAGTCAAAGATTCGGGAAGGGTTACACCTGAAACATTGGCTTCTTAATTCAAAATTTAACCACAGTGAACCACCTTAGACAAAGGTTAAGTGAGTTATTGTTATTGAAAAAGATTACGACACATAATTTAAAACTGTTTAATTACATAGAGCCTTGATTAGTTTTCAGTACAAGGTATATGAAAATAGAACTAGGTTTTTATTGGAAGGAAGGCCAACAGTCAGTATGGGTGTGCAGGCAAAACTGAATCTTTCCCAGAACCCTCCCAATAAATGAAGCTGCAATTAGGAATTACACCTGACACATAGTGCAGTGCTTTTAAACAATCTTGTGGCTGATCTAATTGCAGCGCAGATGGGAGGCAGGCCTTAAGCTGGTTTATCGATTGGATTAACTATCTAATTCCCAAAAGCTAAATGGAATATTATAAGTCTCTGTTAGCTCAAACCATGGTAGGAAACTTGTTGCATTGAAGTGTCATTGTTTTGTGCATTTCAAAACAAAAAGATTGAGAGGATAAAATGTTTTTAAAACATTTCAAGGGAACTTTTATCACAGGAAAATCACCTTAAAGGCACATCACTGAGAAAGTGCAACACACAAATAGGTCCAGCTGGTCCATGTCAGTGTTTATACTCCACACGAGTCTCCATCTAATCCTATCAATGTGTCCTTCCATTTCTTTCTCCCTTGTGTTTATCCAGCTTCCCCTAAAACCCATCGAGACTATTCACCTCAACTACTCCATATGGTAACAAGTTACGGATTCTAAACACTCTCTGGGGTTTTCTCCTGAATTTCTTATTGGATTAGTCTATTCGGTCACTGCTCAGTCCTCCTTTTTCTACATTGCAGACTGGTGTTGCTGTTTACAAAATTGCTCGAGGGCAACATCCAAAATATCTGTTTGACAATGCCAATCCAATTTTTGTTTTTTTAAAGCAGCATATTTTCTCAATCCCATGATTTAGATTTCTTTCACATGTAAAGCAGTAGCTCCCTACTCACTGGGAACTGATTACACTTAACCCGTCCCAGTGGTTGAATTTCACTTTGTGGAATATTTCAGTTTGCCCAAAATTAGTCTTGTGAGTTAGTAAGCTTTTTAACCCCTTCATCATCATGATAGAAGTAAAGAAGTTAATAACAAGCAGAATATAAAGATAGAAATGTTTTTTTTTGCCACAAACAGGCAATGCAGCACATGATTCCAGTAACGTGAGTTTGGAGGTTATATTACCATTTTGCTGATAGTGGAACAAATCCTAGCTGTGAAAGCATGATCATCTGCCAAACCAGCACATGGATTTGAATAACAACCCATGTGTTTATCACGTGTGCTGCCAGAGAAAGCCATGCAATTAAATTATCCTTTTCCTTTCACATTTTCCAAGGCTTTCAATTTTTATTTTGTTCGGTCTCCCCTCTTTAAAAACATGCCTTTCCCTCTTCACCGCTTGGCTGTCTTTTACCAACACTTTAATTTAACCCCACCTGACCATTCTCTTGCTTAAGTAGAGAGGCAGATGGTAGCAAGCATGAGAAATGCGAGAGATACTTGTGCAGCCATATGTGTAATTTTAATCTTCAGGAGGAATAGCATGAAATTCTTAGTAAATTTCACGACAATATCATGCAGAAAGAATTTATAGCACAGAAGGAAATTGTAGCTCTTTGAAGAAAGTATTTAATGAGTCCGACTTCCCTACCCTTGCTCACAACTCCAGAAATATTTCCTTTTCAAGCATTTACTTACTTCCCTTCTGAAAATTACAATGGAAACTGTTCCCAAGAATGCATTTCCAGATTATAATAACTCACCACCTTAAAAAACTTATCTCCCCTCTGGTTCGTTTGCCAAATATCTTAAATTTGCATCCTCTGGTTATCAATTTTTATGACAGGAAGATAAGTTTCTTGTTATCGACTTGCATTATTAAATCTTTATATTTGTAAACTCATTATTGAAATCTCCTTGTAATCTTCTATGTCCTAAGAGACCAAGCTTATCCTCTCTGGTTTCCCCATATAATCAAAGTTTGTTCTGTTGGTGCAACACATTCTAATGCATCCTGCTTTCTTTTTGAACCGCTTTCTTGGACTTCTGTTTTCATGTGGGACCTGTGATGAAAAAACTGAGTAAATTCACTGAGCAATAGGTGGAGCTGTTGGTACTATAGGATATACTGATATCTTTCTACACTGAGCAGTAATTAACAAATTATTGCCGAAGTTATTGCATAAATTCCAGTGCAGTACTGAGGGAGTGCCACACTGTTACAGATGCTGTCTTTTGGCAGAGACACTGAATCATCTCTCCTTCTGCCTGTTCTGATTATCAGGATGAATGCATTTGAAGATGAGCTGGGGAGTGGGGGTTCTCACAGCATGCCGTCTCAACCATCACTGCAAAGAGAGAACCTAGTTATCTATTTCATTTGTCCAGTATACTAAGTGTGAAGTGACTGCTCTATTTGCTGATACAACATTGCCTTGCATCCCTTCAGGTGTAGGCAATGTAAAAAGTCCTAAAGACATAAATATTTATGGATCTATGTATTTGTATTTCTATTGCCAACAGAACAGACAACATAAACTATGTTTTGCCTGAACGAAACAAGAGAAAGTATGACCTAGGACTAATTGCC
This sequence comes from Chiloscyllium plagiosum, assembly GCF_037043375.1. Taxonomy (NCBI): domain Eukaryota; kingdom Metazoa; phylum Chordata; class Chondrichthyes; order Orectolobiformes; family Hemiscylliidae; genus Chiloscyllium; species Chiloscyllium plagiosum. The sequence goes on along the minus strand of NW_028270147.1, from coordinate 85,283,924 downwards.
AGGTATTAACTCTGGGCTTTAGACATTGTTTATGAGGCCCAAGATCTTTACTTTTGCAAGGATTGCAGATGCTGGAGGTCAGAGGCAAAACGTGTGGCACTGGAAAAGCACAGCAGGTAAGGAATCACTCGAGGAGCAGGAGGTTAGATGATTAGATGAGGAACTTATGCTCGAAACGTCGACTCTCCTGATCCTTGGATGCTGCCTGACCGGCTGTGCTTTTCCAGCGCCACACCTTTTAACAATTCATGGGATCATCATCAAATACTACATCCTGACAATCAATCATCAACTACATAAAGAAATACATGGAGCTATCTAACCTGGTAGACTTTTGTAAATGTACATTAATCTATATACAAACCACATGAAAGCCCACAATTAGATTACATCCTGTGAACCTAGCACTGCAATATTTTATAATCATACCCTTGCCCCCATTATTTGATACATGGACTACCATCATTCCACTAATCAGCTCTGTCTCTTTTCATGATTTTTGAACATTAGGCTTATCCCTTCAGTGTGTTAAAACAAAACGTCGATTAGGTGTAGAATTGAAGGAGGCCATTCCACATATTGCACCTGTGCTACCTCTTTTCAACTCTATTATTTTCAACTGTTTGTGAAACATACTGACAAATGGAATGGGTCTAAAAATTGTTTGTATTAAAGCATCAAGAGAAGATTTAATGGAGATGATAAAAAAATGTCATTGTAGATTTACATGGCAGTGCTCCAACACTGCAACTCAGAAACATTACCCTCACACTGGTCAATAATGTATTAATAATGATTGCTACCAAGGATGCTAAGGTTTTAATAATCAGTCTAATTAAAATCATATAAACACAAACAATCCAGTATCATCACTTCATAATTCTCTTTGGCTGTTCACTGTCTGGTGCCCTAGCAGCTTTCATAGAATCCTTAAGTGTGGAAGCAGGCCATTCAGCCCATCGAGTCTATACTGACCCTCCAAAGTGCATCCACCCAGACCCACCCCATCCCTGCAACCCTGCCTTTCCTATGGTTAATCCACCAAGCCTGCACATCCCTGGACACTATGGGAAATTTAGCATGGCCAATCCACCTAACCTGCACATCTTTGAAATGTGGAAGGAGCACCCAGAGGAAATCCATGCAGACACGGTGAGAATGAGCAAACTCCACACAGACAGTCCCCTGAGGGTGGAATTGAAGCCAGGTGCTTGGTGCTGTGAGGCAGGCACGGTACTGTGTTGACCAAGTTAAGTTTTTGAAGTTAAATACCAAGCAGATTTCATGGGAAGTAGGTTGGAGAAATGATATCAATGATGTTGCACTTACCTATAGAATCCCTACAGTGTGGAAACAGGCCCTTCAGCCCAACCAGTCCACACTGACCCTCCAAACAGTATCCCACCCAAACCCATTCCTCTACATTTACCCCTGACTAATGCACCTAACCTATATATCCCTGAACAATATGGACAATTTAGCATGGCCAATTCACCTTAACCTGCACATCTTTGGATTGGGAGAAAACAGGAGCACCCAGAGAATCCCCACACAGACACAAGGAGAATGTGCAAACTCCATTCAGTCGCCCGAGGGTGGAATTGAACCCAGCTTCCTGGCGCTGTGAGGCAGCAGTGCTAACAATTGAGCCACCGTGCCACCCCAATCTGATAATCTTCTGTGAACCATCACGGAAATACAGCTCGCACAACTGCGGCAGGCACATTGCAAACCCAGGAGGTTGTGCTTGGATTGCTCAATCTAACCAGATCTTCCTTCAAACGTTTTTTAAAATTATGAAGCTCACTAATACAAACAAAATTGTGATTATTCTCTCCTTCATCTCCCACCCACTCGCAAATAAATCTGTATTTTTAGAAACTACTGGAAACCACATTGGGTTTTGTGAAGTGAGTTGCTGCTTAGATACAAAGCCTCACTGTGAACTCTCCGAGGTGCTGAAACAGCACCTTGATTGGCAATATTCGGTCACCATTGTATTTGTAGCTTGCACAAATGGAAAGTTACGTGTTGGGAAACTGCACCTGTTTTACAGGCAGGATGTCCTGTTTCATACTTCTTTCAGGAGATATTATTTTAGGATGTGTCATACAATAAATCTGAGACATAACAGTGTAAGTGGAACGTGTTTGGGAGGAACAGATGACTCTGGATTAATGCTTCTTGAATGTTTTCCATCAATGAATGCTTTCCTCTTCCAATGACTGAGTCTGTTATAGGCAAGTTGATTGTAATCGATTGTTATGATTCATCACCAACTCCATTACCATTGTAACATGCAACTAGAAGAGTGGTAGAAGACAAATTAGACAGTTTTACAAAAACAGAAGTTGTTGGGAAAGCTCAGCAGGTCTGGCAGCATCTGTGAAGAGAAATCAAAGTTAACGGTTCAGGTCCAGTGAACCTTCCTCAGAATGGGTCACTGAACCCAAAACATTAACTTTGATTTCCCTTAGCAGATGCTGCCAGATCTGCTGAGCTTTTCCAACAATTTCTGTTTTTGTTTCCGATTTACAGCATCCGCAGTGCTTTCACTTTTCAGACAGTTCTTCATCCTTTTTAAATGGCAATTCCTATGCTTTTATGAGATCTTTAGATTCCAAAGTCAGGATTAACACATTTGTTCTTGTGCGGCGGCACAGTGGCTCAGTGGTTAGCACTGTTGCCTCACGCCGCCAGGGACCCGGGTTCAATTCCAGCCTCAGGTGACTGTCTGTGTGAAGTTTGCACATTCTCCCAGTGTCTGCATGGCTTTCCTCCAGGTGCTCCGGTTTCCTCCCACAATCCAAAGATGTGCAGGTCAGGTGAATTGGCCATGCTAAATTGCCCATTGTGTTCAGGGATGTATTAGTCTGAGGTAAGTGTAGGGGAATGGGTCTGAGTGGATTGCTCTTCTGAGGGTCGGTGTGGACTTGTTGGGCAGAAGGGCCTGTTTCCACACTGTAGGTATTCTAGATCCTTTTCTTCTCGACTTCCAAGTTCAAGTTTACATTAAGTGTTACTCATCCTGACTGAAGTTTGATAGATATTTATTATTAGAGTCATAGAGATGTACAGCACGGAAACAGACCCTTCGGTCCAACTCGTCCATGCTGACAAGGTATCCTAAATTCCTGTAGATAGTCAGTGGCATCTACATTGGAATGCCTTATAACATAGATTCTCATTTACCCAAACACAAGGTGGTGAACTAGTCTTGAAATCAGAACTGATTTTTGCTGTGCTGCTATTATTTAATGTTGTTCTCACCGTGGCCATGTTAACATTACTTAGGACTATGAAAACTGGGCATAACCAAGCACAAATCAGCTGCTGCAGTAAAGGTGGTGAGAAAGAAAAACAACAAAATTGAGGAGATGTGAAGAAAAATCCCTTTCTTTTCGGTCCCTCCTATCAGGATTCAATGAATAGCTCGGAAATTTCTATCTCTCAAGCTAAGTTAGCTGGTCTCAGGCTGGATATTATAAAATATTATAAATTACAAATATTATAAAAGGAAAGCCTCAAGTCTCCCATCAGTGATCATTTTTGGATGATTTTCTTCTGCACCGCACACTTATCAGGACACAAACTTGAACTGTAATGCTTTTAGTGTTGGAAACTCTGTAATCATTTACTGTGTCAGCTTGGGTGGGATGTGTTATAGTGTGAGGCAATATACAAAGAGGGAGAGACAGAGAGAGAGAGAGAGAGAGAGAGAGAGATCGACAGAATCTATAATGACCAATACCTAGGGTTAATAATGCATGGTGGCACTGAAATAATTTTAACATGAACTGAAGTCATATTCAGCATGTGTCATGTCTCTGAACATATTTGCTAAAAAATGAGTTGAGCTTTCAAGAGTTAGAGTTTTTGCTCCAGGTGCAACTCTGATTCTGGCACAAGATGCACCCAAAATTGCTTTCATTTTGGATTTTTTTTTCCTTTGTTTCACTCAAACTTATTTGAATTATGCCAAATACCAAACCTTCCATAAACCATCACAATACAAAAGCTTTATATAAAAAGCAATGTCTGCTGACACCTAGCACCAACTGCACACAAATCCAGAAAAGCACACAGTGCAGAATTCCAGAACTGCGCACACACAATGATCTTGCCAACAAAGAAGTATTCAATGGAAACAGAATTCAATAACAGGGGCTATGAGGGAGGATGAGGACAAAGAGGGAGCACAGGGTGAAGAGAGAGAGGGTGAGAGAAGGAGGCTGGTGATGGGGGAGAGCAGAAAAGGAGATGGTGGTGACGGAAGAGGAGACGGTGATTGGGGGTGTGAGGTGAGGATAGAGGATGCAGTGATGGGGGTGCAGAGAGGAGATAGTGATTGGGGCGGAGAGGAGACAATGAAGGGGAGAGAGGAGAGATGAACTGGGGGGAAACAGTGATGGGAGGGGGAAGAAATCATGTTTGGGAGTGTGGGGGCTGGGGAGTGAATGAGAGAAGACAGTGATGGGGGTGAAGTGGGCAGTAATGGGGGAGGGGAAGTGGTGGTGGGTGAATAGAGGAGAGGGAATGTGATGGGGAGAGCTTCCCCCTCACGTGCCTCTCCCCTCATTGAAGACACCCTCTCACCACACCCCTCCAAGTTGCAGATCCCCTCTCACCACCCCTATCACAGACCCATTCTCATGCCCCCATCAAAGCACCATCCTCTTTCCTATCACAGCTCAACCAATTCCCCTGCCATACACCTCTTGCATATAGCCACACCAATCCTCAGCATTCACTCCCTTGCAATAGTTACTTATTATGCTTATTTGATGACTGGTCATTTTTCTGTTTGGAAACAAACCCCTGCTCAAAAATGCATGCCTGCCTACATGGGTAAATTTTGAAATGGTGCATAGTGCATACAAGTGAGGTGTCAATAGACATGATGTAAAAAAAGAATTTGATCCATTCAAGAGTTTAGACTTTGTAGTTTGATTATTGGTGTAAGTAACCTGTTTTAGTATATTTTTAAAAAATCAAAAACTTTAAAAAAATACAAAATAATGTTTAAGCAACTAACATTACTGTCTTAAATTTAACAATCTCCTAACAATGGATGGAGAGAAGAGAGGAGGAGGAAGAGAGGAGGGCGAAAGAGAGGGACTGACAGGGAAGAGGATGGGGAGAGAGAGGAGGAAGGGTGAAAAAGATGGAGACAATGAGAGGGAGATGGGGGAGAGGATGGAGGAGGAGAGAGGGTGGGTGGGTTAGGGAGAGTATGGGGGGGGAGCAACGTAGGTGGGTGGAGACGTAGGAGGAGGTGGAGAAAGGAAACAGAGATAAATATAAGGATGGGGAGTTCAAGAGAAACACAGAAAGCACAAGGAAATTAACGTGGAAGCTTACTTATTTGTATCACACTGTCAATAATTAATTTTATTGTGTGAAATCTCAAGTATTGTACTTATCTACTGGCTCCCCTCAATGGCAGTAATTAGTGTTTGTAGGAAGATCAGCAGAATGACATTACACAAATTATATTTCTGTAATGTATACATAAAAGTAAAATATTTTATGCATGCAAAAAATTATATAACTTGTAAGAATGCACACATGAAAGCAAAAGAAATTTAAACTATTAATGTCCAAGAGTCTAAAAAGCTGCATGTTTAATAGGTATTGGTTGTTTGAAGCAGAATTCTTAATTTTTAAATATTTCTACATGTAAAAATGGATAATAACCCCGAAGTTGGAAAGTTGCTTCCGAAATCAATATATTACAAAGAAAATGAACACACAAAATGTAGGACCTTGAACGCCAGAACTTTTATTCCAATATCTGGGAGCAATCTTTGAAACAGTTCCCAGACATTGCAAGTGATACAAACAAATGAAAACATGTTTGAAACATACATCACTTCTGGACAACGTTGGGAACTTGCTTTTCCCAATTTAGGTCGATATGGGCACAAGTCCCAGGGGACAGGGTCCTATAATCTACATCAATGCTTGTGTAAAAAGTATGGATATTGATTTCAAAATAATTTGCCCTACCTCTTATCCAGCAATATCAATTACTTTTAGGGCTAGGTCAGTCATAGTCCATGCTTAAAAACTGACAAAAATGAATAATACGGAACGACAGATCGATTGAGCATAAAGGTTCTGCAAATTTGACCCACTCCCTCCTGGAAACCTCAAGCTTTCAACTGGAGTAGAGAACACACACCATTAAATGCCATTGCTTGGGAAAGGGTTAAGCCACAGCGGCCGTCTAATGGTATAAGGTGCTAAAAAAACGTTTGCAATCTGAAATCTCTTGTATATTTGTTTCAAGGGGATCCTGACAGAATTGATTTTATTTTATCTTGCCAAAAATGAAATCTTAATATAGATCTGAACTTCTCAAGCAGATGAAACATTAAAAGCCTAAGAGGGGCTGACAATAGGTGCAAAATGCTGCTTTAAAACAACAAGGATCTCTAATAGCAAATATTGCCATTGACAGGAGCAATCCAAGAGGAACTTGTTGATTCAGCTTTTGTTTTCAGGTTAAGATTTTCAGTTATTACTTGTGAGGTATCGGATAAGTACAGAAGCTTAAATATGGCTCAGATCTGTACTGAAGAAAAAGCAAGTCGATATTTCTATTAGGGATGCTAGTGGGATTGGCTCAGAATTAATAGTAAAAATGATGTGAAACTCAAAGATTCAGAGATGCACTGCTTGCAATAGTACAAAGCCATACAATTAGGAGGTACATTGGTTGGTCAAGAATTAACCGATCTATTTTCGACCAATAACAGTAGGTTTACAACTGGTCACTGTGCCTGAGTTGGCACAAATGAAAATACAACTGGGAAACTGATTTTTTTTACCATTATCAAGAGCTTTTCCTGGAAAATGAATGTCTGCAGATAGGACTAAAGTTGACAGTGATTTAACTAAACTGTTAACACTCTCTATCTGATGTATTACCAAATGACAGGGAATGTCTGATGTTTCAGACAATGCTTGTGGAAAAATACTCCAGTAAGAGTCAGCACTTCCAAAAGGAGGGATACATAAACAAAAACATTCACGTATAGGAAGTAAGCAGGGAAAACTTCAAAGATTTTGATTAATTTTCATTAAACTAAACAAAAATCTGTTTAATTGGGACTTATTGGACTCAATGCTCAAGATTCCTTAAAGCATTTCTTCAATGTCCCCACTATAATGGTTTGATACAGATCCTCTTTGTAATGAAGTGTTAAGCATAGGCTAAGTGCACAGATATCAAAAGGATCATTCTTTCAAGACATTTTCTCATGCCTTTTGGCAGCTGGCTAACCCTGGTGGCAAATGACATTGTCACTGTGAGCAATCTCTCTTCTCCTGCCCTATCTCCATAGCATTCACTGTGGTCGGTTATTGTCTACTCCACAATCCAGCTACAGGGACACTGCTCTCACTTAGCTGTGTGATCAAAAGCCACCACTTGAGAAGTTAACACAAATTTTAGAAGTTTGCATTTTTAAAATTTGTACAACTGGATGTCATTTGACATTTGGACAAAATGACAATTTCACAGATTATGACGTATTGAATTCCTGGTGACAGCTCTCCAATTCAATTTGATCTTCAAACATGTACCCTTTCCAGAGGATACAGCCTTTATTGAGTATCACAATCCTGTTTCAGACAGTCACTGTGCCACTTGCTCTATGCTCTTCGACTTGTTTGTTATCTTCTATGTGGGAGTTGCCTGCAACTTTTCTCCTTCCATTTATCATGAAGCAGCGCAGGCTACGCCAAAATGTCTCTTAGACCATTTTAACAATATTTACCAATATCCCACTCCCTGCTCCAACTGCAGAACATATATCACCTGTTGGCATATTCCATAATGCGGTAATGTCATTTGCCCAGCACTTGTCCTCTTGATTCATTTTACATGTTGAAAACCTTCCTGCGTCTAATCTTGTGAGCCGATAGACTACTGCAACACAGCCTCTGCTGATCTTGTTAGGTTCTAATAAAAATGTACGATAGCATCCTCTGCTTTTAACTCCCTAACAGAGCTGGATTTTCATGACCCAGCAATGCAAAGACATGCACAGTTGTCTTACTGCACAGAGTAAATAGCTTAGTTTTTTTTTACTTTTGACCAACTCATCAGGCAAGGGGTCAGATTGTTTTTTTTGGATCATGAGCTAATGCTCTGTCCAAGGCTTGATGGAATCAGGGAAATTGGATTCTATCCACATTTAGTGGCCCCATATAGTCATCCCATTACTACAGCAGCCACAGAAAACCTTTCAAATAACAGAAAATCTTACTGCAAAATAAAACAAACTGTTTAATCCCCAAGTGATACGCTAAGTAATAAAAATGACAAAAATATATTGCTTTTGCTGCAAATCTAAGCAGTACAAAACCAAAAACTCTGAACTCTAACCTTAAATGTTCTCCCTGCATTGCATCAATTTAAAGTAGAAATTATTTACAAAATACAGCTATTCACCCATTCCAAGCAAATCAAGATAACTATATTTTAAGAGTAAACTACTGATGTGAAGTATGCTTACAAGAACAATATAATTTGTATTTACTCATTTTTCACTATATAATGTTCTCTCCTTACATAGTTTGCACAGAATGTGAGACAATGCTTTCACCCACACACCATTAGACAGCAATCGCCCCACATTGCTTCACCCAGACTGAGAGAGTGCTCGGCCCAATATTGCTCCCTCAGAGACTGTGGGGCAGTGCTCTCCTCACACTACTCCTTCTAATCCTGAGACAGTGCTTACCTGACAACATGCCCCACAGACTGACATCCACTGCTCCCCATAGATCATGACCCAGTCTTTGCTCTGTCCACAGACTATGACTCAGCTTTTTGCCACACTTCCCCACGCAGACTGACAGCCGACTGCTCAACAAAAGTGGGCGGCACGGTGGCACAGTGGTTAGCACTGCTGCCTCACAGCGCCAGAGACCCGGGTTCAATTCCCGCCTCAGGCGACTGACTGTGTGGAGTTTGCACGTTCTCCCCGTGTCTGCGTGGGTTTCCTCCGGGTGCTCCGGTTTCCTCCCACAGTCCAAAAATGTGCAGGTCAGGTGAATTGGCCATGCTAAATTGCCCATAGTGTTAGGTAGGGGGTAAATGTAGGGGTATGGGTGGCTTTCGCTTCGGCGGGTCGGTGTGGACTTGTTGGGCCGAAGGGCCTGTTTCCACACTGTAAATAATCTAATCTAATCTAAAAAAAAAAGCTAAGAGACAGTGTTTGCCCCACACTGAGCCCAAAGACTGTAAAACAGTACTTCAACCACACTGCTCCCTCGAGATTATGATCCTAAGCTTGTGCCATGCTGATCCCCACAGGCAGAGATCTAATATTTGCCCCATAGACTGAGACCAACAGTTTTAATTGCTCTATCCTCCATCCTCTCGTGAAAGAGGATCCAACCACATGTACAGGTTGACGCTCAATTGTAAAACACTTTGTGGAGCAGAGTAATCTAAAGCCTCTGCTCCTTTGTAAACATTTAATAGTGCTTAAACGGAAGGATAAAAGGATGCTTAAGAGCAGCTCAATAAAAATACTGTCAGACATCAAAAAACACTTTCACATGTGACAGAAGTATTGCAGTCTAGACCCCAAAGAGTAAATAAGTCTCAAGATGTATGAATCATAAATCACAAAGCATTTCTTATATGACAGAAACTAATCTGCCAATTAGATGTACAGTAACGGAAGCCTATGAATACATTACAATACTGTTACGCTAACAATGAAGATGTACATCATCTGTACTGTGTCTCATAAATGGGCTAAATTCCTTTATTGTAAAACCACAAAACCTGTTACCAAAATTAAGTTGAATCTCAAGTATAAACCCCTTTTGCTGCTGAATAAAGCTTAAATGATGCAATACATTTAATCACTAACTAATCTAAATTACCTTCCAAATGACTGATGGAAGGAGGGCAGAGGATTAAGACTTTTTTTTGGCATAAAACTTAATGTGGGGACCTGATGCGTCATACCACCTCTTGCTTTCACATAATTATGCTCGAAACATTGACACTTCTGCTTGGATGCTGTTGGACCGGCTGTACTTTTCCAGCACCACACTCTTCAACTCTGATCTCCAGCAATTGCAGTCCTCACTTTCTTCTAGCTTTTGAGAGACACTGAGAATGTCTGATGCAGGATCAGGAAAAATCATGCTGGTGCTAGACAGAATACTTTTCTGAAGTTGCAGTTAAAGGGGTCAAAAGAGATTGCACTTCTTTAGCACCTGACTGTGTCAAAAGCGACTGGAAGAATGAAATGGAAATACTGAACCCTTGAAATGAGAACATTTTTAACAAGAACATTAAGATAGCTCCAAATAATGAGCTGGAAGGACAACAACATTTTATTAAAGTTTAAAACGCAAGACTACAAATCTTGAAAGAAGAATCAGTTTCAAATTATGTAAGCCTGTCCATTTTCATTGCAAGCAGTCTTCACTCTTTCCTTCAGTTGTTTACCAATTTTATGTTGCACAGTTACTTATCAGGTCACCAAATCTTCATCTTCTCATATTAAAAACATTGCATAGGATGCTGGTGCCGTGGAACATTCACGATTCAGTGTTGATTTACCCACCATCAGCTGGAACAAGTGTCACTTCTGGAACTTTACAATTGGCCACAGTATTCCTGGGCTAGGAAGAAATGTAGTAAAAAAATCACTGATTGCTTCCCTGTCATCTGTGGTTGAGTGACCTGTGAGCAGTCACAATTTGAGTTCTCACTGATAAAACGGCTCTTGGGTAAAAATGCAGATACCTGCTGGATTTTGTTTTAACTCAGCTCAATGTGGAGTCACCAAGATCAGGGGGAGAAAGGTGAAAAAAAATAGAATCAACAAATCAAAATATTCTTCTGCTCCTTGGCTGGAATATTAACCTAAGTCATCACCTTAGTCATAGACCGTTTTGTTTCTAAACAGAAAACTTACTCAACGTGACCCTTATAGAAGCAAGTCTGCTTTAGATAATCCCCTCACCTTAAAAAAAAGGTAATACAATACAATTCAATACAGCACAGGGCCTACCAAGTCTGCACTAATTCTAATCCTTATTTATCCTGCTTCTTAGGAAGTTCTCTTGTCCTTTTACTTTATTCTAATAGTATTATCCAGGGTAGACTGAAGGTGTCTAGCGGGTTGTAATGGTTGCTAAAGTAGAATGATGTTTGCAAATCTACTTGTAAATCAGTGTCATGTGTACTTGGGTCAGGCCTGGAAAGACATCGAAAATCAGCAGGAAGTGACTTGATTATTTAATACTTTTTGCAGTATGAAACAATATAACATTTGCTTTTTAAAGCAAAACATTCATGGGATGTGGGCATCGCTAGCTGGCCAGCATTTATTGTCTATCCCTAGTTGCCCCAGAGAATGGGGTGGTGAGCTTCCTTTTTTCAGTACTGCAGTTCACATGCTGTAGGTTGACCCACAATGCCCTTAGAGAAAGCATTCCAGGATTCTGACCAAGCAGTGTAGGAACGGCGATATATTTCAAAGTCAGGATGGTGAGTTGCTTGGAGGTGAACTTGTAGCATATCTATACAATCTGCTGCCCTGTCCTTCTACATGAAAGTGGTTGTGGGTTTGGAAGATGCTATCAAAGGATCTTTGGTGAATTTCTGTGATCTTAGATACACAATAGCTAATACAGACTACTATTGAGCATCAATGATAGAGGGAGTGGATGCTTTTGGATGTCATGCCAATCAAGCTTTGTCCAGGATGGTGTCAAGCTTCTTGAGTGTTGTTGGAGCTGAACCCAAACCAGGCAAGTAGTGAGTATTCCATAATACCCCTGATTTGTGTCTTGTAGCTGGTAGTCAGGTTTTGGGGAGTCAGGAGGTGAATTACTAGCTGCAGTATTCCTAGCCTCTGAATGCTCTTGTAGCCAGTGTATTTGTATGGTGAGTCCAGCTGAGTTTCTGGTCAATGGTAACCCTAAGAATGTTGATAATGGAGGATTCAGTCATGGTTACACCATTGAATGTCAAGAGACAGTTGTTCGATTGTCTCCTTTTAGAGATGGAGATTGCCTGGCATTTGAGTAGCGTGAATGTTACTTGCCACTTGTCAACCTAAGCCTGGATATTGTCTGGATCTTGTCCATGTTCAAATGCATCTACTTCAGCTTCTGAGGAGTTGTGAATGGTGCTAAACATTGTACAATAATCAGCAAATATCCCACTTCTGATCTTATGATGGAGAGAAGGTCATTGATGAAGCAGCTGAAGATGCTTCGGCCAAGGACACTACCTTGCAGAACTCCAGCAGTGATGTCCTGGAGCTGAGATGACTGACTTCCAACAACCACATCCATGTTCCTACATGTCAGGTATGACTGCAACCAATGGAGAGTTTGCCCCCTGACACCCATTGATTCCAGTTTTGCTATGGCTCCTTATGCCACACTAAGTCAAATGTGGCCTTGATGTCAAGGGCTGTCACCCTTACCTCAACTCTGGAATTCAGCGCTTTGGTCCATGTTTGAACCAAGGCTTTAATGAGATCAGGAGCTGAATGGCCCTTGGGGTAACCCAATCTGGGCGTCACTAAGCAGGTTATTGCTGAGCAGGTGCTGCTTGATAGCACTGTTGATGACATCCTCCACCACATCACTTTACTGATGATTGACAGTGGACTGATAGGGTGGTAATTGACCGTGTTGGATTTGCCCTGTTTTTTTTCTGTACAGGACATAGCTGGGCAACTTTCTACATTGTTTGATAGTTGCCAGTGTTGTATCTATTTCCTTTGTGTCTTGAGTAGTGAATCCATTTTCTGAAGACTGGCATTAGTGATGCTGGTGACCACTGGAGGAGGCCAAAACAGATTGTCCCCTGGGCACTTCTGGCCGAAGATTGCATAGCATGCAGTTGCACTCATGGGTTGGGGTCTTACATTATGGCAGATGGGGATATTTGTCAAGCCTCCCCCTCCCTGAGTTGGTTAATTGTCTATCACCACCATCCAGGGCTGCATATGGCTTCAAGTATTATTTCACTATTACTGTTGTTTCTTCTTAACATCATATGATTTTCAGTGTCTCCCCTCCATATGGTGGCACGCGATATTAACTTCGGTCTCCCAGGTTACTAAGTTTGAAGATATCTGACATTTTCTGCTTTCATAGGATTGTACATTCTTTCAGCATCAGTAAGGTGACAAAAACCTATATGCATGTGCAACTTGTGCACTGTATGTTACAGTGCACCTTGGAGTTCATTTGAAACTGATTGGTTTACTTGTTTGTTTTGAACACCATATTACAAGCTCATATTTTCAATCCTTAAAGGACAAATCACTTGTTATCAATTCAAAGAATGGTCAAAGCACACTTGCAACTAAATAATAATACTAGTAGGAACAAGAACAGCAATATTAATCATAAGAATATCTGTAAAAGTTTCGTGGTTCACTGCTCCTTTTAGTGTGTACCATTATACTTTAGAAACATATGCCTTCTGTAATGCTTTTTCTGTAATCTTCCATTTAACAAAAAACTGGCTTGAGCTTGTGCCCAGCCACAATTCTATAACAAATCTCCACTATTTGATTGTTCAAAGAAATCCTTGTCAGGATGTAGAATGGAACCAGATAGAGGACATTTTATTAGGAGGCCTTAGACTGGTAAAATAATAAATTTTACAATCTTTTAAAATGGAAGGATGGATGGCAGATTAATAAATTAGATGATAGATGGATCAGAAGATAAAGCGATGAATGGCTGACAGATAGCTCAACCAATTCGATCTGCTTAATTAAAATAAAAATGCACGTTTTTTTTTAAAGCAAGGTTTCCTTTTACAACAGACTGAAAAGCGGTTTTTGATACCATGGCACAGCTCTCAGCATTATATAGAAAATAAAATAAGGTAAATTTAACACTGAACAGACTGTGTTTCCCAATGGTTTAGTTGGCAAAGGTACTATTTGTGAAAAAAGAACAAAGTTCGACAGAATTGGGGAATTTCAGATTTCTTTTTACATCAAATCTGCAGCACAGACACAGGCCATTTGGCACCTATGATGGTGTTTAGGATTCACACAAGCTCCTTGTCATCCAGTTTTATCTAACTCTATTCAACTAGCCTTCTATTTCTTTCTCGATCAAGTATTTGGGTCCCTTCTCATTTATACCTTCACACTATTTGCCTAAATTACTCCAATTGGTAACAATTTCCACAATCTATGAACTTACGAGATAATATTCCTCCTGAACTCCTCATCAAATTTAGTAATTCTCTTACATTTGTGTCTCCAATTTTTGGATTATAACAAGCAGAACTATTTTCTCAATATTTGCTCTAGTTTCTGCTTTGTTAGCTGGTTTCAAGAAGCGCAGTGCTTGCATACTTTGAACTGAAGGAGCTGTTTTTACAATCCTTTTTGTTTAACCTTCAGTAGTGGCTAAGTGCTTTCCATTTTTATCTAAAATTAACAACTAATTAAATGATCAAATAAATAAGTTATGACCACGCAAATGGTATGCTGTAGCTGTAACATGTGACCATTTATACAGAGTGCAATCTCAGACTGCAGCACCTGTGTTAAGTGCCTACAATTCAGAATTATTGAGATGGAGGATGAACTACAAGGGATATGGGAGGAGGAGAGTTAGTGAGACACGTTATTCCAGGAAGCAGACACACCATTGAGGTTAAGCAGTACTTTAGAGTTGATCAAAAGCCTGGACAGGAGGTTGGAACTACAAGTTGGTTCTCATTATCACTGATTCAGCTTCTTTTCTGCCCTAACGTGCCATCTTTTACCTATCCCATTCATATCTTTCTCTCTGGGTTATGTCTCTGCCTATTTGTGTGGCTCCCCCAACTCACAACCCTCAATCTCATCTTCAGCATAAATACCAGTTTTTTGTAGCTGCTATCAGTTCTGAGCAAGAGTCACTGGACTAATAAAATTAACTCGGCTTTCTTCTGACAGATGGTGCTAGACCTGTTGAGTTTTGCCAGCAATTTCTGTTTATGTTTCAGATCTCCAGCATCTACAGTTTTTTTGTTTTATATTGGTACAAGTACTTGCTGCATGGTGCAAAGCAAAGTGGCCATTGCATTATCATACAGTGACGAAGATGAGGGGAGTACAAAGAAACATGAAGAGATACAAGACAATATAGTCAAGGCAACATAAACGGATCTCTGCAGCTGTAATCAGGAGTTCTGAATGGCTGTTTGCCTACTCAGACATCTCTTTGTGGTTAGACATGAATTTGAGTTGCAGAGGGTATTAATCCACTTGGTCACGGTTCATGTATGCATCAATGATATAACTAGAGTTAGGAATGATGCTCTACTGAGAGAATTTGAAGAGTTAATTTCAGGAAGGCTTTTGATAAGGTTCCCAATGGTAGGGTATTGCACAAAACACACAGGCATAGGATTGAGGGTGATTTATTGTTTTGGATCAGAAATTGGCTCGCTGAAAGAAGACAGAGGGTGGAGGTTGGTGGGAAATATTCATCCTGGAGTTCAGTCACTAGTGGAGTACCACAAGGATCTGTTTTTGGTCCACTGCTGTTTGTCATTTTTATAAATGACCTGGATGAGGACAGAGAAGGATGGGTTCGAAAATTTGCAGATAAAACTAAGGTTGGTAGAGTTATGGATAGTGATGAAGGATGTTGTAGGTTACAGAGGGACAGACATAAGTTGCAGAGTTGGGCTGAGTAATGGCAAATGGAGTTTAATGTGGAAAAGTGAGGTGATTCACTTTGGAAGGAGTAACAGGAATGCAGAGTACTAGGCTAATGGTAAGATTCTTGGTAGTGTAGATGAGCAGACAGATCTCTGTGTCCAGGTACATAGATCCCTCAAAGTTGCCACCCAGGTTGATACGGTTGTTAAGAAGGCATATGTTGTGTTAGCTTTTATTGGCAGAGGGATTGAGTTTTGGAACCATACTGCAGCTGTACAAAATTCTTGTGTGGTTGCACTTAGAGTATTGCATACAGTTCTGGTCACCACATTATAGGGTGGATGTGGAAGATTTGGAAAACGCTTAGAGGGCATTTACTAGGATGTTGCCTGGTATGGAGGGAAGGTCTTACAAGGAAAGGCTGAGGGTTTTGAGGCTGTCTTCATTAGAGAGAAGAAAGTTGAGAGGTGACTTAAGTGAGACATGTAAAATAATCAGAGGATTAGACAGGTTGGACAGTGAGAGACCTTTTCCTTGGATGATGATGGCTAGCACGAGAGGACATAGCTTTAAATTGAGGGGTGATAGATATAGGACAGATGTCAGAGGTAGTTTCTTTACTCAGAGAGTAGTGCGGCGTGGAATGCACTGCCTGCAACAGTTGTAGACTCGCCAAAATTAAGAGCATTTAAATGGTCATTGGATAGGCATATGGACGAGCATGTAATAGTATAGGTTAGATGGGCGTCAGATTGGTTTCACAGGTCAGCGCAACATCAAAGGCTGAAGGGCCTGTACTGTGCTGTAATGTTCTACGTTCTAGTTAGACTCCAAACTAAAGTACACAACCTTAAAGACAATATTCGGAAATGCCGGTTTTGGACTTGGGTATACAAAGTTAAAAATCACACAACACCAGGTTATAGTCCAACAGGTTTAATTGGAAGCACACTAGCTTTCAGAGCGACGCTCCTTCATCAGGTGATTGTCCGAAAGCTAGTGTGCTTCCAATTAAACCTGTTGGACTAAAACCTGGTGTTGTGTGATTTTTAACTTTAAAGACAATAATCGCTGGGTTGTGAACTGAGCCAGTCACTAGTTGGCATTGGTTTAAGAAGATTAGAGAATTAAATGCATAGCTTAAAGAAAAGTGTGAAAAGAAGACGTTGTGATTCATGGGGCAATGGCAACATTTGTTGTGAATGAGGGAGATGTTCCATTGGTATGGGCCCCATTTGAATGGGATCAGTGTCCAAGGGAATAATTTCTCTGGTCTTGGACAGGGATTTCAACTAAAAGTGGGGTCGGAAGGGGTGCAAGTAGATGATTCTGAACTTGAAAAAGGTCGAGGAATTGCACCGTCAAGCAATATGGGTAAAAGTGAAGAGGATGGGACATAGCATTTAATGGTAACAGTACTTCAGCAAATAAGGTCCATGCAAAGAATAAAAAACAAACATACTTCATTTTATTACAAATGCTTTATACATTAAAGGTCAGCAGTCAAATCGCCAGTCTTACCAGACCATAAGGCTGCTCTCTCTTAGAAAAAGATGACTGGTGGTGATTTGACTTGAGAGCCACAATACCTCAGGTAAGGGGAAGAGGTTGAGAAGGACAGTCCTTTATGGAAACGTCAGCTGGTGTGGCAATTGAACTCACGCAGTCGGCATCACACTGCTTCGCAAAGTAACCATTCAGCCAACACAGTTAGGTCAGCAATACAATACTATGGCAATGCAAATAGAGATAAATAGCTTAGACCTAATCGTCATTACAGAGACAAAGTGACCAATGCCAAAATTTGGAAATTATCATTCCAGGCTATGACAATATTTCGAAAAGGCAAGCAAATGGGAAGCAGGAGCACTGGTAGTGAAGGATGATGTAAAGACTGTCGTAAGAAAGGATTGTGGCTCAGGAAGAGATCAGGAAGTAGAATCAGTACAGATAGAGAATAGGAATAACTAGAATCAGGAAAACACAGGGGAGAAGGATTTTATAGGCCCCTTACAGCATTAAGCAATAAATAATTGGAGCTTGAAACAAAAGTGATTGGTTTTTTTGGGTGAGACTTGAACCTTTATACAGACTGGCCAAATCAAATTGGCAAGGTTAACCTGGAAGATCGCTTTATGGAATGTTTTACATTATGGAACCAACCATGAATCAGACTATTTTTGACTTATTATGTGAAATCGCAGCAGGTCAGGCAGCATCCAAGGAACAGGAGAATCGACGTTTCGGGCATAAGCCCTTCTTCAGGAAGGCTTATGCCCGAAACGTCGATTCTCCTGTTCCTTGGATGCTGCCTGACCTGCTGCGCTTTTCCAGCAACACATTTTCAGTTCTGATCTCCAGCATCTGCAGTCCTCACTTTCTCCTCCTTATTATGTGAAATGGCTGGTTTAATTTGTAATTTTATTGTAAAATATACTCTGGGAAAAAGTGATCATAACACAATCGAATTTTCTTTTTAGAATCTCTACAATGTGGAAACAGGCCACATCAACTCTCTGAACAGCATTCCACAGAAACTCAATCCCCTACTCTATCCCTGTAACCCTGTATTTCCTGTGGCTAATCCACCTAACCTACCCATCCCTGACACTGTGGACAATTTAACATGACCAATCATCTCCAGGCTGTGGACGCTGGACTCTGAAGAGGCAATAATGTAGTCAAGGGCTGTTCATGTGCAAATATGGGGTGCCTTGGTGACTGGATACTGGCTTCTGTGGAGTTATTTCACAAAGAGATAAAGCGAAAGGGGATCATGATGACAACTGGGGAATTTGGAGAATAATATGGGGGAAAGCATTATGTTTACATTTGGATAGTAATAATAGAGAAGCACAATTCTTTTGAAAGGCAAAAAAATCTCAAATATTCAGTTTCAGAGATACTTAGGTGTACTGTACAAAGAACCTGCATGTTCGTGTGAAGTACAGAAAGCAGTTTGGCAACCAGCATGCTGGACTTTATTGCAAGGGAGGGTTGGAGTACAAGGATAAGGTAGTCTTATTACAATCATAATGTGAGAACACACCTGATGCATTGTACACTATTTTGGTCTTCACTTCTGAAGAAGAATACTCATGCGCTGGAAGTGATGCATTCAAGGTTAACTAGATTGGTTCCTAGGATGAGAGGGTTGCCCTCTAATGAGAAATTGAGTAAACTATATTATCTGGAGTTTAGAAGAACATACAAGATTATGAAGGATTACACACTTAGAGATTATTTCTCCCAGTCTGGAAATCTTCAACACGTGGGCACAATCTTAGGATGAGAGGTTGATCATTTAAGTCTGAAATGAGGAAAATTTCTTCACACATAGGATCGTCAAATATTGGAATTTTTTTTTATTCCAGAGGATGGTAGACACTCTACAATTGAATACATTCACGGCTGAGATAAACATTTGGTATCTTACAGAATTAAGAGATACAGGGAGAAGTTAGAGAAGTAGAACAGAAGCAGAATAACTTAATTGCATGTTGAAGCAAATGGAGAGGCTATCTGGTCCAATCCTACAGCTATTTCTTGTGTACTTATATATTATATTTCTATGTGTTCTTAATTATTTCTTTTCCAGAAATCAAGCACTGCTGGCCTGTCTATATATGTACGTTCGATCATCTAAACCTTCCTTATTTTCTCTCCTCAATAGTAAATTTGGATAAGATAAGGATTCCATCCAGATAAAACTTATACTTTCCAGCATTATTGCATCTAATTGTTCCATTGGAGCTTTTGCAATTAATATTTCTACCAGAAGTTCTTTACTCAAAGTCATGACTCCTGTTGATGAATGAGGTGTCAGCATTTCCTGGATACCCGTCCAAGAGGCCATCCTTTTAATGCAAATTAAGGCAGTGAGTGTGGACTAACTATTAGACTAGTTTTATCCTCAGTCAGTATTCACTCCTGACAGTTATTTCCCAGTGAACAGCAGTCAGGAATGAAAACACTGGTGAGCTCAACCTGCAGGAACCTAGGAACCAACTGCAGTCACCCCATCTCACAGGTCTTCCACTTGAGACAGACCAACAAAAGACCTTCAATTTCAAAACTATTTCCTGTTTTTAATGGGTCAATATCACATCACATGGTGCTGTCAAGATTCAACTGGGACGCATGTGCAGATAATCATACACTACTGCTCCACATGCCATCTTAACATGTGTAACATACCAACTGGACCACAAAGATAACCAAGTAGCCTGAGTGACCGCTGCTCAGGATAAAAGTATTTTACACCAGATTTTAATATTAACAGAAAACAGCTCTAGTTATTGTAACACACTTAACTTTAACAAAACGCAGAGAAATGAAAGAACTTCTAATCTACTACTATGCAACTTCGACTAAATCCATTTAAAAACCCATAAGCTTTCACACTTATTATCGATTAGGACAGGTGGTTTGATACAAGTATTATTGGTAGGAAAAAATATGGGCAGGGAAAACAAAATCTTGAAGTTCAGAAATCAAGATCACAAGGGGTGAGTTAAGTGATCATTCTCATTTCCTTTTGATTTCAGCAACAACTTACACTGTCGTCTGCACAGCGATGGTCACTCTTTATCGACAGTTGATCAGATGGGCCTAGGTCTTCTTGCTCGAACTCTTCTTTTTAAACTTTTGTGGTTTTTCTGTATTTTCACCTACATGTGGAGAACTTTGCTAGGTCTGGAGGTCATAGAGTCAGAGATGTACAGCATGGGAACAGACCCTTCGGTCCAACCTGTCCATGCCGACCAGATATCCCAACCCAATCTAGTCCCACCTGCCAGCACCAAGCCCATATCCCTCCAAACCCCTCCTATTCGTATACCCATCCAAATGTCTCTTATATGTTGCAATTGTTCCAGCCTTCACCACTGCCTCTGGCAGCACATTCCATACACATAAGACCATCTGCATGAAAAAGTTTCCCCATAGGTCTCTTTTATATCTTTCCCCTCTCACCCTAAACCTATGCCCTCTAGTTCTGGACTCCCTGACCCCAGGGAAAAGACTTTGCCTGTTTACCCTATCCATGCCCCTCATAATTTTGTAAACCTCTATAAGGTCACCCCTCAGCCTCCGATGCTCCAGAGAAAACAGCCCCAGCCTGTTCAGCCTCTCCCTATAGCTCATACCCTCCAACTCAGGCAACATCCTTGTAAATCTTTTCTGAATCCTTTCAAATTTCACAACATCTTTCCAATAGGAAGGAGACCAGAATTGCACGCAATATTCCAACAGTGACCGAACCAATGTCCTGTACAGCTGCAACATGACCTCCCAACTCCTGTACTCAATGCTCTGACCAATAAAGGAAAGCATAGTAAACGCCTTCTTCACTATCCTATCTACCTGCGACTCCACCTTCAAGGAGCCATGAACCTGCACTCCAAGGTCTCTTTGTTCAGCAACACTCTCTAGGACCTTACCATTAAGTGTATAAGCCCTGCTAAGATTTGCTTTCCCAAAATGCAGCATCTCACATTTATCTGAATTAAACTCCATCTGCCACCTCTCAGCCCATTGGCCCATCTGGTCCAGATTCTGTTGTAATCTGAGGTAACCCTCTACGCTGTCCACTACACCTCCAATTTTGGTGTCATCTGCAAACTTACTAACTGTACCTCTTATGCTTGCATCCAAATCATTTATGTAAATGACAAAAAGTAGAGGACCCAGCACCGAACCTTGTGGCATTCCACTGGTCACAGGCCTCCAGTCTGAAAAACAACCCTCCACCACCATCCTCTGTCTTCTACCTTTGAGCCAGTTCTGTATCCAAATGGCTAGTTCTCCCATTCCATGAGATATAAACTTTCTAATCAGTCTCCCATGGGGAACCTTGTCGAACGCATTACTGAAGTCATATAGATCACATCTACTGCTCTGCCCTCATCACTCCTCGTGAGACATGATTTCCCACGCACAAAGCCATGTTGACTATCCCTAATCAGTCCTTGACTTTCCAAATACGTGTACATTCTGTCTTTGGTTCTCTTGCAATTACTGCTGTCTAATAAACTGCAGGTCAACTCAAAGACACCTGACAGTACCCTGTCTCAAAGTATCTCTCTAAGCTTTAAAAATTGCATTGCACAGTTAAAAGTATGCACTGCTTGATTTTACCACATTGTAAAATCCTCCTAGTATTTCAGTTATATAATAGCCCAACTTCAATTTCAGATTACAGTCCAAAAAAGAAAATAAATGTGGTACCTTCTAGTGCAAGTATCACAGTCTTGTCCCTTGGCCTACTCTTGGGAAAGAAAAATTGGTGGGCCCCATTCTGAAAGCGAGCATTCCAAATAGAAAGGTAAGTGAATTTAATATCATTAGGACGAATGTGGTCAGCTGTTAAGTAGGACTAGCTGTTCTATTAATCAACCTGACTGACTGAATTGTGCAAGTAGTTTGCATGATTGCCTTCAGTCATCATGTATGGTCTGCCCGAAGGAAGGTCCTTGGCTGATGGTAGTCTTTACATTCTCTCCATTTTACGCCAATCACGTTCTTCAATTATCAAACCATCCGACGTTGATATTCTCTTTCTCACTCCTGTTTCATGTAACCTTTTGGTATTGTCTCTTACAAGCCTGAACCTTCTTAAAAAATGTGTCTGACTTTTTGTTTGTGCCCAATTACATTCAGGAAATTTCTGTTTTTCATTCTCTATACCTCTTCATCATTTGTTATTTCTTTTGTTCAGCAGATCCTTGCCATTCTCCTCCAAACCCATATTTAAAACTTATTTAGCAAGCTGGCAGTCCGAGTCACACATCAACACAAAGCAACAATCCAAATTAAGCTCTCTGCAAGCCGTTTCTCAAGTTTGTTTATTCAGCTCTCTCATTAGTAACTGCCTCTTCTTATAAAAACTGTATTTCCCATTGATTTCCTAGTTCCAGTTCTCTTTTCCCCATGAACATGGGGTGGCACGGTGGCTCAGTAGTTAGCACTGCTGCCTCACAGCGCCAGGGACCTGGGTTCAATTCCCGCCTTGTTTGCACATTCTCCCTGTGTCTGCATGGGTTTCCTCCCACAGTCCAAAGATGTGCAGGTTAGGTGAATTGGCCATGCTAAATTGCCCGTAGTGTTAAATGAATTTGTCAGGGGTGAATGTAGGGGAACGGGTGTGGGTGGGTTGCTCTTTGGAGGGTCGGTGTGGACTTGTGGGGCCGTAGGGCCTGTTTCCACACTGTAGGGAATCTAATCTAATCTAAATATGAATATTTCACAGTGATTTTAAGACCTGCATCAATTTGATTTTGCCAATGTTTACTTTCATTCCAGAGTTTATGTCTGCTGTTACTAGTTTGCTGACTAGTTCTTGTAATCCTTCTTGTGTTTGCTACAAGTGCTTTGCTATCTGCAAATGCAACTGATGTTACCGTTCATCCTTCAATTCAAATGCCAGATTCTTCAAGCACTTCTTTGATCCTCCATAATAGCTGATCCTCTTTTCCAAACAATACCTCAATATGATTAAAAAAACGTCACCTTCTAGGAAGAACTGCACACAGGATTGTCTAACTGAACAAAATACCATCTTCGTTTCCTCTTTATGTGCCTACTAATTTGTGGGAGGACAAGTTTTTAATGTGTTTTAACATGCTTCAGAAATATATGTGCAGACAAAGAAGATTAACTAACTCAATACTTAAATGGATTACCAGAGATAAAATACTGGCGCAATTCAGGTGACATCGTAAACTGTGGCAGTGCAGTTCAAGCAGTTTATGAAAGCCATTTCAAACAGACCGTAACACCACTGAACACACTGTTATATCTTCATTCTTTACAATCAGTGATTTATTTAAATGGAGAGGTTTTTTTTAAATTCCAGTTTGAACTTGAAACTTTCTATAAACAGTTCCAGCTTCATCCTCATTCCTTCATATTCCGAATATCATGAGACCCCAGTCCTCTGAGAACTCTTCTGATTCTGGACTCATGAGTATCCCCGATTTCCTTCACTCTTATAGTGGTGGCCATTCCTTCTGTTGTCCAGACCCTGAATTCTGAAAAGCCGTCCTTACTCCTCTCTGCTCCTTTAAGACGCTTCTCAAACCAACCCCTTCAATCCAGCTGCTGGCCAGGTGTCGCAAAATAATATCACTTTCAGTAGCTAGGCATAAAATCCTACAGTTAGAACAATTGTATATTGTTGCTGTCTAATTCTGAAGAAATATAACCTCAGAAGCAATAGTCAACATCTCTGAGGTTGAATTATCAAAAGCCAAGTAGGTATACCTTAAACAACATGCGAGGCAGTAATAAAATACCTTGAAATAAGGCAAAAACTTAGTTCAAATGAATGACTTCCACAGTGTTAAACAGAGAAGGGAGCCAAAAGAGCTGAGTTACATGGTAGTAAAGTTAATGGACTAATTCTGCTGCTGTAAGTGACAACAGAGAAGCAAAGGCACTCAATTCAATGACTATTTTAAATTAACTGCCAGCTCTCTGAAATATAAATTTACAGTTTACTTTAAGAAGTAATAGTTAGTTTGAATTTTTATTATTACAAGATGATGTAATATAGGTGGAAGGGGAATAAAGGTTAAAATGGTGGTGGTTTTGCATCACATAATACCTTTACATCATAACATATTCTCCCAGGTTTTATTCAGCAAAGTGTTACTGGAAAAGGCTGTATATTTCGGGCAAGTGATTTGACACAGTGCAACATCCTGCAAAATTCTGACATAAGTGCCATTTATTGCTGAGCACTGTAATTCTGCAGAGGAAGTCTTAGTGGCGAAGAAAATAAGGGATCTCAGCAACAACAAATCACTTGATAAGTAGATAGGTAGAGATCTATGGACTTCACAGTTGATTAGAATATCTGATAAAATATAACCAGTGGTATGTGATAGCTCAGTAATACTGATGGGCTTTCTGGGTTGAGGCTTATGTAATGGCACTTCACTTGGCATTTTATTTTTAAAAAGCAGAAAAGGACTTAATGGAAGTGCACATCTTGAACACTGCTACTGGATAACTGAAGGAGTTAATACATTTCATACTCCACCAAGGTCACAGTCACACACACACACAGATGTGTACAGTTTCTGCTGAAGAGTACATTCTTAATTTCAAGGTGTTTCTCCTCCATGGTCAGTTTTCATCCACAATTCAATAATGTCTGAACCCCTTCCCTGGCTCTGATATTGTCTGCGCAATGTTTTCAAATTTAGCGTGAAAATTACTTGACTGTCCCAGGGCCACAGACGGTGTTAAGAGGATCAGGGAGGAGAGTGATCTAATCAAATCAGAGGAGCTCATAGAAGAAACTCCAGCCTGTTTTGTACCTCTTAACGTTAACCTTGCCAATCAAGAAGCAAGCAGGAGCGTGCCTATGCACATTAACTTCTACCCTGTCCTTGAACCACTGCAGACACCAAACCAATAAGGCCTTCAATCCCGAGGCCCAGAGAGCCCTGGAGATACCTCCAATTCCATTAAAGGGACTCTTGAGAAAGAAAGACACACATCCTAAAGTGCAAGGTCCTGAAAGGAGCTAATGCCTTACACATTTATTAATGCCACCACAAGAGAACAAATTAAAGACAATAGGTCGTACGTATTGGTCACAAGCTGTAACCCTTTCGAGCCTATGTTATCAGTGGATCAATTGCTTTCATTGGTTTGCTTAAACAAGCATCTAGGGCTTTCAAGGCTACCTAGATAATCAAATAACTAAAAACCTTGGTCCTAATCACTTGGCTGCATGAATCTTTTCAATACTGAGCTAGTACCTACTCTATACAGTGTAGTCCACTATTTATCATATACTATTAGCCGCAATATATATGCTGAGACATGTCATGGCTTGCAATGCCAAGAAAAACTCAGCAAGAGCCTGTTAACTGGCATAAGAAAGTAATTAAACTTAAATGTGCTCAAATGATTAACTGCATTTTTCACATTGCTGCAATAGCAAAGTTATAACAAACCAACTGCAGACAATTTCCTTGAGGGACAAGCAGACAAAATAAAAAAGGCAACTGCTTTATTCAACCCAACTTAAAATTCAATACTTCAATTACAAATATAACAGTAAATATTCATATCGGTTTGATGGTATGAAGTGTAGAAATCCAGCCCAGGGCTTTATTTTTAAGTTTCTATAGGACGTGTTAATGTAAGTGAGAGTGACACTGATAGGGATGACAATTGTGAAAGAATACAACAGAATATAGATAGATTGGTGACTTGGGCACAGAATTGGCAAATGAATTTTAATCCAGACAAATGCGAGGTGATGCATCTTGGAGGATCAAATTTAGGTGTAAATTATACTGTAAATGGTAGAATCCTTAGGAACATTAATATAGAGACGGATCTGGACATGCAGGTTCATTGTTCCTTAAAAGTGGCAACACAAGTGACCAAGGTGATTAAGAAGGCATATGATATGCCTGCCTTCATCAGGGCATGGAGTACAAGAGTTGGCAAACCATGTTGCAGTTATATAAAACGCTTATTAGGCCGCATTTGGAGTATTGTGTACAGTTTTGATCGCCACACTGCCAGAAAGACATGAGAGCTTTGGAGAGAATGCAGGGAAGGTTCACCAGGATATTACCTGGTCTTGAGGGCATTGGCTATGAGGAAAGGTTAAAGAGATTAGGATTGTTTTCACTGGAAAGACGACGACTGAGAGGAGACCTGATAGAGGTCTCCAAAAGTTTGAGAGGCATGGAAAAGGTGGATAGTCAGAGGCTTTTTACAGGGTTGGAGTTTCAATTATAAAGGGGGCACAAGTTCAAGGTAAGGGGGACAAGCTTAAGGGACATTTGCAAGGGAAGTTTTTCATGCAGTGGTAGGAGCCTGGAACGCACTACCAGAAGAGGTGGTGGAAGCAGGCACGTTGGCAACATTTAAGAGGCATCTGGATGGTTACATGAACAGAGAGGGAATAGAGAGACATGGACCGACTAAGGGCAGAAGGTTTGTGTTTTAATTTAGTCAGGGCATGATGATTGGCACAGGCTTGGAGGGCCAAAGGGCCTGTTCCTGTGCTGTTCTTTTCTTTTGTTCTTCAGTTAAAAATCTGAAGGTTTGAATTAGGAATCAAGGATCCAGCGACATGCCAAAGTAGCTGTTCAATACATGCAAGTTTAGACTGCTGAGAGGTCACTCAGGGAGATGAGTTGGATAACATGGTAGGGCACGTCAACTGCCTTCCAGACAATGGCTGAATGGCAATCAGGAGCAGGAACTATAGTCTGAGAAGACTGTACCAATTACAACAATCCTCACTTCAATAAGGATTGGTGAACTCAGCCTGGGCAGAGATGACACTTGGAACTTTTGTTTTACTTGGAACCTTTTTTTGGCATTGCAATAATCCATACAAACAAGATGACTTTAGTTCTTTATTTTAAAATTTTTAGTCAGAACAGTCTTGTCATATTTTCCTTCTACTATTGCATTTCCCCCACTTTGTAAACTCAAATTGAATTCAGTGAACAAACAGGACAAATTAAACTGCAAATGACTAACTGAATACAAAACAGCTATCATCAGCTGCTATAAATCTCATCCAAGTTAGTAGTTAAATTATGTCTTCTGAAACTCACTCAATATCTATTTTCTGCAGAAACAGAGCTGTTTTTGACTAATAGTTAAGAATGTCACTGTTCAAATGAATATGTAAACAGAGATGGGTATGGTTTTGTAGCTTCCCCAGGGATTCATGATTCATACCATCTTGAACAACAAATACATTCCTCTTCCACAAACATTTCCTGCCATGAAGGCTGTTTAGAGCAGCCAGAACTTTGCCAAGGTCTCTCCACATTTAGTAGTTTAGTAGCACAGAGGATATTAGCTCATCTCTTAATACAAGGGAACTTTATGATGCATGATAGGCACAATAATCTATGGCTCACTAAAACCAACTAATGCCAGGAAAATAGGCTGGCAGCCCTGAGAATGTGACAGAACAAGTCAGATGGGGAAGGATTAGGGCTAGTTGCTAGCCATGTGAAGCGGAAGTGGAGTCTGTGGACTAAGTTGCTTCAATAGTAGAACAAGGAGAGAAAATGAAGGAAGAAAGTACCAAAGATGAAATCTTCAGGAATTACACAGTTAATGATGGCTAAAGGGCTGTAAAAATAGAAATCTCTGCTGGAACCAAGAAAGACTAAACGTTCTGAGCTGGGAACTAAAGGACACACTGAAACACGATGTCATGGTTGGCAGCTGTGGTGAAGTGGTAATGTCCCTATCTGAGCTAGGAAGTCTGAGTTCAAGTCCCACCTGGTGTGTAATAACATATCCAAACAGTTTGATTTGAAAATATCTACCAAGTCCCTCTGAATGCAAAACTTACCCATCTCTTACCGTTCATTTTTTCTCTTATTTTTCTTATCAAAGCGCCTGTTTCAGACTTTGCCACATTATATTCTGATGTATTCCCTTGGTCATTTCCCTTCTCCCCAACCTGCCTACATCCATCTGCACATCAGACTACTCCTTACCATTTACCTTCCCATTAACCTTCTAACAGCAGCAAACTTGGATATCTCACACTCAGTCCCCTTAATTAGATTTATTAATATAAGTTGTACACAGCTGAAATTCAGCCATTCATAAGCCCTTTATAAACACCGCAAACTCTTTGAGATACTCTTCAAACTGTAATGGTAAACAAACAGCCACTTAAAAATATCTTTAAACAATTTAAGAACTCTTAAGTGTTCATATAAATGTTAAACACACAGCCATTCAAACCCTCCGCAATAACATAATCTCTTAATGAATTTAAAATTGTGAAAGCAAAGTTTGCAAATTCCTTGACAGCTGTATCAACAGTACCTGCTGAGGTGAAGCCATTAGCTGCAAACATATTAATCTGGAGCAGTAATTGGACATCAGCCACTCAGGTATATTCCACCACTGACAAAGGTCATGGCTGATTACTCCACATAACCTTTCATGTTCTTGCTTATTGCAAGTTGATCTACCTCTGCCTTAAAAGCATAGGAAGACTTGTCCTTCTCTGCCGTTTGAAAATCAGTGTTCTGAAGATGCATGACACTGAAAAATAGATTGTCCTCATCTCTGTCTTAAATTGGCAATTCCTCATTTTTAAACAGTGACCTTCAGTTCTAGAAACTCTCACAAAAGAAGTTAAAAATCACACAACACCAGTTATAGTCCAACAGGTTTAATTGGAAGCACACTAGCTTTCGGAGTGACGCTCCTTCATCTCCGTCTCACAAAAGAAAACATCCTTTCCACATACATTTTCTTAAGGTATCAGGATCCCTGAGGACATATATATTTATATCAAATTACCACTTGTTCTTTTAAGCTCCAGTGGATACAAGCCCAGTCTGTCTAACCTTGCCTCAGAAGACAAAACGGAATAGAGTGGTGCTGGAAAAGCACAGCAGTTCAGGCAGCATCCGAGGAGCAGGAAAACCAATGTTTCGGGCAAAAGCCCTTCAGGTATTCCTGATGAAGGGCTTTTGCTCAAAACATCGATTTTCCTGCTCCTCGGATGCTGCCTGAACTGCTGTGCTTTTCCAGCACCACTCTATTCCAGAGTCTGGTTTCCAGCATCTGCAGTCATTGTTTTTACCTCAGAAGACAAAATGCACATTCCAGTATTAGCCTAGTAAACCTTCACTGAACTGCTGCAAATATATTTCGATACTTCCTTAAATAAGGACACCAATACTGTACATAATACCCCAGATTAGTCTCACCAATGTCTTGTATAATTGAAGCATAATCTCCCTCTTTTGTGTTCAATTCCCTTCACAATTTGATTCTATTAGCTTTTCTAGTTACTTGCTGAACCTGTACACTAGCCATTTGATATTGATGCACTGAGACATCCAGATCCCTCTGCATTTCCCTCTGCAATCGAGGCGACACGTTTCTTTTTTTAATTATTCATGCTAGATGTCTGCCCACTCACTTAGCCTATTAATATCCATCAATATGGTTTGGAGTTTAGGAAAAGCTTAATAATTAGACTCCGATGTGCAGTTATGTTCAGAAAAACCCAGTGCTGAACATAATTAAAAGTGAGGTAGTGAAGCAGATCCGTTCCACTGCTTTAGGGCTATATTGATATTGTACTGTTAATTAAATAAGTCAGCTATCCACTTTGCTAATTCAAAGGTTCAAATGGTAGATAAAAAAATGATAGATAAAAAAATGATAGATCAACAGATGGATTAAATCAAAGAGTCAAACTGACACTAAAATCTGATTCCGTTTAATGCAAACATGCATTTTGGAGATATGTATCTGCATGCTTTCACAGTGCTGGTCAATTTAATGGCCACTTACCTAAGAACAAAGCCCTATCATCAAACACTGCATTACAAACATATTTAAATTTTCATAAAGCATCTAATTATGACCTGTAAAGGTATTAACACCTTATAAAATTGCATCAAAAGGTTCCTGATTCCAGACAGGCTGCCTTTTTGGTTCACAGACCTACCTGACTTGATTCCTGACATAAACTCTTGAAACCTACTAGCCTCGCTGAAAATCTCAAACTCAATGAAATACAGGATTGAAGTAGTTAACAATATTAGTCGTCCCAAAACCAATATGTGTGTGTATTAGATTGTGTATTGGTCAAACTAGTGGCCAGTGGGAATGAGGTCCCAATGTTAAATATCCACCCTCCGTCCCTCCTCTTTACTTACGTTGCTTGGGTTGTGGCAGCTTAGAAATAGCATAAGGCACTTTCAGTTGTCTACTTTCATTTGACTCAAGTTTTGTGAGTCTTACCTTTAACAATGCAAGCTGGACCAAAAAGCAGAATTCCCATCTCATTTCCAACAGTATTTATTCAAAGAGTAGCTATCTTTTATGAGTGCTTTATATAGTAATTTGTTTTTCCAAGGGATTAATTATTTCCAAGTTCTGAATGGCTTAATGAGCAGGAGGTATCTTTCACTAACAAGTGTGTTCGAATGAGAGCTGTATCAGATAGCTGAAAAATTTTGTTGCGTTTTCATCTCCACATTGCTCCGGAGATCTGCTCATGGTGGACACTGGACGAGCTTATGGAGGGCATAGATGGTATGCGGAGCTGCAAGAGTTCGGACAGAAGATATGAGAAGATACTGACATAAGTGAGGCATGAGTTGGCATGGGTGGCTTGGAAAATATGAAGAAATAGATGAGGAGAATGGTTTGACATGTAAAGTATGAGGGTCTGAGGTGGATGAGGGGCTGCTATGATTTGGCTCTGAGGGCATGAGGGTCATGGGGATGGATGAAAGTTAAGAAGGCTGAATGATGGAAGACTAGATGCCACCCTAAAGAAAAGGGATGAGTTCACAGAAAACCTTCTAATCAGCAGCCCTGACACTTGCTCTCTCCAATGATTTTCAACATTCTGGATTTAGTGAATCAGATTCTACACAGCACTCATCCACTGGAACACGTTACATTTTTCAGGGTACTTTTACTGAGATGGGGAAACAGAGTTGAGAAATTTCCCAACTTGAGCTACTCATCTGGGAAGGAATATTATGGCCCATTGTCTTTTTCTTTCTTCCTGTACTGATTCCTTGGTCCTCCCTTGTTAAATTCTAAAATCATCCCAATCCTCAGGATTACTACTCTTTTCTGGCAACATTATAAATCTTGCCCTTTGACCTAAAATAATCTTTAACTTCTTTTGGACCACTTTTTATCTTTAAGGAATTATTACTAATGTTATAAAAGCCAGCCATTGCTTGTTACCTAATCTAACTTAGCTCGGTCACCCCACATATCTTTGCAGTTTGCTTTGTTTAGATTTCAGAACCTAGCATCAGATATAACTAAATCACTTTCAAACCGAAACAAAATTCTATCATACAATGGTTATTCTTCCCCAGAGACCCCTTCATTACAAGGTTAATTAATCTTTCTCATTGCACAATACTAGATTCAAAATAGCCTGTTTCCAAGTTGGTTCATTGATATACTGAATTAGAAAACGATCTTGCATACATTCCATCAATTGGCCGCCCACATTATTACTGCAAATTTGGTTCACTCAGTCTGTATGAAACTTCAATCCTCCATGATACCTGTATTATTCTCACTATGTGCAGCTTTAATTTCATCACTTATACTCAGTGCTACATTTACTGTTAGAAGGCTTATAAACAACTCACATCAATGCTTTGTGCACTTTACTGTTTCTGAGCTCCACCCGAACTCTGTTATTTCTTGAACTAAGATATTTTTCTTGACTCCATTTTTATTATCAGGGCTACTTTTCCTCCCTTTAAATTTTACTTCTATCTTTGAAAAGTCAAACAATAGATATTCAATCAAACCTATTTATTTCTCTCTGCACTATTAATTTATTTAATTTACTGCAAAGGCATTGCACAAATATAGTGCCTTTGACTTTTTTCTAATTTTCTCTGACATCATCTTAGTCCTTAATTCCCTATGAGCTTTCTTAAACTCACACTGCTTATTTTTGCCCAAAGCACACTTTGCCCTGGAGTCTTGATATTCCCTTGCTGCTTTTGAATTTATCATTTTCTGAATACTCCCATGGGCCTTCCCCAAATTCATTAATTAAATGCCCTAGTTATTCCACTCCAACTTCAGTCAAAGGAGGTAAACTCAGCAAAAAAATCAAATGAAAGTTTATTCATTTTATTTAAAAATTTAATAAAATTAAGAATTTTAACAATCATCCATATTTAACACAGTCCCTAAACCAAGCCTGCCTGACTGCCTAAAACAAGCTCTGAAAAGGTTTCAAATTCCTACCTCCTTGTATCCTCCAGAGACACCTCCAAATCCATTAAGTGGCAGGGGCAAAAGAAGCACAAAATTTACGTGAGCATGCTAAGAGGTTTCAGGCTTATATTTTCAAGGAGAGTTGGGGGGGGGGGGGGTTGGAATAAAAATCAATCAAACCGCCTGAATTGTCACTATCTAGTACAACCCTGTCATAATTTGTAAATTAATAATGAACACCCAAAGAGCCTACCAGAGAATTTTTCACAGACTATCCTGAATTATTACATAATTATACAGTAAACAGATTAGTAAATGCATTTGGGAAAGTTTTATTTTAAAAGAAATACACAATGGAGGTATAGTTACAACTGATGATATTACACTGTCCTTACTTGAAATTTCAGATTTAAAAAACCTATAAATTCTATTTGTATTCTTGTTCTGAAAGTGTTCAAATCTTCCTACTATAGGATTATAATTAATTCTTTGTTGAAAACTCTTAACCTTTATACTGGCATTTGTCAACCTAAATTCAAATAATGATTTACAACCTTCTATTTCGTAAAATATGATTTACATGAAAAATACACTTGCCAAGTACTGGTTCCTTTTATACATCAAATGTTGCTGGTGTCATATGATTGCTCCAAGGTAAATTTAACATTTTCACATCTTTAATAGATCGCTTGAAGATACAATTGTATATGTAGCCTTTCTCCCCGGTATTCATTTGCTGTTACATTTTATAAGCAACACTGTGATAGAATTTAACTGTATACTCACTCTAAAATATATTCAGTTTAAATGGCAATTGTGCACAATATCTTGGAATATATCTTATTGGTCAATTTTACCTGTGCAAAATAAACCATATTATGCCCCACCTAAAGAACAGCATTGGTTTATGTCTTTACAACAATAATACTTGTGGTATGATGGGGCAGAGGTTAACATTAAAACATAGACAGTTGTATGATGTAAAAAAAATCCTGCACTGCTGTGCTCTGCCAACATCAGGAAATGCATTTGTGATTTTCAGTGAGACTATTGGAACATTTCAAAGAATTGATTGAGAATTATGATTTGCTTTCTGAAAGTATTCCCATTAATTGTGTGGATATAAGACCACTGCTTAGCCTAAGATCATGAGTAAGAAGAGTAGGCCATTTGGCCCAACGAGCCAGTCTGTCACCTTTCAATAAGATTGTGGCTGATTGATTATGGCCTTAACTCCACTTTCCTGTCACCCATAACTCTTAACTGTTTCATGAGAAAATTTGAAATCAGTCATGAGGATATTCAGTGGCCGTGCCTCCACTGCTCTCGGTGGATGAGAATTCCAAAGACTAATGAAAGTCTAAGAAGTGATTCCTTACCTCTATCTTAAATAGGAGACCCCGAGGCTGTGTTATTGAATTCTAGATTTCCCCATACATCCTCTTGGCATCTGCCCAGTTAAATCCCCTCAGAATCTTGTAATAAGAGGATCAACTCTCATTTATTTGACCTCCAACGAGCATAGGCTCAATCTGCTTGACTTTTTCTCATAAGACAAACCTTTCATTCCAAACTGTGAACATTTAGTGAACTGCTTCCATTGCAAATACATCTCCCCTTGAAAAAAAAGGGACCAAACTGTACATTGTACCTCGGTCTCAACTGCATAGTTATAGCAAAATTTCACAACTTATGTATTCCAATTTTTTTGCAACAAAGTTCAAAATACCATTTGTCTTCCTAATTTCTTACTGTAATTAAAATATAACTTGTAAAATCAGGTACAAGGATACCCATATATATATATATAGTTCTGTTTTGCAGCCTCCATTTAAATAATAAACTGCTTTTCTTCTTGCCACAGGAGATAACCTCACATTTTTGCAAATTGGAGAAAAGGTAACAGATGGGACACAATGACTGAAATTATTCACATCTTTTGCAAGCTTGCTTTCCAGCCTATGATCAGCAAATATGGCTACAATACAATTGGTAATTTCATCAAAGGAAGATTTCCTTTAGTAAAGGATGAATTGGTGTTTCCACCTTCCCTCAGTAGTTCGCTTGCTCTTTTGAAGGTTTCACTTGTCACTTGTGTATAATCCATGAGTCCAATACAGCCCTCACTAATATGCATATCGTTCAGGTGAGCTGAGAGACAACAACTGAATATTGATATTCAATCACACCGTGTGTAACAGCAGAGTCTGAGGCAGGAAGGGACATTGGGTACCTGGTATCAAACTTAGCAAAGAGGACTGAACCAAAAATCTTCTGGTATGTGTGTCTTATTACCATGTCACCAAATGTCACTCATTAAACTACAGGGAATAACTAGGATTTTTTTGAAATGTAGTGCTAGTGGAATATATGAATAACCATAATTTACATTGTATTTCTCTTCAGCTACAATTTTTGTAGGCTACATTCTGACTGAACTTATAAAATTCGAGATCCATGTTTTTCCATGGGATAAAAGAAATATTAAAGAAGTTGAGTTTATTTGCTGCCAATCATTGTGTATTAATTTGAATTATCACAACATTTTTAAAAAGACCTAATTTAGAAATAGTTGCTTCCTTACCAATTTGTATAATCCTTGTGATATATTTTACATTTAGTTTTGATAAATTTGCTGTGCTTGTGCTTATTGATTATTTGGTAAGTACATTAATCCATCAGTGATTGCAGTGATTAATTATCCAGTCAAATTTTAAGAAATATGATTAAAAGGAGATTAATGTTGGTTCAGCGAACAATAGCATTTATTTATAATAGATGGGTTCATATGTAGCAATACAGCCCTCTTAAAGCCACAGAAACAGATTAAAATAAATTTAACATATTCATTTAATGCATTTGAGGAATGACAGTGCTGAGAAATTTCACACATTACAATCAGTAAAGAAATTCATTAAAACATATTTTCTGGGAATGGATGTGGACTACCCATGAGCTGAATTCTTGGATCAATCAAGCATCAAGGAAACAAGGTTTCCTTCTAAGATCTTCCTCTCTTCTCTTCTCAACGTGCAAGTCCACAGGTACTTGATATTATTCACACCTCCTCAAATAGGTACTCTTTAATTAAATGATTAGCCAAACTATTTGGCTATGAAAGGCATCTCAGCCATGCTTGGTCAGCTGCTTATGCAACACATTCACTTTTTGAGCAGGAATATCATAGACAGAAATCTGACTGATTTCCCTTCCCCAGAAATCCAGAAGCATGAAAGTCAATTCTGGCTCTTCAATTGAGAAAAGCTAACTTGAAACCTAGCACCTTTCTGGCTTATCTTACTCAGTTTGCAACTGAGTCATCAGCATAACCAGCCTTTTTACAGTTCGAAAATAATCAACAGCTCGTGGGGTATTACACATTATTTTACAGTGCTGTCAGTTCTGCCCTTGGAGCAGGTTGACAGAAGAGGTGCTCAAAGCTATGGGGGGTCCAGACAAAGTAGTTGGCAAGAAAACATTCCCACTGATAGAAACATAGAGAATAAGGAGATACCTATTTAAGGTGACCAGAGGCAACATTAGGAAAATCTTTTCTATGTAGTGAATTAGAATCTAGAGTGTACTACCCAAGATTCTGGATTAGTGGTGCTGGAAGAGCACAGCAGTTCAGGCAGCATCCGAGGAGCAGTAAAATCGACGTTTCAGGCAAAAGCCCTTCATCAGGAATACAGCGTCTATTTTACTGCTCCTTGGATGCTGCCTGAACTGCTGTGCTCTTCCAGCACCACTAATCCAGAATCTGGTTTCCAGCATCTGCAGTCATTGTTTTTACCTTGTACAACCCAAGAGCCTGGTGGAGGAAGGTGCAATCATGGCTTTCAAATGGCAATTGGATAGGCACTAAAAAGGGAAACAATTGCAGGATTGTGAGTAAAACCTGAGGAGCAAGACTAGCTGGGCAGTTCTTCCAGAGAACTGAATGAACATAATGGGGAGTCAAATGGCTCCCCTGTGTTGTAACCATTCTATGATTCTATATATAGGAACTCCAAGTGCTTTCTGAGAAAACACAAAGGAATTAACATAGAATGAACAAAGAAAACCAGAATATCAGAGTTCTTGGTTCAAATTTGATTTTTGAAATGGTCATCCTGTATTTCAAAAAATTAAAAGTGGCATTAAGCTTAAAAGCTTATGAAGGAGTATTTCTTGTCCTTCAGATTTCACTGGAAGTGAGAAATACAACACACAAGATTCAAAAGCAGATGTGACAAAGATACAGCACCTTAAGTAATGACAAACTGTAGTTATAATTTCCCTACAACAAGAGGAAAAAGAAACCCTGTGAATTCATGAAACAAAATAGCCATTTGCCCTGTCAGTCAACCAGAAAACAAGTTAACCCAGTACTCCATTTACTCAGCACTCATTCATTTAGCCTATCACTCTAAAATAACCTGACAGCTATTGTTATAAAAGAAATGGCTTAAACATGCTGATCCTACTAACGAGCTATTGGTGTGTACAATAGGATTCTTAAACTGAAACCCAAAGGCGTGTCGAACACTATGCAGGGGAGTAACGAAGTACAATGGAAATGATTGTCCTGTTGACTGACAGATTGGCAGGGATTAGAGAATTATCGAGGGCCTTTCTGCAAGATAAATGCAGATTAATGTAATTTGGATAAATACGAAATCTGACCAACTGGGAAGGTCAGTTCTTGTACAAGCAGATCTCACACCCAAGGATCAAGTGAATCGCTGAAGGAAACTGTGTCCTTTGGGGGTGGTGCCTTCTGTACAGCAAAATTTAAGTGTGATATTTTACACAATCTACATCTTATAGATGTAACATCCACTCCTAACAAAACATATGCTGCAAGTGAAGAACTATGTTTGTACGACAACAGCACTGAACTAAAATAAATCTAAAACAACATCATTTATGTTGCCTCTGTCAAATTCATATTAACTCTGGTACTGTATTGTGATTGTAAAGTTTGCCTTAAAGATGATTGGGATTCCCATTCACAATCGGAAAATGTCATTGGACAGTGCAGCAAAGTGTTACACAAACTGAGGGTTCTGCTGTGCTGGTGGAGTTGGCGGGGGGAAGGCACAGTAGTGACAGTTTTAATTTATAAAAGAAAATCAAAATAGAACTCAACCAAACTCCCCAGTCCCATTAGCTGGTTACATATGCCAGCATTAGGCCACGTTAAATTTTCATTACAAACAATTCACAATCACCTGGCGGAGTTACAAAACAGACACTTGTTTAAAGCACCAAAGAGCAAAGCATAAAGCAAGACTCAAATGCAACTTCAAAAAATTGAAGGGAGAAAGAACAGAGAAGAGAGTCCATTGTAAAGAGAATAAACAGAGTTGTCAGCATCCTAATTAAGAATCTCAAATAAATCAATCAATCAATCAATGTCATATTTCTACAAGTAGGGTGCAGTGCTGGCCATGCCAATAAAGAATTGCAATCTCTTACTATGTCAATGATTTTATCTTCATTTAGTTAAACTGTTGTGGATAAATTCAACCAGAATAACATGGGGACATTACCACATAGATAATTTACTATTATACATCTGTACAAAAAAATAGGTTTTCCTATTAGTTGGTGCAAAGGTATTTCTCTCTTCAAATCAAATAACTATTTTTACTACACTTTCTATTCAGCTAGGGTCTGGATCCACATCGGTTCCAAATCCAACGTGTGAATACTGTTGATAAAGAGTCATCTAGATTCGAAACATGAGCTTGCTTTTTCTCCATGGATGCTGTCTAACCCACTGTGATCTCCAGCATTGTTGTTTTCAAGTGCAGCCGCAGTAAAATTCTGAACTGATCTGGGTTTTGGTTTCAAATTCATAGTACAAAAGTGCTTAAAATTTGGCATAATTTGTCACAACAAAGGCACAAAGTTGATTATTTGAGGATTCAGTCTTAATTAGTAGTACACATCTACTTTGTAATGTCATTTAATTTGCTTAATTTAAGTTATTGGATAAGAAATACTGTAACTGAATTCATAGCCCTGTAGCAATGTCCAGACTGGACATATTCATTTGCGATGATGATTGTGAAAGAATCTGGCATTGGATGCAAAAACTGAAAACATATTCCATTCTTCATCTTCATAAGCTTAAAAGTCTCAACTTTTTGATGCATTTCTAGAGTTTTCAATTAAAATGTTGACTCTTGAACAGAAGATCTGAATTCAGAAAGTAATGCACACTTCAGTAACTAAGCTGGTCTCAACTGGCTCATTCAGGAAGGTAAAAACAATGACTGCAGATGCTGGAAACCAGATTCTGGATTAGTGGTGCTGGAAGAGCACAGCAGTTCAGGCAGCATCCAAGGAGCTTCGAAGCTCCTTGGATGCTGCCTGAACTGCTGTGCTCTTCCAGCACCACTAATCCAGAATCATTCAGGAAGGTGAAAGCACCGGTCCTCTCCTGCCCCATTTTCACAACTCTCCAGACATCCTCCTTAAAGTACTCCTGAGGCAGCTTTTGAAGAGAATTGTTCCACGAGATAATTGTTTGTTAGAACAAAATTTAAACAAAGGAAATATAATGCTGAAGCCTTCACGTTCCACATATCAGGACAACATGCAAAAATCCAAATTTAGAAAGGGAACATCAATTTGTACGGCATGTGAAGAAGATGGTGATGAGTAAGAATATGTTGTTCTGAAGATGCAGCAAGTAATGTTAACGATCGTTCTTAGAAAGCTGATTAAATTCAAACAAGGCAGGTAGACTCCTCACCCTTAACAATTTCTCCTTTGAATCCTCCCACTTCCTCCAGACCAAAGGGGTAGCCATGGGCACACGTATAGGCCCCAGCTATGCCTGTCTCTTTGTTGGCTACCTAGAACAGTTGATCTTCCGTAATTACACCGGCACCACTCCCCACCTCTTCCTCCGCTACATTGATGACTGCATTGGCGCCACCTCGTGCTCCCGCGAGGAGGTTGAGCAATTCATCAACTTCACCAACACATTCCACCCTGACCTTAAATTTACTTGGACCATCTCTGACACCTCCCTCCCCTTCCTGGACCTCTCCATCTCCATTAGTGACAACCGACTTGACACTGACATTTTTTACAAACCCACCGACTCCCACAGCTACCTGGATTACACCTCTTCCCACCTTATCTCTTGCAAAAATGCCATCCCGTATTCCCAATTCCTCCGCCTCCGCCGTATCTGCTCCCAGGAGGACCAG
Source organism: Chiloscyllium plagiosum (assembly GCF_037043375.1). Classification (NCBI taxonomy): domain Eukaryota; kingdom Metazoa; phylum Chordata; class Chondrichthyes; order Orectolobiformes; family Hemiscylliidae; genus Chiloscyllium; species Chiloscyllium plagiosum. The sequence goes on along the minus strand of NW_028270147.1, from coordinate 85,244,296 downwards.
TTCCACCATAGAACACACCAGATGGCCTCCTTCTTTAGAGACCGCAATTTCCCTTCCCACGTGGTTAAAGATGCCCTCCAACGCATCTTGTCCACATCCCGCACCTCCGCCCTCAGACCCCACCCCTCCAACTGTAACAAGGTCAGAACGCCCCTGGTGCTCACCTTCCACCCTACAAACCTCCGCATAAACCAAATCATCCGCCGACATTTCCGCCACCTCCAAACAGACCCCAATACCAGGGATATATTTCCCTCCCCACCCCTTTCCGCCTTCCGCAAAGACTGTTCCCTCTGTGACTACTTGATCAGGTCCATGCCCCCCTACGACCCACCCTCCCATCCTGGCACTTTCCCCTGCCACCACAGGAACTGTAAAACCTGTGCCCACACCTCCTCCCTCACCTCTATCCAAGGCCCTAAAGGAGCCTTCCACATCAAAGTTTTACCTGCACATCCATTAATGTCATTTATTGTATCCGTTGCTCCCGATGCGGTCTCCTCTACATTGGGGAGACTGGGCTCCTCCTAGCAGAGCGCTTTAGGGAACATCTCCGAGACACCCGCACCAATCAACCAAACCGCCCCGTGGCCCAACATTTCAACTCCCCCTCCCACTCTGCCGAGGACATGGAGGTCCTGGGCCTCCTTCACCGCCGCTCCCTCACCACCAGACGCCTGGAGGAAGAACGCCTCATCTTCCACCTCGGAACACTTCAACCCCAGGGCATCAATGTGTACTTCAACAGCTTCCTCATTTCCCCTTCCCCCACCTCATCCTAGTTTCAAACTTCCAGCTCCGCACTGTCCCCTTGACTTGTCCGGACTTGTCCGACCTGCCTAGCTCCTTTTCCACCTATCCACTCCATCCTCTCCTCCCTGACCTATCACCTTCATCTCCTCCCCCACTCACCTATTGTACTCTATGCTACTTTCTCCCCACCCCCACCCTCCTCTAGCTTATCTCTTCAGGCTCTCTGCCTTTATTCCTGATGAAGGGATTTTGCCCGAAACGTCGATTTTGCTGGTCGTCGGATGCTGCCTGAATTGCTGTGCTCTTCCAGCACCACTGATCCAGAATCTGGTTTCCAGCATCTGCAGTCATTGTTTTTCCTCTGAATGCGCAGGGGTTTGGCATAGACAATGCATCAGGATTAGGAAGTTTCCATAATTCTTTCTTCAATGAACAAAGTGCAACATAAGGAAAAATTCCTTTTGCCTGCAATGCGAAGAGTCCTTTGTGTAGCTTCCAACATGTGCAAGTAAATCATGCAAGTCCAACTGACCATTTTAAATTGGTTTCAAGAATAATTTGAGGCACAGACTGGATTATTTCATAAACGTTTTTCAATAGTGGATTCACTGCTGACATCAGACACAGCTGAAATTTACAAGCACAGGTTGGTTGACCACTGTCAGAACTGCTGCCTGTTAGTCATAGTCACAGAGACGTACAGCACGGAAACAAACCTTTCGGTCTAACTCGTCCATGCCGACGAGATATTCTAACTTAATGTAGTCCCATTTGCCAGCACTTGGCCTATCTCCCTCTAAACCCTTCCTATTCATATATCCATCCAGGTGCCTTTTAAATGTTGTAATTGTACCAGCCTCCATCATTTCCTCTGGCAGCTCATTCCATAGACGCACCATCCTCTGTGTGAAAAAGTTGCCCCTTAGGTCCCTTTTAAATTCTTCCCCTCTCACCCTAGACCTATGCCCTCTTCTGGATTCCACTCCAGGGAAAAGACCTTGTCTACTTATCCTATCCACGGCCCTCATGATTTTATAAACCTCTAGAAAGTCACTGCTCAGCCTCCAACGCTCCAGGGAAAAAAGCCCCATTCTATTCAGACTCACCCTGTAGCTCAAATCCTCCAATCCTGGCAACATCTTTGTAAATCTTTTCTGATGAAGCCACAGTAAGAGTTTCTTAACAGAATTATGCTTTTCTTACATCACCAGACTAATTAAATACCAAGACCAAGCCAAAGAATATTACAGAGACCCCTGGCCCTCACAATTCCACACAGAGCTTGATCTGTGGGAGGTGGCGGTTATTGGCCAAATGCAGACTGTTAAATGTTGTGGATAGTTATAAGGAAACTTTTAATACAGTCTGACAATTGTTGTGATACATACCTGGCATTATAATGATACTGAAACTCATTTAACTCTTTTGTGTGATCCTTCTGGCTAGGAGGAAGCATTATGCTAGTGGAATGTACAACTTGTGAGATTACTGCACAATGGTATTCCAAGTTGGCTAGCTTCACATTTTGCTCAATGCTTGAGATACCTTCTGCTTCTAAGGCAGACGGGATACCTGTGTAACATATAGCGAGTGATAAATTAATCAGGATAGCCACTACCATGCGCTACGTCAGCATTGAAGCTGCATAGCGAGCAGGCAACTAGGTAAAGATAAAGTCACCATAATCCTGCTGGACATATGGCCTCTCACTTATCAGGCAGAGACAACTGGTGATGGTTTAAATTGAGGATGACCAAGCCTCAGACAAAAGTAAAAGTTGAGAAAGAAAGACCTTCATTGTAACCTCAACAGGTGTTAGATTTGAACCCACTCTGTGGGCATCACTCTACACTGCAAACAAGCTGTCCAGCCAGCATGGCTTTACTTTCTATTCATTCATGGGATGAGCGTATCACTTGCTAGACCAGCATTATTGGTTATCCCTAACTGCCCAGGGCAGTTAAGAGACAACCACATTGCTGTGGGTCTGTGGTCATGTGTAGGCCAGACCAGGTGAGAATAGCAGTTTCCTTCCCGAAAGAACATTAATGAACCAGATGTTTTTTTTTCTGACAAATCGACAATGGATTTGTGGTCATCAGTAGTCTTTTAATTCTAGATTATTTTTTATTGAGTTCAAATTCCACCTTCTGCCATGGCGGGATTCAAACTCAGGTCATCAGAATGTTATAGAGGACCAGCGATAATACCACTTGGCCATCGTCTCCCCTGTTAACTGAAACTTGTAATCAAACAGCTCAAACCCTATTCAACAGGTTGCCAATAAAGGTTGATCTGGTAGCACAGAGGAACTGCAGGAATCCTAATTTTTTTTTATTCATTCACAGAAAGCAGCCATTGCTGGCAATGTGAGCACTTATTGCCCACCTCGAATTGCTCTGGAGAAGATGGTGTTGACCTGCTGATTTGAACCACAACAATCCATGTGGTGTAGGTACACCTATAGTGCTGTCAGAGAGGGAGGCCCAAGGTTAGTGGTAATTAAGAGCGACAAAAGTGCCTGACAATGACTTATTCTACAAAGGAGGATCCAATGACTGCCCTTGAAGTTAAATGGCGTTCCTATCATTGAATCCCCTGCTGCCAACATTCTGGTGTTACCACTGGTCAGAAACTGGTTCAACCAATCATATAAATACTGTGGCTCTGAAAGAGCAGGCTGGGAATTCTGCTGCAAGGAACTCACTGATTGTCTCCCCAGTTCTTGTCTACAGTCTATAAGGCACAAGTGAGGAATGTAATGGAATACTCTCTACTTTCCTGGAACTGCTGTTCCAACAGCAGTCAAGAAACACAACATGATACAGGACAAAGCATCTCACATGGCTGGTATCCAATCTACTACCTTCAAACTTCATTCCCTGCACCACAAATACCAGACATGTGTACTATCTGTGCGTTGGTGATCATGCCTCACAAATTTGTTAGAGTTCTCTGATGAAGAGACCAGGAAGGTTGACACAGTCTATAAGAATTTCAGTAAGGCCTTTGATAACGTTCCACATGGCAGGCTGGTGTGGAAGGTGAGATAGCATGGAATCATGGGGAAGCTGGCAAATTGGATACACAATTGGCTTGATGGTAGGAAGCAGAGGGTAATATTGGAAGCATGATTGTCAGACTGGAGGCCTGTGATTAGTGGAGTGTCTTAGGGGTCCCTGCTGGGTCCATTACTGTTTGTTATCTATATCAATGATTTGGATGAGAATGTACAAGGCATGATTAGTAAGTTTGCAGATGACACTAAAATAGGAGGTATTGTGGACAGTGAGGAAAGTTCTCAGAAATTGCAGCAGGATCTTGATCAGCTGGGGAAGTGGGCTGAGAAATGGCAAATGGAGTTTAATATAGATAGGATCAAGATGTTGCATTTTGGAAAATAAAATCAAGGTAGGAGTTTCATGTTAAATGGTAGGGCCTTAAGGAGTGTAGTGGAACAGAGGGATCTTGGAATTTAGGGGCACGGTAAAATGAAAGTGGAGTCACAGGTACACAGGCAATGAAGAAAGCTTTTGATACACTGGCCTTCATCAGTCAGGGCACTGAGTATTGATGTTGGGAAGCTATATTGCAGTTGTGCAGGACATTGGTGAGGCAGCACTTTAAGTATTGCGTTCAGCTTTGGTCACGTTGCTACAGGAAGAATATTATTAAACTGTAAAGAGTGCAGGTAAAATTTGCAAGGATGTTGCCAGGACTCAATGGTCTGAGTTATAGGGAGAGGTTGGACAAGCAAGGACTTTTTCCTTTAGAGTGTAGGAGACTGAGGGGGGATCTTATGGAAGTGTATAAGATCATGAGAGGCATGGATAGGGTGAATGCACTCAATCTTTTTCCCAGAGTTAGGGAATCAAGGACTAGAGGACATTAGTTTATGGTTAGAGGAGAAAGAATAAAAGGGAACCTGAGTAGTTTTATTTAAACACAGAGGATGGTACGTATATGGAATGAGCTGCCAGTGGAAGTGGTTGAGGCGGGTACATTAACAACATTTAAAAGGCATTTGGACAAATGTTTGGATAGAAAAGTTTTAGAAGGATATGGGCTTAGTGCAGGAAAATGGGGTTAACATGGATGGACATTTTGGTCAGCATAGATCAATTTGGGCCAACGGGCCAGTCTCCATGCTATAGGACTCTACGACTCTATCTACAAGAAGCACTGCACTCACTCCAATAGAATTCGTTGACAGCATTTTCCAAATTTGTGACCAGTACAAACTCAAATGTCATTGGCAAACGTGGTGCCACTGTTTAAGAAGGACGCTAAAGACAAACCAGGGAACCATAGACCGGTGAGCCTGGCCTCAGTGGTGGGCAAGTTGTTGGAGAGAATCCTGAGGGACAGGATGTACATGTATTTGGAAAGACAAGGACTGATTAGGGATAGTCAACATGGCTTTGTGCATGGGAAATAATGTCTCACAAACTTGATTAAGTTTTTTGAAGAAGTAACAATGAGGATTGATGAGGGCAGAGCAGTAGATGTGATCTATATGGACTTTAGTAAGGTGTTCGACAAGGTTCCCCATGGGAGACTGATTAGCAAGTTTAGATCTCATGGAAAACAGGGGGAACTAGCCATTTGGATACAGAACTGGCTCAAAGGTAGAGACAGAGGGTGGTGGTGGAGGGTTGTTTTTCAGACTGGAGGCCTGTGACCAGTGGAGTGCCACAAGGATTGGTGCTGGGTCCTCTACTTTTTGTCATTTACATAAATGATTTGGATGTGAGCATAAGAGGTACAGTTAGTAAGTTTGCAGATGACACCAAAATTGGAGGTGTAGTGGACAGCGAAGAGGGTTACCTCAGATTACAACAGGATCTGGACCAGATGGGCCAATGGGCTGAGAAGTGGCAGATGGAGTTTAATTCAGATAAATGCGAAGTGCTGCATTTTGGAAAAGCAAATCTTAACAGGACTTATACACTTAACGGTAAGGTCCTAGAGAGTGTTGCTCAATAAAGAGATCTTGGAGTGCAGGTTCATAGCTCCCTGAAAGTGGAGTCACAGGTGGATAGGATAGTGAAGAAGGCGTTTGGTATGCTTTCTTTTATTGGTCAGAGTATTGAGTACAGGAGTTGGGAGGTCATGTTGCAGCTGTACAGGACATTGGTTAGGCCACTGTTGGAATATTGCGTGCAATTATGGTCTCCTTCCTATCGGAAAGACATTGTGAAACTTGAAAGGGTTCAGAAAAGATTTACAAGAATATTGCCAGGGATGGAGGATTTGAGCTATAGGGAGAGGCTGAACAGGCTGGGACTGTTTTCCCGGAGCATCGGAGGCTGAGGGGTGACCTTATAGAGGTTTACAAAACTATGAAGGGTATGGATAGGGTAAATAGGCAAAGTCTTTTCACTGGGGTTGGAGAGTCCAGAACTAGAGGGCATAGGTTTAGGGTGAGAGGGCAAAGATATAAAAGACACCAAAGGGCAACTTTTTCACGCAGAGGGTGGTACGTGTATGGAATAAGCTGCCAGAGGATGTGGTGGAGGCTGGTACAATTGCAACATTTAAGAGGCATTTGGATGGGTATATGCATAGGAAGGGTTCGGAGGGATATGGCTGGGTGCTGGCAGGTGGGACTAGATTGGGTTGGGATATCTGGTCGGCATGGACAGGTTGGATTGAAGGGTCCGTTTCCATGTACGCCTCTATGACTCTATATGCAACAAATGCATGGAACCACCACCACCACCACCTGCAAATTCCTGTTCTAGACATTGTGACTTGGAACTATATCACTGTTTCTTCATTTTCACCAGATCAAAATCCTGAACTCCCTCTCTAACAGTACTATGACTATGCCTCTAACCCAAGAACTGTTGTGGTTCAGAAAGGCAAATTTAGCAAGGACAATTAGGGTTAAGCAACAGATATTTGCCTAGTTTTCAAAGCCAGATATACTTAAATTCATACTAATGTATTTGGTGTCATGACAGTCAAATTCTTGTCCCCAGATCACGAGCCCAGTGATATTACCACTACATCATCTCCTTTATTGACCATTAAGTGCAGGTTTGTGGTCAATAGTTGCAGGAATCCCACTGGAAAAGTTCTCAATTAACACATTGTAGAAACAAAACCTGTTTGATTGCTCCATTAGGAGTATACATTTGAGAGCAGGATGAAGTTTACTAAGCTGTGTAAAGAACTTCTTTGATTCAGCTGCAAATTAGTGGCCATTCTTCCACCCCTTGCATACTTTCAATATGTAGACAATACATTTTGAATATTGTGAACCTCCTACCAATTCAGATCTGTCATGTACATCTTTTCAGTACAGTGATAATAATCACTCCTATTAGTAGTCAACATTTTATACTTGGCTCATAAACTATTACATCTGCTTATACAATAGTGAGACCCCGCCCATGAACACATCAGTGGTACCCAAATGTGATCTGAACAAAATACATCTCTTTTACATCTGTAATAAATCAATCTTTCTGAAGGCAAACAGAGATAATCCATTGTAAGACAAAATCGAGGATTTGTTAACCTGTTTTGTTTCAGTAAATGAACAGAGAAAGAATGATAGAGTAACTTAAGTTGCAATATGTCTTTACATAAGCACATAAAATGAAGAACACACTGCATGCTTTGCCACATCTTTTCTGCCTTAAGGAAAAGTATCTGCTCCTTTGGACCTTCTAGCTCTCTTAGCCTTTATAAAGGTGTTGCAACGCAATACAACATTCAGATCAAAAAGCTCCCCCAACTGGTGTGCTTATCTGTTACTTAGTAACATCTTTATCCAGAACAGGGATTAAACGGTTCTACAAGAAGTATTTTGACTACTCAAACACTTGTTATGAAAACTTGTGATGACAAACAATGCACAAATGTTATTAAAATAAACTTTCCTCTCACCTCACCCAGGTCCCCTACCAGAGTCCCCAACTTTTTTTTCCTGAGAAAAGTAATCAAAATACATCAAGAAGGCAGAGATTATTTTACAGATAAAATACATCCTCCTTCAATGGGAAGTCAAATAGTAAAACGGCATGGCTGCACCTGGTACAATCCGGTATTTTAGACTGATTGAAGCTGCTACAAACATTCTTTGTGAACACTCATAATTTATGGCTTTTCTACCATACAAAAATGTTTCTACACTACTGATTACTAGTTTACAAGTAAACACCAACTCCCTGCTCCCTCTAGAAGGAAAAACTTTTGTTATTTGCTAAATTCTATCTATACATGGTAAAAGTTGTAAAATAATTAATGATTTTCATGTCAAGATCTTTTTTCCTTTTCAATAAACAAATAATGCTACCAGTTACAGTAAGCTCTTAAATCATTAGTGAAAATCACTAAGCCATTAGCTCACTTCCCCCATGAATTATGTTTTCTGTGGCAGATGCTGTAATCTGTGGCCAGGTGGAAGCTGTAAATGAGCATAAATTTTTTTTTGAAAAGGCCCATTAGTGGTTGTATTCCTGTGCATGTCTATTGCCTCCGTTGAATAAAATAAACATTAGTCATGAGTCTTTTCCTCTCTGCCCATCTTTTTCCTCTCTGCCCATCTTTTTCCTCTCTTCTACAGAAAGCATTGACATTTACCTGGATTGTATTCAACAGGGGGTTCTGTATAATTTCCGAGGTCAAACCTGTCCTCACCTCAAGTCCCCTCAACGCAGCACGACATTGCATATACACATGTAAACATTTGGGGAATCAAGGCCGAGATCACACTTGTTTATACAACTATCATCCACACCATGCTGCATGTGTTTTTAAAAACTAATTCATGGGATGCCGGCATGGCTTGCTGGGCCAGCCTTTATTCCCCATCCCTAGTTGCCCTTAAGAAGGCGGTAGGTGACCTCTTTCTTGAATTACTACAGTCCATTTGATGTAGGACTCTAAATGCAGTTAGGGAGGGAGTTCCAATATTTTGACACAGTGACATTGAAGGAATGGTGACAAACTTTCAAGTCTGCATGGTGAGTGCCTTGGAAAGGCACTTGTGGGTGATAGCATTCCAATGTATTGACTTCCTTGTCATTCAAAATGGCAGTGGTTGTGTACATTCTAAGGAGCCTAGATGAATTGTTGCCGTGCACCTTGCTGATGGTACACATTGCTGACGGTACACATTGCTGACACTTAGCATCAGTGGCGGGGGGAATGAATGTTTTGCACAAGTTGTACCAATCAAGTGGGCTGCGTTGTCTTGGAACTGATAAAGAACCATCAAACTTGAAACATTAACTCTACTTTCACCCACAGATACTGCCAGACCTGCTAAGCTATGGCAGCAATTACTGTTTCTGTTTCAGATTTCCAGAATATGCAGTTCTTCACTGTTTGTTACTCTAATGAGGTCAAGGATTCTGAGGTTCTAGCAGAATCCAAAATGAGCACCAGTAAGCAAGATATTGCTAAGTAAGTGCTGCTCGATAGCATAACTGATGACACTTTCCATCACTTTGCTGATGGTTGGGAGTACACTGAAGGGGCAACAATTGGGCAGGATTGAATTTGTCCTGCTCATTGTGTTCAGGACATACTTGGACAATCTTCCACAATGTTAAGAAGATGCTAGTGTTGTAGTTGGACTGGAACAGATTGGCTAGGGGTGTGTTAAGTCCTGGAGCAGAAATCTTCAGAACCATTGTTGGAATGGGGTCAGGGCCACTAGCCTTTGAGGTATCCAGTGCCTCCAACCATTTCTTGATATCTTGTACAGTGAATCGAATTAGCTGAAGACTGGCATCTGTCATGCTGCGGATCTCTGGAGGAACAACAAATGGATTTCGGCACTTCTGGCTGAAGATTGTTGCAAATGCTTCAGCCTTGCCTTTCACAATTATGTGCAGCACCCACCCCCAATTAAAGATGGGGATATTTATGGACTCTCCCCCTCCAGTGAGTTATTTAATTGTCCACTACTATTCACAACTGGATTTGGTGAAACTGCAGAGGTTAGATCTGATTGTTCGTTGTGGAATCACCTTGCCCTGCAAATGCTGCTCATGGCTGTCTGGTACACAAATAGTCCTGTTTTGTGGGCCTCATCTTATTTTTAGGTGTGCTTGGTGCTTCTCCTGCAGTCGACATTGAACCTGGGCTTAATGGCAACGTTAGAGGGGGGATATGCCAGACCATGATGCTGCAGATTGCGTTAAGGTACAATTCTGCTGCTGATGACCCACAGTATTTCATAGTTGCTCAGTCTTTACATGTCTGAAATCAATTCTATTTAACACACAGCACAATGGAGGAAATCCTCAGTGTGAAAATGGGGCTTCATCTCAATAAAGACTGTGTTTAGATTAGATTAGATTACTTACAGTGTGGAAACAGACCCTTCGGCCCAACAAGTCCACACCGACCCTCCGAAGAGTAACCCACCCAGACCCATTTACCCCTTCAGCTAACACTATGGGCAATTTAGCATGGCCAATTCACCTAACCTGCACACTTTTGGACTGTGGGAGGAAACCGGAGCACCCGGATGTGATCACTCTTACTGATACTGTCAAAGACAAATGTATCTGCGGCAGGCAGACTGGTGATGATGAGGTCAAGTATGTCTTGCATCCTCACCACCAGCTGCAGTCTCTGTGGTCATGCAGCTAGGCCAAGGACAGTCAACTTTCTGTCAAAACCAGCCAGGCCTGGAACTGCCTAGACAGGTGCTAATGGCCACATTGTGCCTGAACAAACCGTTGCTAACATCTCCAGCGAGCCGGCTTTGTTAGAAGAATGCTACTCAAATTTGATGGCACCCAGCTCAGTAGGAAGCCAGGTGTAGACAGCGTGATAAGGACAAGCTTGACAGGTGAAAGTTCTGTGACCTCCATGTATGGAAAGTAGTCTCTCCACTGGGTCTTCCTGACCCCTGTCTGATGCTGGTATTAGACACAGGCCAAAAGAATGTTTGTGAAGGGTGTGAAGAGAGGGATAAAAGGGGCGACCTGGTGTCCCAGTAGAGCTCTACTTTTTGCACGTTCTTCAATGATGTATGCAGACAGCATCTTCAACTGGCAGCCGAGGTGTACAGGATCCCCAGCACTTTATATTTCTTGGCGAGCATCATCAGACTGGCCAGACCCTGAAGACCATCACAGTGAATCAACTCAAAGACCTGAACCAGCCCCATACGAGAGGGGAAGCGCAAATTGACAACCCCAGATTTGGAAACATCAACCATCCTTCGAAGATCAAGAAACAGTCTGTCCTGGTCTTAGTGAATGAGTATTACCAGTCTCTTCAGACAAAACAGTTCAAATATTGTGGTAGGAACCTGTTGATAGGGTGTAGCTAATTCTCAGAAGCATGTGTTAAAAGAAGTTAGCTAGTGCAGATTTGAGACTGTTTACTGAACAGTCCTCTGAAGAGATTGATGAGGGTTTGACAGAGTTTAATTAAAGTAGAAGGGTAGAGTCCAATAAGTATTTTTTTCCTTGATAGTGTTCAATAAAGTTGTGTTGGAGCTGCCCCTGACTCACGTTCTCCCTGTCTATCTTACCAAGTAATGTACCTGAGATAAAAAAAAAGGGTGACTGCAAACTGGTCAAGGCTAGTCAGAGTACATTTACTCACCTTTCACTTTACAACAGGTGTCTCTGTGTCACCTGTGGCAGCATTTTGAACTGAACATTTGGACACTTACCCTATCATATGACTTATAGTTTGGCTGTGATGAGAAAATGTCATTTTGCTGGAAAATTCAAAAAGCATTCCCATAAAGTATTATGCTTTATTCAGAAACCTTTAGTCAGGGCTAACATAAAACATTCTGAAGAAGGGCTTACGCCCGAAACATCGATTCTCCTGCCCCTCGGATGCTGCCTGGCCTGCTGTGTTTTTCCAGCATCACAGTTTTCAACTCTGGTCTCCAGCATCTGCAGTCCTCACTTTCTCCTAACATAAAACATGTATTCTAATCCATGTCACAGAAACAGGCGCATATATTTCATAGAGGTCCAGAAGACTCAATGTCGTGTGCCTGAGATTTTCATATGTTGCAGCTGTAAAGCTTCAACCATGAAAAGAAATTGCAGGGTATCTTAATGTATTTTATACTAGCACTGTGTGCACGAAATTGCTTTTTCTATGGGTATGGTAAAGAGATAAATTTTCTCCTTTTGTTCTTGACATTTTACCTTCAGTGAGAAGCCAGCAGGAAGATAGCTGAAATCCTGCCATGGATATCATTAATGTGCCTCATATAGACAACAATCTGTACATTAAAGGCTATTTCTAGATCAACAGAAAGCCCCACAGTTAAATAATGGAATTTTTAAAAAATGTACCTCTTAGTGCTAATGTTTCAGGAAATTTATCACTGACAAGTATACAAAGTAACATTACGAGCAGGACTATTAAATACATCAAGCTCAAGGCAGCAAACACAGAAACAAAGATGGCAGTCTTAGTTATTAACTTATGTTTTAATCAACCCCTTCAGAGATGTTATAATATACCTCCGGACAGGAGGTACTTGAACTCAGGCTTCCTGGTTCAGAGGTAGGGACAGTACCACCATGCCAAAAAAAAGGCCATCTCTTGTTGATACAAACAAAGATACAACCAATATAAGACAGGTTTATTTACATTCCTATCACAGAGCAAGGTATAGAATGGGGACTGGAAAGAAAAAATATTTTATAAACCGATGAAAAATGTCATCTTGCCATAGTCCTTCTCAAGTAGAAATATGAGATCAAAATGCCATGTAGGCAAGGGGGGCTGGGGGTGGTCTGTAGACAGTGCAATACTGCACTTCGCAAAATTAACAAGCAAGTTGCTGTATTTCTCCAACCTGACGAGGAAGTCCAAGATTTCTTAAGTTTGAAACTTATCTGTTGAACAGCTGCCAAATCTCATTTCTTAGCATGCAATGTCCCATTCATAATGAGTTCAAGAGCGAACCAGCGTGTGTTTTATTAACTAGAAGTCATAGTTCTCTATTGACATAATATTCAAAGGGAGAAGTTCGATTAGGATCTATAACAAAACATTGTTTATTGCATATCAGTGTTAAATAGATTGAGCCGAACCTGCATATTCATGTATCTGGAACTGACATATAAGCGAGAAGTATCACTCTCACAGAGCTGTCTCAAGGACTAAGCATCAACTGATCTCAAAATCTTTGACACAGCTGGCATTACAGCTCTTCTCTGACTCAGAACAACTGACGAGTGAACAGTCTTAAGACTGTAGTGTCACAATAATGAAGAAAATGACAAAAAAAAGATGGCTAGACTCACATGGGAATATCAATTCAAGAATTTACAATCATAAATAAATAAAAGGACAAACAGACTGGCATGACTTTGTGAATGACACACTGCTCAATGCTCTACTGCTGGTTTGAAATCATAACATTTTTGAATGAAAGATGAAGCCTGTGCCTTCCCACCCAACAAAACCCAGCAAGCAGAACAAACGTAGATGTTCACAAATCTTAGGTAAAAAGATTGATGGTAAAATTCTGCAAGAGAATCCTCAATTTATCGACACTATGTGGAACATGAATAAAAGCATTCCTGTTGAGATCAATACAGACAATACTTAGGAGATTATTCCATCATGCCATTTTTGCTATTGATCAGGCTTTAAATGGTTTTTTACTTTTCAAAACAATTGATCTACTTGAACTATTATTGCAATTCAGTTGAGTTGGGGTTAAATTAGTCCCAATACTGTGGTTGAATGCAAATTTCACACAAGTGTCCCTGACTTGTATTAGTCAATATCTGGCTGTGTTTGCAATGATAACCATTTTAGAGTGAGTATGAGTGAGGGGTTAGAAAAGTTAAACTATTTTACCTGGCAATCTGCTTTTTATTTGACAAATAATCTCTCTGACACTGAAAGTGAACTGTTGCAAGTAGTGTTCCATTCCTTCAAGTCTTAATTATTGCTGTAGAGTTATTAAAAATATATATTTTAAACATTATTTGCCCTCTCAATTCAATTTTTAATTTCCTCTTTATTTTGTTTTGTGCACACAAGTTGACACTGAAATCTATACTGTGACATGTCCTTATTCAGATCATAGCATCATAGAATCCCTACAGCATGGAAACAGGCCATTAGAGTCTGCAACATTCCTCTGAACAGCATCCAAACCAGACTCACCACCCCACCCTATCCCCGTAACCCTGCGATTCTCATACTGTACCTACCTCTGAACCAGGAAGCCTGAGTTCAAGTACCACATGCTCCAGAGGTACATTATACCATCAATCCATCTAACCTATACATCCCTGGATACTGTGGGCAATTCACATAATCTGCACATCTTTGGACTGCATGACGAAACTGGAGCATCCAGAGGAAACCCACGCAGAAATGGGCAGAATGTGCAAACTCCACACAGGCAGTTGCCCTGTGGAGCACAGTGCTAACCACTTAATGATTTTTAATGTTCTTAATGACTGTGCAATCCGATCAGTTAAGGGGATAAAGTTTCCTGTGGTGTTCACACTGGATGCATATATTCTGAAAGGAGCAGTACATTTTTTGAATATTAACTGAAAAATATAATACTGAAGATACCGGAAACCTGAAATAAAAACAAAAAAATGCTGGAAATAGTCAGTTCAGGCAGTATCTGTGGAGAGAAAACAAAGGAAGGTTTCAGGTTGATGACCTCACTAAGGTAGAGAAAGATGGAATGCACTTGAAATTCTAAGACAAGGAAGAGAATTCCAAAATGGTCATGTTGGGGGCAATAACCCAACAAAACATGGGGAATTGGAGAGAGAGAGAGAGAGAGACAGACTGACACACTGCAAGCAAGGATAATGGTCATAGTCTTTTGTTGAAGTCCAAGCTTACAGACAGTTGATCAGGAAATAGAAAAGCACTAGCATTGTCAAGCCCAGAGCAGATGAAAGCTTGGACTTGAGGCTTCCAAGTAGGGGAGGAAATGAGGCATATAATGATGTGCAGCAGGAAGTGGCTCAATCATAGAGAGATTGTAAAGCTCAGAATCAAGAGGGATCCCAAAACTCTGCCCATCTTTGTTCAACTGTAAGTGAAAGTCAATTGGTTGCTTCAAAGTTTCTACCCAGAGGCTTAGAATACAGTCTCCCTTCAGCCTCCACTGAGTTAGTCAAACTAAAAATCCTTACACCAAATGTAATTGAGCAAAACTTCAGAATAGTCAACTAGCCCCTGAATGTCATAATTTAACTCTACTGCAAGTTACATTTTCTGTCTTCTAGAAACATAACAGCCAATAATCTCAAACTATTAACGCTCCCTATAGCCTTGCACTTTGGGTTAACCAACATATTTTCCCTGAGTTCTGCCAAAACAGGTCCTACATATAACGCCATTAGTGATTGTGCATTCAGTTCCCTTGGGCCACAAACTCTGGGAAATCCTCTTTAAAACTTTCAGCGTGGTTTGCTGTTTTACTAGCCTCCTTTAAACACTCCTGAAAATATACAACTTTGACTAAACTTTCAGCAATCTGCTTAGTAATTAAGACAGAGAAGGGGAAAAGGAACTTTGCCTCTCAGAAAGTATTCAATCTGTGGAGGCAAAAATATAAATTGCTGGAAAAGCTCAGCTGGTTTGGAAGCATCTGTGGAGAGAAATCAGAGTTAACGTTTCAGGTCGAATGACCTCAGTTCTTTGGCAGGGTCACTCGACCTGAAACATAACTCTGATTTCTCTCCGCAGATGCTGCCAGACATGCCGAGTTTTTCCAGCAATTTCTATTTTTGTCTGATTTACAGAATCCACAGGTCCTTTTGGTTTTTATTTAGTGAATCTGTGCAACTCTTTTCCACAGAGCACTGTCATTAAGTATATTCCAAGGCTAGGATAGACAGACTTTTACATCAGTAAGGGCATCATTACAGAGGGAAAACAGAGGAAAGTGTTGTTGATGATTATCAGATTAACCATGATCTCAATGAATGGCCAAACAAATTTGATGGGCTGAATGGCTTAATTCTGCTTTTATGTCTTATGGTATAATTTCATTTGCTCCAGAGAAAGACGAGGACATATTTTGCTAAGTTAAATCTACAGTATAATACTATTTGTTCTATAGTTTTAAATGCTTTGCACAAACTGCTTTTTATAGCAATTGCTGCACATATTCAGTATCATTGGCAAAACCTCTCCTTCTAATCTTCAAGCTTCCTTGAAGTACATCAAATTTTAAACTGTTCTTGTGCTCACAGTCTGAATGAAACAGTTTACTTCTATGATGCATTGTAGTATTTTAAATATCAGTCATGGGATTAACTTTTTCCAATAAAAACATATATATTTACATTGCATAATGCTCAAAATGGATTGAAGGGTTTGACAAAATAGGAATCTGAGCAGTAAATTTTCAAAGTTTTTGTTTCAGATGGGTCTTCTTATTGATACACAGAAGGTTAGAATAATTTCTTTCCATTTTAAAGCCCTTGGAATAAATCCTAACATTTGGTTACTGTTGCTGACAGCTTCCCATCAAATACAATCTTTTACACAGAACTTACATCATAGAAACATGAAGTTTTTGTGCTTCATATGGGCTTGCTTACATTATACTTCATTTAACCCCATCAGCACATGCTGTATTATTCGTGTCTTTATCTGGATTCCCTGTAGTTTTCTTTGGTATCATTCACCTAAATTGTCTGATATTATACTGAGTACCATATTCTAACCACTATTGGGAAGTAAATGTTTCCCAAATTCCTCTTTGCAATAGACATTATTATATTTGAGACCGTTGTTTCTGATTTTGCGTGCATTTTCTGATTCTCACAGGGTCTTCAGTTGTTTTCCTTATGGATTTTCTTTTCTGACTTCAGCAACAGTAATTAGCTTCTAATTAATCTCAGAAATGTGTGAATGTAGAAACAGAAATGGGATACTTAGTCCCTCAAGCATGTTCTGCCAAACAGGTCATGCTTGATCTGTATCCAAATTCCATCTATCTGAGCTGGTTGCATAACCTTTATCTACAATGAAGTTTAAGTTAGCTCGTATACTAGCTCAACCGTAGGCGGCACGGTGGCACAGTGGTTAGCACTGCTGCCTCACGGCACCAGAGACCGGGTTCAATTCCCGCCTCAGGCGACTGACTGTGTGGAGTTTGCACGTTCTCCCCGTGTCTGCGTGGGTTTCCTCCGGGTGCTCCGGTTTCCTCCCACAGTCCAAAGATGTGCAGGTCAGGTGAATTGGCCATGCTAAATTGCCCCTAGTGTTAGGTAAGGGGTAAATGTAGAGGTATGGGTGGGTTGCGCTTCGGCGGGGCGGTGTGGACTTGTTGGGCCGAAGGGCCTGTTTCCACACTGTAAGTAATCTAGTCCAATCTAATCTAAACCTTTGCTTTCTTAAAAGACATAGATCTTTCAAACACAACTCCAGGTGAGTGGCAGAATAAACCAGCACATGACATAGTCCGAAGGTCTCCTTTTGAGTTGATTGCCTGTTTCACACTTTATATTAATTCATGATTATCTCACAAGACATTCAATCAATGAATGGCAAAGCATTGTGTTGGTGAAGCACATAATGGAGCTGTATGGTCTAGTCTATGAACTGATACTTCTCACCTACTACATGAACTTAAGACAATGTGAGTGCATGCAAATATTCCAAACAACCAACCCCACCTATTAGGTTGCTTCCTAATTCATGCCAGGACAATTCATGTGGGCGGCACGGTGGCACAGTGGTTAGCACTGCTGCCTCGCAGCGCCAGAGACCCGGGTTCAATTCCCGACTCAGGCGACTGACTGTGTGGAGTTTGCACGTTCTCCCCGTGTCTGCGTGGGTTTCCTCCGGGTGCTCCGGTTTCCTCCCACAGTCCAAAGATGTGCAGGTTAGGTGAATTGGCCATGCTAAATTGCCCGTAGTGTTAGGTAAGGGGTAAATGTAGGGGTATGGGTGGGTTTCGCTTCGGCGGGTCGGTGTGGACTTGTTGGGCCGAAGGGCCTGTTTCCACACTGTAATCTAATCTAATCTAATAACAACAGGACTGAGCTTCCAGGAGTTCCCATTCAGAGAAGCAGTATTAGTTTGATTGATAGTTTGGTTAGTCAAATCCCATAAATGAGTCACGCAGAGTAAAATGGATAACCATATTTCCCCCTCCAACTCTATTTTGATTTAATCCCTGCTCTCCCCTTCACTGTTTGATCACACATCATTGCCCTTTGTGGAAGGCACTGCTTGTCACTGGCCACTCGGCTGTTTTCATATCTTCCTGGTGGTGGAAATTGAATAAAAAATCATACACCTTGTGTTTCTCACTGTGTCTCACAAGTGCAAAAAAAAAGAAAAAAAAAGAAAAAAGAAAAGAAAAAAAAATGGGTGTTAAACATCCTGTTCACTCTGAGAAGAAAAAAATGGATAACCATTCATAGGGAAAGGTCACTGGACATGAAACATTAACTCTACTTTCTCTCCACAGATGCTGACTTTCACCTGCTATTTTAGAATTATTTAGTAAACCTGGGTAGGGGAACTATCCAGATACCAATGGAAGTCAACACGATCCTTAGTGCAATGAATTTGTCCAGACTCCTGTCACTTTTATTAAACTGATTGAATGGTGTTTCCTTCCCAGTGTGCACAGTGGCTAAAGTGGTTTCTCATTAATGGTCCTCAACCAGCTTGATGCAACAATTATTTTCCTTGCACAAAAATGGGATTTGAATTAGGTTTTTATCATTCCACTTGAAACTCAAATTGGATTTGGTCAAGGCAATGCAGTAATGTCCGATTCCTGGAGACAGTCAAATTTATCACTTCACTTTTCCAGAGGGAAGCAAAATAATCAGTTTGAACACTGGAATTACATTAGTGAGTGTGTTGCTGGAGAACACAGGAGTTCAGGCAGCATCCGAGGAGCAGGAGAATCAATGTTGCAGGCAAGAACACTTCATCAGGAATGAGAGTTGTGAGCCAAAGGGATGGAGAGATAAATAGGAGGAGGGGAGGGGGCTGGGAGGGAAGGAAGCTGAGTGCGATAGGTAGGTGGAGTGGGGGTAATGGTGATAGATCAGAGAAGAGGGTGGAGCGGATAAGTGAGAAGAAAGATGGATAGGTAGGACAGGTCATGAGGGTGGTGCTGAGTTGGAAGACTGGAACTGGGATAAGGTGAGGGGGAAGGGAAAATGGGGAAACTGGTGAAATCCACATTGATGCCATGGGGTTGGAGGGTCCCAAGGCAGAAGATGAGGCGTTCTTCCTTCAGGCAATGGAGGAGGCCCAGGACATGCATTTTCTTGGCCAACCTCTCACCCTCGGAACGCACAGCCCTCCACTCCCTCCGCTCCAACCCCAATCTCACCATCAAACTAGTAGACAAGGTGGGCGTGCAGTGATAGTTTGGCCCACTGACCTCTACACCTTTGAAGCCAGGCGCCAACTTGAAGACAACTCCTCCTACTGCCCCCTTGACCATGACCCCAGCACCCCATCACCAAACTATTATCTCCCAGACCTTAAAAACCTCAATTCACCTCAGGGAAACTCCCACCTACAGCTTCCAATCTCATAGTTCTGGAACCTCGCACCACCCGGTTCTACCTCCTGCTCAAGATTCACAAGCCTGACTGCCCTGGTCAACCCATCATCTCGGCCTGCTCCTGCCCCACCGAACTCATCTCCACATACCTGGACACTGTCCTATCCCCCCGGTCCAGGAATTCCCCACATATGTTCTTGACACCACCCACACCCTCCAACCTCCTCCAAGACTTTCATTTCCATGGCCTCCAATGCTTCATAGATAGAACATAGAACATAGAACAGTACAGCACAGAATAGGCCCTTCAGCCCACGTTGTTGTGCCGACCATTGATCCTCATGTATGCACCCTCAAATTTCTGTGACCATATGCATGTCCAGCAGTCTCTTAAATGTCCCCAGTAACCTCGCTTCCACAACTGCTGCTGGCAACGCATTCCATGCTCTCACAACTCTCTGTGTAAAGAACCCGCCTCTGACATCCCCTCTATACTTTCCTCCAACCAGCTTAAAACTATGACCCCTCATGTTAACAATTTCTGTCCTGGGAAATAGTCTCTGGCTATCAGCTCTATCTATGCCTCTCATTATCTTATACACCTCAATTCGGTCCCCTCTCCTCCTTCTTTTCGAGTCCAAGCTCAGTCAACCGCTCTTCATAAGATAAGCCCTCCAGTCCAAGCAGCATCCTGGTAAACATCCTCTGAACCCTCTCCAAAGCATCCACATCTTTCCTATAATAGGGCGACCAGAACTGGACGCAGTATTCCAAGTGCGGTCTAACCAAAGTTTTATCGAACTGCAACAAGATCTCACGACTCTTAAACTCAATCCCCCTGTTAATGAAAGCCAAAACACCCTATGCTTTCTTAACAACCCTGTCCACTTGGGTGGCCATTTTAAGGGATCTATGTACCTGCACACCAAGATCCCTCTGTTCCTCCACACTGCCAAGAATCCTATCCTTAATCCTGTACTCAGCTTTCAAATTGGACCTTCCAAAATGCATCTCCTTGCATTTATCCAGGTTGAACTCCATCTGCCACATCTCAGCCCATCTCTGCATCCTGTCAATGTCCCGCTGCAGCCTACAACAGCCCTCTATACTGTCAATGACACCTCCAACCTTTGAGTCGTCTGCAAACTTGCTGACCCATCCTTCAATCCCCTCATCCAAGTCATTAATAAAAATTACAAAGAGTAGAGGCCCAAGGACAGAGCCCTGTGGAACACCACTGACCACTGACTTCCAGGCAGAATACTTTCCTTCTACTACCATTTGCTGTCTTCTGTTGGCCAGCTAATTCTGTATCCAGACAGCTAAGTCCCCCTGTATCCCATTCCTCCTGACCTTCTGAATGAGCCTAGCCTGGGGAACCTTATCAAATGCCTTGCTGAAGTCCATACACGCCTCATCAACATTTCTAGTCACATCCTCAAAGAACTCGATAAGGTTTGTGGCACCATGGGCATCCAGTCCCTCTACACCTCCATCCACCATGACCAGAGCCTCCAAGCCCTCCATTTCTTCCTCTCCCGGCATCCCACCCGGCATCCCACCAGTACTCCTCCACTGACACTCTCGTTTGTTTGGCTGAACTGGTCCTCACCCTCAGTAATTTCTCCTTTGAATCCTCCAATTTTCTCCAGACAGGCACCTGCATGGGCCCCAGCTGTGCCTTATTGGTTGCATGAACCAGTCTATCTTCTGCAGTTACACCAACACCATTCCCCACCTTTTCCTCCGTTACATTGATGACTGCATCGGCGTCACCTCATGCTCCCACGAGAGGTTAAACAGTTCATCAACTTCATTAACACATTCCACCCAGACCTTAAGTTCAGCTGGACCATCTCAGACACCTCCCTACCCTTCCTAGACCACTCCATCTCCATCAACGATGACCGACTCAACACAGACATCTTCTACAAACCCACCGACTCCCACAGACTGCACCTTCTCCCTCCCTGCCTCTTGTAAAAACTTTATCCCTTATTCCCAATTCCTCTGTCTCGGCCGCATCTGCTTCCAGAAGGACCAATTCCACCACATAACACATCAGATGGCCTCCTTCTTCAAAGGCTGCAATTTCTCCTCCAACGTGATCGATGATGCCCTCCAGAGCATCTCATCCACTTCCCATACCTCCGCTTTCAAACACCACCCTTCCAACTGCAACAAGAACAGACCCTCCTGGTCCTCACCATCCACCCCACCAACCTCCGTATACATCGCATCAACCTCCACCATTTCCGCCACCTACAAATGGACCTCACCACCAGAGATATGTTTCCCTCCCCTCCCCTATCTGCTTTCCGTAAATACCATTCCCCCTGCTGCTCTCTTGTCAGGTCCATGCCCTCCACAACCCATGCTCCCCTCCTGGCACCTTCCCCTGCCACTGCAGGAATTGTAAAATCATGCAAGTCCTAGGTCTCCTCCATAGTCACACCCTAACCACTCGACGCCTGGGGGAAGAAAGCCTGATCTTCTGCCTTGGGACCCTCCAATTACATGACATCAATGTGAATTTTACCAGTTACCCCATTTCCCCTCTCCCCATCTTATCCCAGTTCCAATATTCCAACTTGGCACTGCCCTCAACCCCTGTCCATCTCCCTTCCCAACTTATCCACACCACCCTCCTCTCCGACCTATCACCATTGCCCCCACCTCCGTCTACCTATCGCACTCTCAGCTACCTTCCCCCCCCAGCCCAACCCCCTCTAATTTATCTTTCCACGCCCTCGGCTCACAAGCCTCATTCGTGATGAAGGGCTCTTGCCTGAAAGGTCAACTCTCCTGCTCCTCGGATGCTGCCTGACCTGCTGTGTGTTTCCAGCACCCCATTGTCGACTCTGATCTCCAGCATCTGCAGTCCTCACTTTGTCCTACTGGAATTATATTGCTGCATTTGGGGTTGCTCCCTTTTAGGTTATCAGAGTAATGTTCAAAATGTATGGGTGCATATTCCTCATTCTGTTTCATTATTCTCCAAAGTTCCATGAGAAAGCGAAAATAAATAACGTCGGAAAAGAGTAGAATGATTTATGGCAATTTCAAACTACAGTTTACAACATTTAGATCTCAAGAAAGAGATAACTCCTTTTTAAAAAGGTCATATAACTGTGACCCATGATATGGCCATTCCCCAACAGGGAATTCAAGATAAATGGCAATCAAAATGCCTGGCAGCTGTAACAGCATTGTACAAAGGAAAGATTCAAGGGATGGATCAAAATTCTTTCTCCAAAAGGCTGTCATGTTAACTGTGAGGTGCTATCAAATGTCAAGTGATGATTCTGGGAAGGAGAAATGGAGCAGTCTCAGATATTCAGTTTAATGCTAATCTTGACTCACCTATACCACTTAGCAATGGAACGATAGACCATGGGATGAGGAATCCAAATGATCCTTTTTGTGGGGAATAAAACAAGCTGGAAATTTGTTCAATATAACTAACTACAATGGTGCAGTCTTTAATGTGTTTCCCATCAATATCAGTTTTAATTATAGAATAGCTGTTTGATGAATTATCATGAAAATGGCGTTTTATTTTCGGTTGATTTAATAAATAGTTTTGTCACCACAGCGGTTGCTGCCGATATTATGGGGAATATAGTTTGCAGCAATTAAATGAGCCCAACAATGCAAGCAAGTTGAATTAACGAAGAAATATTTGTTTAGCCCAGGGCAGATCTGTGATTGTGTCACATCACGCTGACTGTCAACACTCAATACCGTCTCTAGCTATAACAATACTCTAATTTAAATTTTACATCAAACATGGAAAAGCAAGAAAGGTGCTGAAGTTCATAGATGAATGACTTGATTTTTGAAGATAATTTTTGATGGACACGTTTCCTCACACAATTAACATTAACAATCTTGCAAATTCTCTTACAATCAGGTGATTTTAAAATGCACCTTTAATATACAAACATCAAAGTAGAGACCAGCAACTTTTTAAAAAGGAGGATTTGAAATCCCAGTTATTTACCAGAAGAAAATGTCACAAGAGTGCACTGTAAAAATAATTTTTTATCGTGCAAGAGTCAAATAAAGCAAACACAAAGTACCATCTTAACTAATTGTCTACATTCTAAACCTCGGAATCAACACAAGTTTATCATGAATTAACAGACAAATTTCATTAAATTTTAAATTATACCTTAAATATCAGATACAACCAAGACTGATCTTGCAAATGGGCTTGACAGTGAACTCTGTCATACTGTACATCTCATTAATCTGTGTCAAAAATTCCTTCAGAACTCTGTGTTCCTCATGAAGAACTTTTTTCTGGTCTTTTAGGATTTAAACTGATCCTTAGCAGATGGTAGCATACAGCCAACCTGAGTTCTACAGTCACACGTCTGCAAATCCTCATCAGTTCTGCTTGCAAATGGGCCTGACGGTCTTCAGCTGTGTCCAAATTGTGAAGATTCACTATCATCATCTTCAAGTAACAGTAACAGAAAGGGCTGCGGAAACTATAGAACAAAAGGTGCTCCTTCTTTGGCAAAATGTTTTACAAGGGAGATTCACAGAGTGGCCAGTCTGTCGTGGCCAATGTTGTCTTTTCACATGCAATCTTCTGCATTTCCTCTCCTTAATTATGTAACCAGCAACATCAGTACCTGCCACTGTGCTGCAAGAGTGGCACACCACTGCCAAGACAATGCAACATTCACAATACTGGCGCCACATTTAAAACCCAGCTGTACACCAGTTCAGACACTGCGTGCCAGGAACTTCCCTTCACACTTTGGTGCTTGGCTGTCATTGCTAAAGACATATATTCCAGAAAGGAATATGTGCTCCCCGCTTCATTACCAGGAACCTGAGGGTGCTGGTGGATGTTATGAAGGGCTGCATTTTTACCTGATTGGCAAAGGATGCCACACAACCAAATGCAACCAACTAGGACCAAGGCAGCAGCCCGGATAAAACACAATGCAAAGCAGCACAGAAAGGAGATTAATGACCTATGTCCTCCAAGGGTAAATGTCACCATCTTTATTTATATAGACAGGCCACTAATTATTGAATGCTTCCACACCATATCCTTTTCTCTAAGGCCTTAGGACTACAAATTTCATACCTGCATTATGTCCACTCAGCAGTTTTCACGCACCTCATCCTACCAAACGACTAACCCACTCTGCCCTTTGTACTTCCTATTTACTCACTGGGGTGACTTTATCATGCATTTTTTTGCTCATGCATTTACTGCTCTTCCATTCACTGTCATCACAGTCAGTCTCTCCCTTTGTTTCACTTTTTCCCTGAGAGAGACATCTACATAGTACCCTAAATCATGCACCAATAATCTTCAGACTGCTTGCATTTGACCTGCAGCACTGACCATAGCCAACCTCCTGAAATGGAACTGGACAGTCCCTTGACTGTTGAAAAATGTGGTGCTGGAAAAAACACAGCAGGTCAGGCAGCATTCGAGGAGCAGGAGAATCGACGTTTCGGGCATAAGCCCTTCTTCAGGAATGAGGCTGGTGTGCCAACCGACTGAGATAAAAGGTAGGGGGGAGGGAATTTGGGGGAGGGGCACTGGTCTGTATAGTACCATTGAGCATGGTCTCCTTTGACCCTACCAAAGACAAATATTCATGCTAATATGTTACCTCCAACACCATAAGTTTTTATGTTCTGCAATAACCTTTTATGTGACACCTGATCGTAAGCCTTCTGAAAATGTAAGTACAGTACATATGTAGGCTCGCTTTTATCCAGAGGACATTATTCCTTCAAAACATTTCCAACAATTTGGTTAAACATAATTCTTCTTTGACAAAGCTGACTCCTAGTGATTACCTTGAACATTATTTTTTTAAGTGCACAGCCAGAACAACTTTTTAATGACATATTCTACACATAACCCATGATAGAGGTCAAACTAACTGGTCGAGAGTTTCCTGCTTTAAGTCACCCTCCCATCCCAAATAGAGGGGTTATATTCACTAATTTCCTGTTTCAGGGCTACTTTTAGGCATAATGGTATGAAAAGAGAGATTAATGACTTTTGAAAGCACAAAGGTTGTGCAGATATTCAATCACTATACAGAAGAAACAATTAGAAATGTTATCTCTATTTGTTCAACTGCATATTAACTGCACTTTTGTTGCTGGTTACTGCAATGACAATGTGCATTTAAGGGCACTGCATGTCAGTTCTGGATGCTGTGGACTTAGAGATGTCCTACTGTAAGTAGTGGCATCTATGATTATTCTGATCAATATATATGCAGTCCTAACTCTTGGACAGCATTTGTGATGGTGGAGGACTTGTAATGCATCTACCAAACCAGCAGCTAGTGCTTACTCAATCAGCCCTGTGATAATGCTGTTTGAACACCATCTACAACTGCTTTGTTGGATGTCTTGCTAGTGTCTGCATGACAAAGTTCTTTGTAAAGCATTGTCCCCATTTGTAGAACATATTAGCAAGATACAAGTGAATTAGTGCCAAATTACAGATGCACATAGCAAACAAAGCAGCATGTGCATGGACTTGTTTCTATTTCTGAATGCAGAAAATTCTGCAAAATTAATACCAGCAAGTCTACTCATTAATTAGCCACTCTTAAGAACCCTAGAATGAAGTTTATCATCCACATGCACTTCATTCAGATTTTGGCTTTGCTCGGAACTGAACAGCATGTCCAATAAGATATTAATAGCATTAATGATGAGGTGGCTATTGATATGTGGTACAGTTGGGAAAGGTTGGTAAAAGACAAAACAATTGTCACTTTCATAAAAGTATAGAATACACCAATGGAAAAACACCAAGGCAAGTGGCCTTCATACCAGTCATTCTTATTTTGCTGTTAGTGCATCTCCCAGCAGAGCTACTAAAAGGGAGCAAGGATCCCACCAATCATGCTAATGAATGTCTGGCAGCTCGTTTAGATCCCAGTCCCTCTGTTTCTCAAACTCTACAGACTGTGCTAATCCCTCACAATAAACTGCTTGTAGCCAAGCCAGATATTTATTACTATTGATCAGCCATGTCCCAGTTAAGACTTTTGTTCTCTGAGCTCTGGACTCTGACCTCAATTAAGTTATGAATTTCAATCCAATAGACTGCCTCACTAACTCCCCTGCTCTCTCTGACTGTAGCAATTATAATTAGCAAACATAGGAGTCATGGAAAGAGCAGCTCATGGATCATGTTATTTTAATAATAAATAAAGCTTTGGTGGCAACAAACATAGAAAGTATCTTGAGAAATTAGACATTCATGTATTTAATTGGAAAACTTGATTTTTTTCTGCCAATATCAATTTCTAATAAATCTTAAGTTGCATAAAATCACTCCTGGGAGTAGACATAATGTTCATAATATTAAACAAGGATCGACATATCCATTAGAACACTAGCATATTTTATGTATAGAGGCAAAAGAATTAAAATATGGTGTCCTCATGGCACGCATTCAGCACAAGTTTCAAACACTACTTCTGGATACTCAGTATCTTGCCTCACAGTTAACAGTACAGTTTAAACTAAATTACACGATCATCACAGAACAGCAACATCTTGACTTAACATGCAAACAGTTCAGTTCTGTCATATTGTGCTGTGTGCAGGTTGGAGGCTTGAGGCTGAGAGACCTACTTCATATCCCTGATATCAAGGGGGCAAGTGGAGAACCCAGAGAGAGAAAATGATGACAGTGCATATCAGGATAATTCATTCCTTTATAGCCAACATTATTAGTGGAATAATAAGCCGATTTGTTAAAGCAGTTAAAGTCATCATCGCATCCCTAAATAGGCACTTATTCACCTAATAGAGCTTTATGCTGAATAGCAGCAGATGCAAGATACAAGCTGGAAAAAATAAAGGTACATTAAACAATTTTTCAATAATGTCTAGGATATTCACGACATTAGAAATTCAGAGATCAAGAATGTAAAGTTGAGTGAGCTTTGTGCTATTGCTTTTTAATGTGTATTTTAAATTAATCCCCAATATCAATGAGCAAGTTCTGTGGAAGCTAGCTAGAAAAAGCACTGCACCCAAATTTATAATCTTTTATTTCCCAAATTTTGTATCATACCAACAAAACTGCATTTATGGCTCACTTCTACTTGCCCTGCAAAGACCTCTTACATTTCTAATGCAATGATGCTTTAATAAATATAGAGCATTCCAGGTGAGTCAGACAGCAAAAACTTGTATTTCTGTAGCAAGTTTGAATTCTATAACATATTTAATGTATTAAAAATGCCACAAGTAGTGTAAGATATTAAAGCAGATGACCAAAAGTCTTGACAGGTAAGGGCAGAGCTACCAACGATAGAAAATTAAAATCAGGATTACTCAACAGGCCAGAAACAGAGGACCGTAGATAGTTCAAAGGCTGTAAAAAATTGCATAAATAATATGACAGTAAGCCAAAAAGGGATTCAAAATCAAAAAGAAGAATTTTAAAGTGGGAGGTGTTATTTCGCCAGAAACTAATGAGTGGTTAATATAAGGGATTTAGTACAATTTAGGACCAGGCTGCAAAGTTTGGGATGACACAAAATCAGAAATTGCTAGAAAAATTCAGCAGATCTGGCAGCATTTGTGGATAGAAAGCAGAGTTAACGTTTCAGGTCTAGTGACCCTTTTTCAGAATGTTAATTCTACTTTGTCTCCATAAATTCTGCCAGACCTACTAAGATTTTTCCCGTAATTTCTGAATTTTGTTTCCGATTTCCAGCATCAGTTTGGGATAGCCTTGTCCTTCTCAGTGGTGGAAGCTGAAAACCTCAAAAGTTATGATTGAAGTATGCTTGATGATTTGCCACAGTGCTGCCAAGAGCAAATAAATACTGTACTCATAATGGATGTCTATCCAGATGAGTTATGAATTTTCTAACAGTCTCTGTCTTCCAGAGACTGGAAACAGTTCAGAAACTTTAAGACATCAGAAGATGTCCCATTCAACAGCAAATCTAATCTATGCTCTGCTCTTTCATGTCTGTGATGATATGGTTATGCTAGTTAAACTTCAGGATGATAATAATGATGACATTGCAAATGGAAGGACCGTTGAAAGTTAGGAAAAGGTAGCTATATCTTTCTCCTAGGAAGTGATTGTTACCTGCCTCTTAACACGAGGCTGCATTTTGTCCGAGTCCTGTTACAGACTCTGATGGGCTGCTGCGTCATAAATAGAGTCAAATATCACAATCTTCAGTGAATAGCACCATATCGTATCTTTTAAGAAAGGAAAGGTTCTTAAAAGGAGCTGCTGAAAAAAGCTGAGGACATTAACCAGAGGGCACAGTAACAAACCCAGAGCTGTGATGGCTTACTTCTGACTATCAAAATCATATTCTCCTTTGTGCTAGGTATGACTCCAGCCACAGGAAGATTTTATGAGTGTCTATCACCAAACTTAGCTTGTAAGTGTTTTACGGTTTGGGCACAAACCTCACTGAATCCCCAATTAATAATCATCAATACGTATGGAAATTTTAAAAAAAGGCAAATGTTCTACCAGACTTTATACCTTACTTGCTAGAATTTATTTCCTGTGTCTTGCATTAACACAAAATGCTATTTCCTTTCTTTGGTAGAAATCAAATAAGTTTATTGGTACTCCTGTCAGTTTTCTATTGCTGATCACTGTAATAAATGGTCTGTGCTCCCTACTGTTATGAAGGGGTAAGAGGTAGTGTACCTTTAAGAGAGTTGAAAGCTAGCAAGAACTTAGAGAGGAATAGAGAGTCCGGAATAAGGTAACAATGTAACACTTGGTCGGAACTGGCTGGGTTTCTACGAGACAAAAATAAATTCAAATTCAGCCAATCAGTTTAAACTATGACCCAAGATACCAAACTCCAACCAAGTTTGAATTTGGCATTTTGACAATATTAAAACCAATGAAACAATCCAATGTTTTGTGGTATAAAACTGGAAAACAAAATGAGCAGTTGGGGAGAACTGCCAAAAGACCAACAGGTGTAGGCTGCTAGTAAGAACTCTTTGAGAGGTACCTGTCTTAGAGAGTGAATTTGCACAGAAAAAAAAAATTGACACTGACCTGGAGAGCAAATCTACAGGAATATATAAAGAGGAGATTTCACAGCTGGCTGGTTTTGAAATTTGAATTTTTCGATAAATCGTAATCGGGCATTTTATCAGACCAGTATTGTAGAGGGGGAGGTAATAATATAGTTTGGAGAAAAGAGTTGAAAATAGTTGGCAGTTAATTGTTCTCTGTTAGACTTTTAAAAAAGTTATTTTTTTTACTTTTAATAGTGACTTTTGGGACAGTTCTTTGCCTCTTGAATTTTCGCAGATAACAACACAGGGTATATCTTTTCTGTGTTGGTGGTTTAAATTAGCAGAGGGTGTTCACCCCATGTCATAACACTACTCAGTAAGCTACAGCCTAAATAACTCCAGGCACAACAATAAGGGAAGAAAAATATCTTCATGTGTGGACAACAGGCTACAATAAGGCCAACATAGCTACATATAGAACATAGAACAGTACAGCACAGAACAGGCCCTTCAGCCCATGATGTTGTGCCAACCATTGATCCTCATGTAAGGTAAACCTAATGTACGAACCCTCAAATTTCTATGACCATATGCATGTCCAGTAGACTCTTAAATATCCCCAATGACCTCACTTCCACAACTGCTGTTGGCAACGCATTCCATGCTCTCACAACTCTCTGCGTAAAGAATCTGGCTCTGACATTCCCTCTATACTTTCCGCCAAACAGCTTAAAACCATGATCCCCCGTGTTAACAATTTCTGCCCTGGGAAAAAGTCTCTGGCTATCAACTCTATCTATGCCTCTCATTATCTTGTACACCTCAATTAGGTCCCCTCTCTTCCTTCTTTTTTCCAATGAAAAAAGTCCAAGCTCAGTCAACCTCTCTTCGTAAGATAAGCCCTCCATTCCAGGCAGCATCCTGGTAAACCTCCTCTGAACCCTCTCCAAAGCATCTACATCTTTCCTATAATAGGGTGACCAGAACTGGACACAGTATTCCAAGTGTGGTCTAACCAAAGTTTTATAGAGCTGCAACAAGATCTCACGGTTCTTAAACTCATTTCCCCTGTTAATGAAAGCCAAAACACCATATGCTTTCTTAACAACCCTATCCACTTGGGTGGCAATTTGAAGGATCTATGTACCTACACACCAAGATCCCGCTGTTCCTCCACACCACCAAGAATCCCATCTTTAATCCTGTACTCAACTTTCAAGTTCGACCTTCCAAAATGCATCACTTCGCATTTATCCAGGTTGAACTCCATCTGCCACCTCTCAGCCCATCTCTGCATCCTGTCAATGTCACGCTGCAGCCTACGACAGTCCTCTATACTGTCAACAACACCTCCAACCTTTGTATCGTCTGCAAATTTACTAATCCATCCTTCAATCTCCTCATCCAAGTCATTAATAAAAATTACAAAGAGTAGGGGCCCAAGAACAGAGCTCTGTGGAACACCACTGACCACTGACTTCCAGGCAGAAGACTCTCCTTCCACTACCACTCGCTGTCTTCTGTCGACCAGCCAATTCTATATCCAGACAGCTAAATTTTCCTGTATCCCATTCCTCCTGACCTTCTGAACCAAGCCTACCATATGTACTACAAATTATGAAAGAAGCTATCCAGTAGAACATCATAATTTGTTCTGATTCATGGTAAAGCACTATTTCTAAATTATTTATTATTAGCAGTACTGAACCTTCAAGACTCCATTACATAGGAACAGGAGACCTCAAATTAAACAAGCCACATGATATTCCATCCACTTGTGTTCTATATAGTGACATAAAAAATAATTATAACACATTGAGTGGAGTATTTAGGACTACATAATCTTCCAGACTAACTCACAGATTTAGGACTTGCTGGGTCAAGGTCCACCTCTATACAGAGATGCAGTAAACTAGCATTGTCGCATGCCCACCATAACACTGAAGAGAACATCAAAAAATAAAAAGGCCACGTGGTTCTCAAAGAAGGCACTATTCTCTTATCTACAATAAGACATTAAGACCATAGGAAATAGAAAAAGGACCCTTGAGCCTGCTTGAGCCTGCTTGAGCCTGCTCTGCAGCTCCAGAGAATCGTGGCTGATTTGACATTCCTCATGTCCATTTTCCTCAGTTTCCCCATAACCTTTGATTCCTTGATCCTATTAATTAATAATTTATCTATTTTAGCCTTAAATACACTCAAGAACTCTGCCTCCACAGTTCTATGTGGCAAGGAGTTCCAAAGATTCTTAATCGTCTGACAGAAGAAATTTCTCCTCATCTGAGTCTGAGACTATGCTCAGTAGTATTGGACTCTCCCGTGAGGTGAAACATCCTCTCAGCATTTGCCCTGTCAAGCCTCAAGCATCCTACATGCTTCAATGAGATCACCTCCTATTCTTCCAAAATTCAGTGAGCAGAGTCCCAACTCTTGCATAATTCACGAACCTTCTCTGAACTGTTTCCTATGAAATGATATGTTCCTTAAATAATGGGACCAAAACTGCTCACAGTACTCTAGATGTACTCTCACCTGCAACTTGTACAGTTGCAGTAAGACCTCCCTATTCTCATACTCTAACCCCCATGAAATAAAGGTCAACATTTCATTAGCCTTCCTGATTTTCTGCTGCACCTGTGTGCTAGCTTTCTACATTTTGTGTACAAGTACCACTACATCCCTTTGAATGGCAATCTTTTGCAGTTTTGTCCACATAAATAATAATCTGTTCTTTTGTTCTCCCTTGTAAATGAACAACTTCGCATTTTTCCACATTATATGATTAGATTAGATTC
This sequence comes from Chiloscyllium plagiosum, assembly GCF_037043375.1. NCBI lineage: Eukaryota > Metazoa > Chordata > Chondrichthyes > Orectolobiformes > Hemiscylliidae > Chiloscyllium > Chiloscyllium plagiosum. The sequence continues at coordinate 85,212,238 of NW_028270147.1, read as the reverse complement.
CCTACAGTTTGGAAACAGGCCTCTCGGCCCAACAAGTCCACACCGACCCTCCAAAGAGTAACCCACCCAGACCCATTTCCCTCTGACAAATGCACCTAACACTATGGGCAATTTAGCAGGGCCACTCCACCTGACCTGCACATCTTTAGACTGTGGGAGGAAACCGGAGCATCCGGAGGAAACCCACGCAGACACAGGGAGGATGTACAAACTCCACACAGACAGACAGTCACCTGAGGCTGGAATTGAACCTGGGACCCTAGTGCTGTGAGGCAGCAGTGCTAACCACTGAGCCACCATGCTGCCCAGCAGAGATATATTTGCCAACTTTTTGTCCACTTACTTACCTATCAATTTCTCTCTGTAAAATAGTTGTATTCTTTTTGCAACTAGCCTTTCCATCTATTTTTGTGTTGTGTGCAAATTTGTCTACAGTACATTCACTTCCTTCAAGTCGTTAATGTATATTGTGGTCCTGGCACTAATCCCTGTGGAACCCCACTAGTCAGAGGTTGCCAACCTGAAAAAGAACCCCTATCCCCATTCATGACTTAACCTTGTGTGAGGTATCTTGTCAAATGCCTTCTGGAAGTCCCAGTACAGCACATCTACTGGTTCCTCACCCCTGTCCCAACTATCCACTTTGTTTTGGACTTCCTTGAAAAACTCTATTAGTCAGACGTGATTTCCACATTAGCCATGCTGACTCTGCTTAATTAGATTACGATTGTGCAAATGGTCTGCTATAATGTCAGTATTAATGGATTCCAATACTTTTCCACAGTAGATGTTAGGCTAATTGGACTACAGTTATCCACTGTTATCCACCTTTTGCCTACCTTCCTTCTGTCATATTGGCAGTTTTTAAATCCTCTCATACTTCTCCAGGATCAAAAGATTTTTGGAAAATTACAATCAATGCATCCACTATCTCTGCAGCTATCTCCTTTAAAATGATCGGATGCAGGCCAAAATGGCCAGGGACCTGTATGACTGTAGTCCCATTAGTTTGTCTAATACTACTTCTCCAAAAGTGATGATGGTATTTAACTTGTTCCTGTATTCTTTAGTATTAATGGGAAGTTTGAAGTACCTTCCACCGTAAAGACTGTTGCAAAATATTTGTTTAACTCATCTGCCATTTCCTTGTTCCAGAGAACTATCTTCCCAGATTCATTTTCGAAGGGGCTTATGTTCACTTTCACCTCTCTCTTCCTTTTTAGATATTTAAAGAGGCTCTTATTGTCAGTTTTTATATTCCTCATTATTTTGCCCATGTACTTTGTGCTCTGTCTCTTTATCACTTTAATCTTCTTTTGCTTGATGCTGAATTTTTCCCAGTCTTCAAGGCTATAACTGACATTTTCCTTCTTCTATGATTTTTCTTTCAATTTAATACTCTCCTTTACTACTGCTAGGCTTGGTTTATCCCTCAGAGCCTTTCCTTCTAACTGGAATATATTTTTGCTATGAGACATAGTTTGCCTCCCTAAATGTCTGCCACTGCTTGCTTACTGTCATTTCTGCTAACCTATCCTCCCAGTTCACGTTAGGTAACACTATCCTCATTTCATTGTAATTCCTTGTATTTAAGTTAAACGTAGTTATTTTCAAGCTTTTCACTCTAAAAATGAATATTAAATTTTATCATATTATGATCACTCCTTCTTGGGTACCTTTTACCGCGAGGTCATATGTATGCTTCATTAACCATTATCACATCCAAGTCAGACTGGTCCCTGGTTTGTTCCATGACGTATTCCTCTCAGAAACTATCCTTAATGCATGCTGTGAATTTATTGTCATAGCTACCTTTTCTAATCAACATAAGATTAAAGTCATCCACATTAACATTGTATTTTTACATGCTCCTATTTTTTGCTGATTTATAGCCTTTACTACAGAGTGGCTATTGTTTTAAGATCTGTACATTACTCTTACCAATACCTTTTTCACTTGCTTTTTTAAAAAATTACTCCTGCCCAAGTGGACCCGATATCATTTAGATTAGAGTGGCGCTGGAAAAGCACAGCAGGTCAGGCAGCATCCGAGGAGCAGGAAAATCCACATTTCGGGCAAAAACCCTTCATCAGTCATTAAAACAATTAAAAAGCATTGATTAAATTAAACAGTCAGTCATTCACTTGTGTTTTTGCCTTAAGGAATTTTCTGATGATATCATTAAAACCGAGTTATTGAACGTGGCAGTGCCAGGAAGCTAAACTAACAAACAGTGTTAAATTACAAGGCACCCCTAGGTCAAATGGTCATACTGCTAATAGGAATAGTAACAGGTTCCTTCACATTATGATATTCAGTAGCTCCTTCGTCTTACTTCTTCTAAAGAGGCCATCAACATAAATCATGTAAAAAGATGCAAAGGGGCAAAAATAATCAGAAAAGCTGATCAAGGTAATTAACTGTTCTACTTTACAGGTTTAAGTATGGTACTCTTCTTTATTACAATCTTATTTGATAAATGCACACGGAATAAAACAAGCAAGAAAACCATCAACAATTTAAAAAAAACACGAGCGATGAGAAAAAAAAGACAGGGTTTATTTAGATCTAAATGAATTATATAGATTGGTCCAATGCTGCATGAAGCCAGCCCACTCTAAGTCTCTTGAACTAAGGTAAAATTGTTGGCCTCAGGTCATTTTCCAAAGGGAGTGCACTGATGTATAAAAAGGCCAATATACTACTGGTATCCTGTTTCAAGTTTCTGAATAGCTGCTGCTTTCACATCTGAACTTTTTGTCCTCTGTACACCTGTAGCAGATAAAGAACATCAGACAATGCCACTGCAAATCACACAGATAATTTAACAAATCATACTGTTTTGCAGTGTTTAACCTTTCCCATATTCACTTGTGAACATTACATATCCCTATACCACTGGAATACACAGGTTAATAACACAAACCAGAAATTCTTACTGTGCACATATTCTGATAAATGATGTGCTTTGATTTTGAAATAAAAATTACAAAAATTACAAACTTCAAAAGATAATGCACGTTTTATACAGCACTGATTAGGTAAAATATAATGGTGTGAGTGGCACAGTGGTTCAGTAGTTCAGTGACACTTGTGCTGTCTCACAGGTCCAGGGAACTTGTGAGACTTCTAGTTACTAATGGCACCAAGGGATTTGTCGATATTATGGAATCTGCTGTTGAGGTAGACGATCAGCTACAATCTAGAATGGCAGAATAGGCTCAAAGGGCTGAATGGCCTATTTCTACTGCTATTATGTTCCTAACTGAAATGCAGTGAGCTATATTATCATTACTTCTTTTGATCTTATTTTTATTACCGTATCATGCAAGCTTTAATATTGGGGATGGTAGTTACTAAGTGCAATGGAAGTTGATTAATGAATCTTCCATTCCCTCTGAACTTTCCCATCTCAGTTTTCCAAAGAAGATACTGTACACACTAATTTCCCATACTCACATCCCCAATGTCATGAATCACTCTATCATCACATAGTTCAATCCATCTAAGGACCTAAAAACTGTGCAAATTCTATTGCCCTTTTCCTGCAGAATCTATAAGCTTCTGAAACCCAATCATACTGTTTCATTTCCAATACTTCACAATTTACAGAATGTCCATTGACAATGATCTTTACAATCTTCTCCAATTTTCTTTATATGTGCACATGCGCAAAATAAAGCTATTTTCAAAAAAGTTGCATTTGCTGACACCTAAGAACATTTCTAGTAGCAGAGAAATTTCTGAAATAAATTTAAGAATGATAAAAACCTAACAAACCCTGAAGCATTGACCGAAGTAGTTCGACAAACAGCAGAGATTTTATATTCTTAGGAAAGGTCATCGCTGTCTAATCAGTTTCCCTGCGCTCTCATATTAGTGTTGATAACTTAGCAACTGTCAAAAAACATATTTAGCCACTGGTTGGAATTATTTTGTATTTATCACAGTAACATATTACAAGGTCATGATTCGGAGATGCCGGTGTTGGACTGGGGTGTACAAAGTTAAAAATCACACAACACCAGGTTTTGGTCCAACAGGTTTAATTGGAAGCACACTAGCTTTCGGAGCGACGCTCCTTCATCAGGTGATCAGGTGATCACCTGATGAAGGAGCGTCGCTCCGAAAGCTAGTGTGCTTCCAATTAAACCTGTTGGACTATAACCTGGTGTTGTGTGATTTTTAACATATTACAAGGTGTAAGGCTTAAGTCAGACAATCAGCAGATTCTTGTACCATTATAATAAAAGCAAAGTGCAGCAGATATTATAAATCTGGAATAAGAATATTTCAGTTCCAAAATAAGTCATTTCAAACTCAGTTATCTCTGTTTCTCTCTCCACAGATATGGTCAGACTGGCTAAGTTTCAACAGGGCTTTGTTTTCATTTTTGACCATCATATTGCACCCAGCATATAATAACAAAACAGCCTCGTGAATATTGCTAAATTCAAGACAAATTTTCTCCAATTGTGGCAACATTATTATTCCTGTTATGTCACAAAGTAAAACCTGCCTTTACTGCCCTTTATTCCCTTCCCAGCACCAACAGTACACCCACTCCCCCAAATCCTGCAGTAACCAGCATAGTTTATAAGCAGGTTAGTTTGCAACTATGATGAGAGTTTCTGCTCAGCAATGGTCACTAAGTTTGAGTGGTACCAAATCAAGACAGACCACCTGCCAAAGGAAGTATTTTCTTTTCAGTTTGGTCTGCAAGATCTAAATTAGAAATAAAGCAATTTCATAAACCATAATATCACACTCGGTTAGTTCAGGATTTCATTAAAATGTCTCCCTTAATCAAACAGTTTTCTGAAAATGACACACAAAAAACCTCAAGAGGCTAAAAATAAATTGAAATTCTTACTCAAAGAATCATTTAAATCTTGGCACCTTGTTTTCAATGATTTTCTCATTTACAAAGAAAGATAAAGAAAAGGAATTCAGTTCCCATTTGTGATCTGGAATACTCCAATCTGTTGCCAGGATTTGCAGCAAACTACAATTTGTGAACAGGATTTAAAATGACAAAAAAAGGAGTGAAGAGACATTGTCCAACATTATCAGAGTAATTGGCAAGTGTGATAATTGTGGTTAATACCCCCTTCAAGCTCCCCCCAGCCAGCACTGGAATGCAACCTGATTCCATCTAGAGAGTTGGGTCCACAAAGCACAAAAAATTTAACAAAATTTCATCTAGCAACTCATTTAGTAAATCAAATCAAAAGTCTCTAAAATTGGAAAATTAATCCCACGAGGCAGTCCTGCTTGAGAATGAAAAAAGTCACTTCAACCCTGGATATTTTGTGGAGAGAGAAGGTTTTTGCACAACTGAAAGCACTTCCTCCAAACTTGTCCTATCAACATGTTAAATAATCCTCAGCAACAAAAATCTTAAAACAATAGATTTACAAGGTTTGTTTCATGCACGTTAGGAGAAAAACAAACTGGCACCTGGTCCACCTCCTTTGAAAGTTAACTGTAATGTCACTCTAATGGGATCACTATTATCAGATCTGGTCCTCAGCATTAAAGTAAGCAGATTTCAACAGGAGTGATTTCATCTTAAGGCTTCAACGTGATCCCCAAAATCAGAGGTGTGACATATTTCTACTTTACTAGCATAGCATTTTTTAAAAAACTCATGCGATTTCTTCTCTCGAGAGAATGGAAATACAAACAATGGAGGTTTCGTGCCCAGAGGGGTGTTTAATGGGTTAATTTCCCAGTTGGAGTAATTAGATATATTTACCCCAGAAGGGAAGCAAACCCAATAATTCACCATTACTCATATCAAATGATCTACTTTCACATATCTACTTACATGCTAAATAACCATTCAAAAATATTTTTAAAAGCAATGTCTTACTGCCAAGAGCAAAGGGAACAGTTACAAATTCTTATAATGTATTATGAGAAAACATATTCACTATCCTGTATGTTGATGAACCACAGCAGTTGTTGTTTTATTAAACCGCTTTCAATTTCAGAACAATATTGCACGTTCATACAATAATGAGACGTTAATGCTCATCATAATGCTGTTGCTCTTAAAACATAAAAGTAAGTTGTAATAGGGAAAGTAATTTGTTTTCATTTCACACTTTAGAAAACAAGAATCAGCCAAATTTGTCATACAAATCATAAAGGCCAACTATTAGAAATAACACTCAATGAAGTCTAAAACTGGTGGCTTGTCAACTCACCCGACTGTTGATTTCAGCTTTTTGTTGGAGCAACATGCCAACCAGATCTTTATGACCTCGATCACATGCCCAATGTAGTAGGGCTCTTCCCTACATGAAGAAATTTAAAGGGAGATATAAAGAATTAATGGAAGCTTATTTATAGCCACTCAACTATCACATCAGCACAAAGTCGTAATCCCAAAACAACAAAAACCAAAGTGTCAGCATTGATCTGAGGTTTCTTAAAATGTTGACTTTTGCAAGGATCAATACTCACAGTGTTCAACACTTAATATCACATTCATCCCACTTATAATTATTAATGTTGCTTTGGATTTCACAGACAATTTAGACAGCAAAGCTGGTAGCATTCTCAGAGCTGGTAGGAATGTGTGTTTTTAGACTGGTGTGGTCAACAGCACAATATTCCAAAATGTAATGCAGCATTGTGAACTAACTTGCTGAACATACTGATGGAAAATTGGATCTTGAAACTTTAAATACATCTTCCCATGTTTTTTAAAACCTATGCATAGCCGATGGCAACATTTTTAATTTTGCGCAATGTTTTCCTGTACTTTAACATAAATCACTAGTATACTGAAGAGATAAGAGGCAGTCATCTTGACAATCCAGTCAAAAGAGGGAAGGGGAGTTAGTTGGTGAGTTTTCGCTTTAAATTCATGCTGCAAAGTGCAGTGCAGCAACTCACCCAGGCAGCTTTGACAGGACCTTCTCTCATGATATCTACCAGCTGGAAAAAATAAGGAAAGCAGATGCATGGAAATACCACCAGCTGCAAGTTTCCTCAAAGCACACACCATCCTGACTTGGAATCATATTGTCATTCCTTCACTGTATTTAAGTCAAGCAATTTTAAAAAAAAAATAATTCTTGGCTAGGCCAGCATTTATTGCCCATTCCTCATTGTCCAGAAAATAGTTAAGAGCCAATCACATTACTGGGGTCTGCAGTCACATGCTGGCCAGACCAGGTAAGGATGGGAGATTCCTTCTCTAAAGGATATTAGTGAACCAGATGGCAATTGATAATGGATTCATGGTCATCATTAGACTCTTAATTCCAGATCTTTGTTGTTATTATTGAATTCAAACTGAAATCCTTGATTTCCTTTGCTGGTGGGCTGTACACCCATAGTGTTAAGGAAATCAACCATTCAAGGAGGCAACTCACTAGGTCTTCAAGAGAAATTAGGAATGGGCAATAAATGTTGGCCTAGCCAACAACATCCACATCCCACGAAAAAGTCCATTGAAAAATGAAGATGAACTCCACTTTAGAACAGACTCAATCCTGTATTTAACTTCAGGATCAATTAGCAACAAGGTTGAAGTGGAGTATTCACAAACATACTTTATTTAACCCATTTCACCTTAATCTATTGTGTTGGAGCCACACACAAAGTGGTATGAAGCAGTCACTAAACCAAGCAAATAAATGACCTAACAACACAGTCCAACAAACCTCGGCAAGACTAAAAAGGGGCCATGAGTCTAAACCACTCAAATTAACTGATGGCATCAAGAATATTAGTGTGCTCAGATAAGCAAATAGGGACACCTATATAGCAGATAATATAAGATTAGATTACGATTAGATTAGATTACTTAGAGTGTGGAAACAGGCCTTCAGCCCAACAAGTCCACACCGACCCTCTGAAGAGTAACCCACCCAGACCCATTCCCCTACATTTATCCCTTCACCTAACACTACGGGCACATTTTTGGACTATGGGAGGAAACCAGAGCACCCGGAGGAAATCCACGCAGACACGGGGAGAATGTGCAAACTCCACACAGACAGTTGCCTGAGGCAGGAATTGAACGCGGGTCTCTGGTGCTGTGAGGTAGCAGTGCTAACCACTGTGCCACCGTGCTGCCTAGATAAGACAAGAAATGAAAAAAAAATGAGTATGAGGTGTCATTCTCAAAACTAAATCAATTGTTCTCTGGAAATGGCTCCAAATTTAACCAAAGGATATTCGGAGATCAAGTGTCAGATACAATGAATTAATCTGGGTGATATCTGAAAGAAAAAGTTATATTCATCACACTCCCAAGATACTCAAAAACATATCAAAGTCAACCAATTACTTTTGACAGCAATCACTATTATACTATACAGGGTAAATCCAAGTCAAAAAAAAATTGCCTCCAAATTACTCAGAGTCATCAGCAAAGAGCTGGATGGAGTTGCTAACAGAGCCATCAAGCGAAACTTATTCACCAATGATCAATTCAGATACTGCCATGATTATTCAGTTCTCGTACACATTATAGCCTTACTCCAAACTTAACATAGAGCTGAATTTTAGAGATGAAGTCCCTGACATCAATGCACTATTCAACTTAATATTACATCCATAATCCATCAATATATTGTAAATGTTGTTTGCACTTTTCACTTTGCCAATATATTATCTCAGAAAGTTATGTTTCCTACCTGTGCTTACATGCAAACTCCAACTATGAAGAAAATGAACTAAGCCAAGTAGGCTAGGTCCATGGATCAAGTTACATGGCAAGGGATCAGTTTTCAGAGAAAGGGACAGAAATTTGAAATGAACTACCAAATTTAACCAAGTTGTGATAAAGCCTATTACCAACCAGATACATTTTAACTGTACAGCAAAGGATGAACTTAGCCAAATCTATAGTAAGCATAAGCTGATAGATCTGGTTAGATTTAAAAGGACAAGGTGATCACATTATACAAATCAAAAGGAAAAGCAAGGCAGACTGTCAGACCAAAATTCAGATATAGCAGTTATCTCACTCAGCACATATGGGGCCACAATAACTTTCGTTACAGAACAGCTAGCCTGTTTCATCCACAAAATCTGGTAGTTCCAGTCCTCACAATCCCATCAACTAGTTCAGTCTGGATATTTCTACTCCTAAAAGCTGATAAATCTAGGTGTTGCGAAGTGGTCTTTCAATGCTCATTTTGTCTGTTAATCTTGCATAATGGCTTTAGAAACTAGCTAGAAGTTCTACTCAGCTGTATCCAGATGCAGCCTAAACAAAAGTCAAATGACCTTTGCATACCAACACTCAGGTTAATCCAATATGGCATAAGCATAACTAACAGTTTGCAATAAGGAAAAGTTAATTGCTCTTTGGAGATCATATATTTGTCTGAGGTTAACAAGGAATTTCAATACCACAGCATGATGCAAATTCAAGCAGTTGCTGAAATTACATCATTCAAAGAGTAAAAGAGTTGTCATGGTTGAAAAGATAGATATTTGATCTGTGTTTTCAAAAGAACCCTGCTGAATTCTGAGTGTCTCAATCCATGAATGTGTAAAGACTTCAGCTATTCAAGTGTGTGGCAAAATGCATTCTTTTAACAAGGGAGAAGATGTTCATACTGGTAGTAATGGCTTGCATTGATTTGTTGCGATCAGATGCTGCCCTCTACTGCTCATGTCAATTGAACCCCAGCCAGAAAATAGCCCAAAATATTCTCTGCTTGTCAAATTTCACAGTCAAATTATAAGGGACACTTGCATACTCTATAAAGTAAATAATGAGCTTAAGCCATTGTTTTATAATAACTATCATGCACTGACCAATACTGACAAAAGTTTAGCCTGCTGTTACTGGCTGTGGTGGTTGTACTGTGCTCTCCATTGTTGTCAAGTGGAGAAGGCTGTGTATAACACACACTCAAAAAATCTATTTGGATTCAGCAACACTTTCTGGTAAAAAGGGAGTATTTGATGATGGCGCCACTTAACTCTTGAAGAAGTACAGATATTGCCATATTCACATCTTTCATGGAAAAGGAATTGCAGTTCAAAGTGCTTTGTTCAGAGCATGGATTCAGTTGACTCAAAGATTAGACATGAAATTTGAAAACCTCATATTAAAAACATGATTGATACTCTGCAAGAAAGCTAGATTTTGCTAGTTCAAATGCACATGCTTTCTATCGCTGTATACTCAATACAATCAACATGAAAAAAACTATTGGCATTATTTAGTAACAAAACCAGCAATATAATCTTAACATTGCTTTCAGCTGTTTCATTAACTACAACTCAAAAGTATTTACTTGATTAAGAAATTGGCCAGAAGAGACTTAAAACAAAAACAAATTTAGATCTTGTTTGAATCGTGAAGCAAATGAATTCAGTAAAATATCTTCAACCCAAGACTATATTTCCTTAATGCTTCACTGGGTGACTCCCTCCAGGTAGGAGAAAGTGAGGACTGCAGATGCTGGAGATCAGAGCTGGAAAATGTGTTGCTGGAAAAGCACAGCAGGTCAGGCAGCATCCAAGGAGCAGGAGAATCGACGTTTCGGGCATAAGCCCTTCTTCAGGAAGAAGGGCTTATGCCCAAAACGTCGATTCTCCTGCTCCTTGGATGCTGCCTGACCTGCTGCGCTTTTCCAGCAACACATTTTTTGACTCCCTCCAGGTAAAAATATTAGAGAAAGGTCAATGTTGGTGGAGCAACTCAAACTGGTACTGTGGCCATCCATGTCAGACCACTATCGATACCTGTCCTGAGAACTATTGCTGGCAGCATCACAACTTTGACTCTATGTTAGCTGAAGTTGCAAATGGATTGTTAACTTCAATATCAAAGTGTAACTGCTTCTCCAGGCATACAAATAATTATTATTATAGAATCCCTACAGTGTGAAAAAAAGGCCATTTGCACCAACAAGTCCACACCAATCCTTTGAAGAATATCTCACCCAGACCCATTCCCCTACCCTATTACTCTACATTTCCCATGACTAATGTACCTAATCTACACATCCCTGAACGCTATGAGCAATTTAGTATTGCCAATTCACCTAACCTGCACATCTTTGTACTGTGGGAGGAAACCGGAGCACCTGGAGGAAACCCACGCAGACACGGGGAATAATGTATAGCTTCAGTGCAGAAGTAGACTTCACCCTTTCTATTTGTATCTGTAACCTGTAGCAACAGAGAAAATATATTTTATTATGACTAAATGTTTATAAAAAACCTTCTGCTCCACAACACATCTATAGACAATGTGAATTTCTATCAAATGAACAGATCATTGAGAATTTAAATATTCTTGCAAAGTACGTACGCAATGTTGAGTAGAAATCAGCAATGAATCAGCCTTGGAAAACATACCTCTTCGTCCTTCAAGTTAACGTCCACATTCTCGGATACAAGGGCTTTCAAAATATGGTCAATATTGTTCTCTCTGCAATGATCAAATATGGTTTTGTCTTCGTCCCTGTAAGAGATGAAACAAAATATTTTCATACCAGTTACAACAAAGCTCAAAAGAAATTGCAAAATGGATACTAAAAATATTGAGGTGACACATGACCACCTTCTCATTTTGTTGTTTAGACAATGAAGGCATTTAACTCCTATTTTCTCCTCAAAATTAAACTAAAAGTAAAATTTTCATCTTATTTTCAATCTCTATGCTTCATAAATGTTCCTCAAAAATTGAATTACATGAAATTAAAAGCACCCAACTTCTCCAAGCATTATTATTTTACTCCACAGTTCTTTGTTTTGTTTTAAAGAACTGAGGAGGCTGGAAGTCTGAAACACAAACAGAAATTGCCTTAGGAACTCAGCAGGTCTGGCAGAAATTGTGGAGAAAAGAAACGGAGTTACTGTTTTGAATCCAGTGACCCTTCTTCAAAATGTTTTGAAGCTTCCAAGGGTGTGCATCATCTTGTTTCTCCTATTCTGCAGGTTTTACTTCCTGGCACAATAGTTAACCATAAAAATGGGAAGATGGTTGTCAAGGAACAAGTGAATTTTGTCAGTTGTTATGCAGAACCTGAAGTTTTTCTCATCCATTTACTGTTGCCTTGGATGTTGTCTAAATTAAGACATTATAGAATCCCTTCAGTGGGGAAAGAGGCTATATGGCTCCTCGAATTCACACCGACCCTCTAAAGAGCATTTCTCCAATGCCCACCTCTGTACCCTCTCCCTGTGAACCTGCATTTCCCATAGCCAACCTACCTAGCCTGTACATCTTTGGATTGTGGGAGAAAGTCATCTGAGGCTGGAATCGAGCCCAGGTCCTTTGAACGATGTGTCAGCAGTGCTAATCAATGACCCATTGTGCTGCTAGTACATGGCACATCAAGTTGGGCATCAAGATGTGCCAAGAGTGGTGGGACACAAGGCAATACCAAGACAATCATGAACTAAATTCTAACCCTAATGAAATATACTGGCGTGTAGTGCACTGTATAAAGGGCAAAGACCAGAAGCAGTCACACATTTTTCTTATTTGCTTCTGGGATATTTACTGCAGCTAGTGACCCCAAGAGGACAGGGAACTAAAAAAGGTTTATGAATTAACTTGTTAGACCATGCAAAGGCCAGCAAAAATCAATCATGTAATATGGGCTGCTTGGTTTCATTTCTGAGAGTTAACAAAGGGACTGAGAGCATTGTTGCTAAGTTTGCAGGCAACACAAACGTAGGTAGAGGAATAGGTAAAGTGAGGAAGTGGGGAGGCTGCAGAAGGAATTGGACAAGGTATGAGAGTGGACTATGAGGTGACAGATGGAGAAAGTGTGAGGTTATGCACTATGATAGAAAGGGTAGAAGTGTACACTATGTTCTAAATGGAGAAGGGCTTCAGAAATCTGAAGCACTAAGGGATTTAGGAGTCCTACTCCACAATTCTTTTAAGGTTAACATGCACATTCAGTTGTTAGGGTTAGAATAAAAGAGCAAAGATGTATTGCTGATACTGTATAAAGCTCTGGTCAGACCACATTGAAATATTATGAGCAGTTGTGGGCACCATATCTAAGGAAGGATGTTTTAGCCTTGGAGGGGGATGTTCACAAGAATGATCTTGAGAACGAAGGGCTTACCAATTGAGAAGTATTTGTGGATTCTCGGTCTATAATCAATGGAGTTTAGAAAGATGTGGAGGTAGGGGTGGGATTTAGTATACATCGACAAAATGTTTCCATGTGTAGGCGATACTAGGACCAGAGGGCACAGCCTCAGAGTGAATGGACGACCCTTTTGAACTGAGAGGAGGAGAAATTTCTTCAGCCAGAGGGTGGTGAATCGGTAGAACTCACTGCTGTGGAAGGTTGTGGAGGCAAAGTCATTAAGTGTGTTTAAGACCGAGATCGATTGGCTCTTGATTAGTAAAAGGATGAAACGTAACCGTGAGAAGATACAAGGATGTTGTTGAGAAATGTATCAGCCATAATCAAAGAGCAGAGCAACCTTGTCAGGCCAAATCGCCTAATTCCGCTCCTGCATCTTATGGTCTTAACCACCATGTGGTGATGCTAGTGTTGGACTGGGGTGGACAAGATTATAGTCCAACAAGTTTATATGAAATTGGTGCACTGAAGTCTTCACCTGACAAAGGAACAGCACTCTGAAAACTTGTGATTTCAAATAAACCTTTTGGACTATTATCTGGTATTGTGTGACTTCTGGTCTTAACCACCTCCAACAATTTGGAAATTTTATTGGTCACTTTTTTCCCCTAGCATTAGTAGGACGTTGCTAGATTTATTGAATACAATTTAAAAACTTATCATGGTAAGGGCCTGAACTTTCAAACAAAAGTACTGTTATACTGTTTACATATCTCACACAGTGGGCTACTTTCACCGTAACATTTTAATGTGCTATTTTACATTTCAATTTCAGGTGCCTTCAACCAATACTATTTTATAATGTTGCCCGATGATCTACTGATTGTTGGAGATAGATTGGTTCGAAGAAGAGGGAGAGAGAGGTCTTCAAGGAATTGAGGAAGTTTGCCATTAACCTGTTGCTGTATTACCTATAACAGAATTAAATAAATAGAACATATTGCTTTAAGCTTGGGTATTCAATACAACTAATCCATACAGTGGTGTGAAAGATGAAATTTGACTTCACAATTAGTAGATTGCTGCAATGCAACTTTTCAAAGTGCTCTATTTCCTATTTGGGTTCTACCTTAAAGTCACATGCTTCACAATATATCACATCATCGATTTCCTGTAAAATTCCTTTTTCCAAATTAAGTTACAGTGTGCATACATTTCTCTATTCGGTACCACAGTGTACTTATATTTTGCTGTGTTTCAATGGTAATACATAAATGCTATATTGTCAAAATATCCAAATTCTGATCCTGTAACGTGGCAGGGTTGCACAGACTTTTGGAAAGCTGTAACTGTTTAGAATAAGCTCCCACAATTGTATACATGCAGCATTGTATTACCAGAAAAATATTGTAGGAAAAAGATTTATCGTTGTGGTAATGAAATACTGGAGTAAACAAGAGACTCAACTTGCTATCAACACAATGCTGCTGAAAGATAACACATGAGTAGAGCATGTTCAGAAGTAAGTCCACGTGGGATTCCTGCAACAGTTATTGTTTATATTGAGATGTCCACCGGGAGAAATATTCACTTAATCTATAATTATCTTTGCACTTTAATCACTTCCCTACTTCAGAGGGTGCGGTGCACAAGCTGCAAGAAAGCTCATTAACTCAGTACATCTCTTCTCCCCTGTCACCGCCACTGTTTAATTGCAAAGTGTGACTATTATCTATTGCCACAACTGTGATATTTTTCATAATAAAAGTGGAGGGGGGGGGGTAGTGGGTCTCTGAGGCATCAGCCACAGCCGAATCACAGATTTTTAATTATTTTGTGTCCAGATGCTTCTTGCAAGTTGAATAAATTGGTAACTAAGCTTATTCCCTCTTGCGCCCAGATGTCAAGTCCTGGAAAAGGGGTGGGAGGGGCAGGGGAGCACAACGGTGTTTGACATTCTGTATAATGTATGAATAGCCCTTGACCCTGATGATAAATCAGGATTATCTGCCAGCAGTTCATCTGTCTGCCAGAGTGACTAATCAGCAAGACACAGTCCCATACTGATCCCAGAGCCCACGTCTGCAAGTGTCACCGGTAAAATAGCAAGGTGCTCCATTAAGTTACACAACACTTTGCAGTCATAAGGCATGGTGGGAAGATTAAATGCTTGAAGAGTTTTAAACTTTGGCCGCTTTTTCACACGCCAACAGCTCTATCAGGGCTCCAAGTAAATTAGTGTACAAAATTAGAGTTGAATGCTGTGGGTACAAGTAATTTGTTCTTTTCTCTATATATTGGTATAGAAAGGAATATATATTTCACTCCCATAACATATACAATAAGAAGGTAGCGAATGTTTAACTGCAAACATACATATCAGCAGTTCCTACTTTATTTATTTTTTAAAAAATATTTTGTCAAGAGGTAGTTCAAGTAGCAGTCACCTAAGTAGAAAATGTCACTGTAAATTGGTGCAGCACAGCTTACTGAGGTAAGTCATTTGACCCAACTGATTCAAAGCCAGTATTTATGCTTCAGAAAACATTCCTCCTACCCATGTCATTCAACCATATCAGCATATCATTCTATTCCTCTCTCTTTTATGTAATTAGGTCACTTTTTTTAAAAGGTATCCATGCCACTCACAGCAACTACTTAATTATATCTCATCAAACTCTTTCAGAAGTTAAAGTGATCTGCCACACCACCTCACAATACTCTCTTTCTTAAAGGGCCCTGGCTGTTAAGTCTTTTCAAATTGTTGTACCCACTAAGTTCTTACATCATCTTTGTAAATAGTTTTACACTCTCTAGTAACATCTCTAAGCAGGTTGATTACAAAAAAATCTGAAATATGGGCATTTTACAGCTCAGCCGTTCACTGAATAAACTCAATGGAACATTGGGATAACCATGTAGGGGTTTTGCATCATGAGATAGATGGTTCCTGGTCACTCATGCCAGTAGAATAATTGCAATAAAGCAATAATAACCAAACAAAATATCATTCCGTAAACTCATCTATATGGATTCTTGTAGCACCACAATCATTCCTCATATTCACTGTTTTGATCATCACAACAGGACCTTTAAAACTTTGTTTTGGTGGTGAGGCAATCTTCTAATCATTAAACTGTCCCTGGCTCACAGGATACAATTATTATCAGTTTAATAATATTAACTTGTGCTCTGTTGGTGATAGAAAGCTGCGAGCTGGTTTCCAAAATTTTAAAAAAATCTTTAAATATCCAAACTCTAGGAACATTTTATCAACTTCAGACCATGAACACTGCCATCCATTTCGATTTCTGATTACACACTGTCTTCCTTCTACCCCACATCCTAAACAGGATTTGTATGGATTTGTTCTCAGCAAAGCTAACCCTTTTTCTGCTTTCAAACAGACCATTAATGCATTTAATACCAATTCCTCATCTATATTCCTTTCCTATAACACCATTAGCAGTCCTTTTGCTTCTCCTCCCCTTTTGTCTACAGCTCTAAAAAAAAGCAATGCCTTCCAGCCTTTCTCAGTTCTGAAGAACATTGATGTTGGACTTGAAATGCTGACCCTGTTTCTCTCTCAACTGATGCTACGGACCTATCCAGTTTCTTCAGCATTTTCTATTTACACAATGAACAATAAATTAGATCATCTTTCTCCTTTTCCCTTATAAACATAAAATGTGCCATTAGTGGTTGCTATCACTGAAATACTTCCTCACTGTCATCCCAAACACCTGCCCAGTTTCATTCTCCACAATTAGGTCAGCATTGCATCATCCTTTGTAGGACTACTTGCATGTTGACATAAAAAGCTCTTCTCTATACATTTCAAGAAATCTACCTCCTCTAAACGCTTTATAAAATGATTATCCCTATTAATATAGGGGTAGTTGAAATCCCTAATGTAATTACTCTATTAATACGTCTACACATTTTAGTGAATTGACTACATAATTTGCTCCTCAATTACCTGCCACTTCACCAAGGACATGCAAGTCCTGGGCCTCCTCCACTGCCAAATCCAAGCCACCCAACCACTGGACAAAGAATGCCTCATGTTCTGCCTTGGGACCATTCAAACAAATGCCATCAACATCACCTTTACTAGTTTCCAAATCTCTCCTATGCCAACCTCATCCAGATCCAACCCTCCAACTCAGCACCGCCCTCTTAACTTGTCCATCTTCCTTCCCACCTATCAGTCCCAACCTCCTCACCGACTTATCACAATCACCCACCTCACCTGCATATATCTATTATCTTTCCAGCTACCTTCACCCCAGCCACACCTCCATCCTCCTATTTATCTCTCAGTGCCCTTCCCCCCTCAACATTCCTGATGAAAGGGCTTATGCCCCAAAACATCATCTCTCCTACTTCTCAGATGCTGCCTGACTTGCTGTGCTTTTCCAGTGCCACATTCTTTGACTGCTAGCCGGTTAGAGACCTGTAAGACACTCCTAATAGTGTGACTGTTCTCTTTTTATTCCTAAATTTTACCTACAAAGCCTCATTTTATGACCTTTCAAAAATATTAGCCCTCCTTACAGCAGAAACTGACTCCCTAAATAATAACATAACAGTGCCTCAATTTTTGCACCTTGTCCTGTCCCACCTAAAGATCTTATGCTTTAATGTTAAAGTTGCCAGTCTTGTCCCTCCCTCAACCACATCTCTGATGGCAACAACATAATGATCCCATCTGTCAATCCATATCTTTAACTCATCTGTCTTATCTCTAAGACCCCTGGCATTAGAGGCCACCCAGCCTTGCCTTACTCCCTTCAGACACATCATGCTCAGTTTGGATTTTCTGAGGGGAAAAGCAGCTATTTTTGTCTAGTTTGAATTATGATAGGAAACCTCCAGTGGTTCTCATGGAACCTTGTCGCAGAAAGCAGTTAGAGTTAACTTGGAAAACTGCGGAAAGGCGGCTGTGCATCTGCTGGTAACCCAAAAAAGGAATTGAGGAGAATTGTAATGAATTATTGTAGCATACCTATTGGGTTAGTCCTTAAAGATGTATATGTACCTTCCAGATTGCCATTAAGCAGAAGGGAATTCTTAGGGATAGAAGTCAAAATTAGCTTAATAGTGCTTGCTTTATTAAAATCTTATATATAAAGACCTTTGGGCTTGTTTAAAGCATGAATTCTTCTAATACAGTTCTGTCTGTTGATTGTTGGGTGGTCAAAACCGTTTTTAAACTTTACCAGTTGCTAACTGTCAACGAGGTCTCCATTTCTCAATACCAGAAGTGAAATGCAACAGATACTGGGGTTCAAGAATAAAAATGGGAAGAGCTAGAGAAACTCAACAGATCTGGCAGCAACTGTGGAGCCAGAAACAGAGTTAATGTTTCGAATCTGGGATGACACTTCTTCAGTTCCGTTCTTGCACTTGCTAATGATACGTTCAGTGGTGAACCAATCAGCAGCAAACATGTGAGAGAAACAGCCTATGATTGGAAGAGCAGCTCCTTATCAATTCTGTTTAGGAGGATGAGTTTTCTCCAATTGTTCACCCCAATTATTGAGTTTTCCTATGTATTTTGAGGAAAATTCGACCACCATCCCATTGTATTTTGATCATTAGAATGGAGTCAGTTTCAAGCTTCCAGATCCAGAATAAAACTGATTAAAGATACAACACAGATAGCATCATCCCTGTCCTACTCAACCTACCTTCCTCAAATGCCTAACTACCTTTGAGTAAAAATGTCAATTTGCACTAATTCAGGACAGCTTTTTAAGATTCCTACCTCCCCTCTATTACACTAATAATGTCCAAAAACATGATGGATTACTTCACTCCCAATGGTATGGGCTGAATTAAAAGTCAGATTCCATGATGCAATTATTAAGTGTGCTAACTTACTCCTCTACCTAATTCCCCAACAGATGTCACTTCAGTGTCTGCAGTGACTCTTTATTTCTTACTTTGTCTCCCAGATGGTGCAGCAGAAATTGAATCTCGTCATGTGGGGAATCACAAGTGCAAACATGTGCCCCACCACCATGGCATTGCACAATGGGAGCGCCACAGCACTGTTCGATCAAGTATTCATCATTAACATTTCCGCTTCAATCAACATAAACTTTTAAAAAAATATATTTTAAATTCGTAATCTTTAATTTAGAAGTCCTCACTGAAACAACTGACACCATTCTCTGAAGAATGTTCAGTTTAAACAGCCTTTAATTTCTTCTCAGGACAAAATTGCAATGATAGGAAGTACAATTCTTTAAACTGTCTACATATTTCTGCTGGTAAGAAAGGGAAATTCATTCATTCATTCAGAATTTATTTTCCCAAAGAGAAGTCCATTTAATTATGGGTTTACTGAGCTGATCTGTATGCAGTTAGTTTCAGGTGGGTAAGAATTAATTCTACTCAAGTGATAAAATTGAAAGGCTACTTTTCTCCTGCTCACAAATAGCACACAAGGAAAAATTGTGTGTACAATCGACACAATTCAACCACTAAAAACAAAACTACATTGCAAAGTAAAAGAAAAACACTAATATCTGATCATTTTCATGTTTAAATGCACACACCAACCTAGGAAATGAGCAACTCTGATCAACAGCTTCAAAAACAACCCCGATGATAGACTTTGTGATTGGAGACGCCAAGCAGCAAGACAAAGTAAAATAAGAAACATGCTGCATGTTGTTTAGATAGAGAAATTGGACAAATATATGAAACTAAAATACTTGCAGAGCTTTGGGAAAACAGCATTATAAGTAGACTAACTGGATAACAGTGTTAAAGATCCAGCATAGCTTTGATGGATTGAGTGACCTCTTTCTGTGCTGTACAATTCCATGATTGTACAATTCCAATTCCAGTCATCATCTTACTCAGCATGCTATCACATGAGGGGTTGGGGAGATCTGAAAGTACAGAGAAGCAGATTTGGCAGCACTAAGTTTCGTAAAGGGACATACATTCACTCAGGCTTAAAACCTAACTTGCAGCAAACTTACAAATTTACACCCCCTCCATACCCCAACCCCTCAAGCTATCACAATACATTGATTTTTAGCACTTTGTTTGGTGAAGATTATGGCATTGTGGACTCACCTAAACTTCTGCCTTTCAAATCAAAAGTAATGTAAACCTAGAAGGACAACGCATAGTACTGTATAAACATAAAAACAAAAGTCATAAAACTAATGGTTCCATCTCTCAAAAATGCAAATCTAACTCCAAATGAGGAGAAAGTGAGGACTGCAGATGCTGGAGATCAGAGCTGAAAATGTGTTGCTGGAAAAGCGCAGCAGGTCAGGCAGCATCCAAGGAACAGGAGAATTGACGTTTCGGGCATAAGCCCTTCTTCAGGAATGAGGAAAGTGTGTCCAGCAGACTAAGATAACAGGTAGGGAGGAGGGACTTGGGGGAGGGGCGTTGGCGATGCAATAGGTGGAAGGAGGTCAAGGTGAGGGTGATAGGCCGGAGTGGGGTGGGGGCGGAGAGGTCAGGAAGAAGGTTGCAGGTTAGGAAGGCGGTGCTGAGTTCGATGGATTTGGCTGAGACAAGGTGGGGGGAGGGGAAATGAGGAAACTGGAGAAATCTGAGTTCATCCCTTGTGGTTGGAGGGTTCCTAGGTGGAAGATGAGGCGCTCTTCCTCCAACCGTCGTGTTGCTATGGTCTGGCGATGGAGGAGTCTAGGGACCTGCATGTCCTTGGTGGAGTGGGAGGGGGAGTTGAAGTGTTGAGCCACGGGGTGGTTGGGTTGGTTGGTCCTGGTGTCCCAGAGGTGTTCTTTGAAACGTTCCGCAAGTAGGCGGCCTGTCTCCCCAATATAGAGGAGGCCACATCGGGTGCAGCGGATGCAATAAATGATGTGTGTGGAGGTGCAGGTGAATTTGTGGCGGATATGAGTTCATTTGTGAACTAAAATCTATAATGTCACTACTCAACATAACACGAACTATTAGCAAATTCCACATACAGGAAACTGGCTCATTATCATGGCAGAAAGTGAGGATTGCAGATCCTGAAGATCACTAACATGGCACCCCTGGCTTAAACCGAGATGGGGAATTAACTGTTTGATACTACACAAATGTAGCTATTCTAAGCAAATAATAGTGACAAATAAGCAAATGGGAATGAGTCAAATTAAAATCAAAACAAACTAGTTCTGTTGAAGTGTTGCACCAAATTAACTTATCATTTTTCCTTTTAGATGTTATAAATATGCTATGCATTTCAAACAATTTTTGATTATAAAAACTCAAAATAACAGAGAGCAGAAACTACTTTTGACCATAACAGAACTAACTCGTAAAAAATGTAGCTGACAGTTTGATGTTTACTTTAATATTGACGTTCACCCAATTAAAATAGCCTTTAATGTCTCTTAAAATACCTACAATCAACATCCCAAACATATCAAGCATTTATACTGTATTATTGGCAAGTCATTCTTATACTATTCTGTCATTCCAATTGTATGAAAAATGTTTAAGCTCCTGTTAGCCATCTAGTTGACACCTTGTAGTTATTTCAGCTGCCAATTCTCAAATTTAGTTGAAGGATTTTCTCCAT
This sequence comes from Chiloscyllium plagiosum, assembly GCF_037043375.1. Taxonomy (NCBI): domain Eukaryota; kingdom Metazoa; phylum Chordata; class Chondrichthyes; order Orectolobiformes; family Hemiscylliidae; genus Chiloscyllium; species Chiloscyllium plagiosum. The sequence continues at coordinate 85,190,635 of NW_028270147.1, read as the reverse complement.
TACCAAACAGGCCACTTCATACAATTCTAAGGAAATCATACACTTGTCCTGTCCAGCAATTCATCATTACACATAAGCATTTCTTTTCTTTTCACACGTTTCGAACAGTTAAGTCATTGATGCAAACAATTTCAGATTTAGAGCAGCAATGTTGATTTGCCAGAGTGTTCTTTTCCAAAGCTTCTAATCAAATAGGATTCCACCTCTTCTTTATCAAGCTAAGCAATTTGGCAGAGACCCTCTTCAACAGTGGTCACTGCATGCACAAGCCTAACCACTGCAAATAACCACAAGTTCTGACTTCTCGATTTCAAGTCCAACACTCTTCTACAAACGTCAGAGTAGTTTCTCTGTACCTACACCATTAAACCTTCTTATCATTATAAAGATTAAATTAGGCCATCCTCCAGCTTTCCAAACTCTATGGAACACAAGCTGCTTTCACTTTTAAAGTCCTTCAGGTGAATCTGAGATGCATTCTTTACGTCACCAATGTACTTTTCCTGTGGTTTTGAGCCCGAAACCCAGACACCATACTCCACATGGAGTCAGGGCTACCATCGGTACAACTGAAGCCCGTCATAATCTCTTTTCAATTCCAACCCTCTTCAGATAAAGGTGCACATTACGTCAACCTCTTTGGTCTGATACAACTCCCTATAGTTTCTAAAGGTGTCAAATGAACTTTGTTGTACTTATCTGAACTGAGGGGACCCTTTTGATACAGTAAGCATTTATACAATCAGCAAATCGAAACATCAACTTCAATACCTATTTCAAGTTTGTGTTAAATCCATTGCAACACATCTTTTTGTTTCACTGTCTTTGATTCACAGCTCTCCCATCCAATAGATTTCTACTTTTCCTCCCAGAAAAAAGTGTACAAATGAAAAACGAGACACTGACAGGATAGAAAACAAAGTTACCTTTTTCCTAGCCTGTTAGTGTCTCTTACCTCATTTGTTGACCACAGTTGCAACTACAAAAACAATCTGGAGCCTTTGCCTTTTAATGATAATGTATTGGTTTTGTATTACGTCAAATACTTTCAGTTGTGGACTGCAGGTTTCCCCATTAACAGTATGCCCCAGTTTACTGTGGTCAAGTAATTCCTCATCCCTCTGAAGTGCACACTATGAATATTTAAATTATGGCTCATGACTTAAGAGTCATTGAAACATAGAGATGTTTCCGGGAAGGAAAGCAGTGAGTATAAATACTCACCCTTCGACGCCAACGGTCACTTTGAGTGCGAGCAGCAGCTAAGGTAAGACAGTTTGTTTTAAAATTACTTACCGGTAGCGGGCAGCGGTGTTTTTTTTTTCTCTTCACAGAAAGAGCGGGAGCAGCAGAGGGAAGTGACGAAGACCAGAGGGGTAGCCAGGTAGGTTTTTGTCCCTTTAAAAGCGCGTAGGAGAAGAACCCGAGGCACTACAGAGGTAGTGTCTCGCACCCGCCCTCCTCCTCTAACCTAAATAATAAGACCCGTTGTGGTAAGTAGGTAAGTGCTACATTTTGCTTGTTGTATTCTTTAGACCCAGTTTTTTTTTTAAAAAGGTTACTTTCAGAGGGATGGCAGTGAAGACAGTGCAATGTTCCTCTTGCAACATGTTTGAGGTGAGGGATGCCATGGACGTCCCTGCTGATTACACTTGCAGGAAGTGCACCCATCTCCAGTTCCTCCAAGACCGTGTTAGGGAACTGGAGCTGGAGTTGGATGAACTTAGGATCATTCGGGAGGCAGAGGGGGTCATAGATCGGAGCTTCAGGGAAGTAGTAACTCCAAAGATGGCAGATAGATGGATGACAGTGAGGGGGACTTGGAGGAAGCAGCCAGTGCAGGGACCCCCTGCGGCCGTTCCCCTCAAGAACAAGTATACCGTTTTGGATACTTGTGGGGGGGGGGGGGGGGGGACTTACCAGGGGTAAGTAACGGGGCCCAGGCCTCTGGCACAGAGCCTGTCCCCGTTACTCAGAAGGGAAGGGTGGAGAAGAGCAGAGCAATAGTAATTGGGGACTCGATAGTTCGGGCACAGATAGGCGGTTTTGTGGGAACGAGAGAGACTCACGTTTGGTATGTTGCCTCCCAGGTGCAAGGGTACGTGATGTCTCTGATCGTGTTTTCCGGGTCCTTAAGGGGGAGGGGGAGCAGCCCGAAGTCGTGGTCCACATTGGTGCCAATGACATAGGTAGGAGGAGCGCTGAGGATGTTAGGCAGGCTTTCAGGGAGCTAGGTTGGAAGCTCAAAGTTAGAACGAACAGAGTTGTTGTCTCTGGTTTGTTACCCGTGCCACGTGATAGAGAGTCGAGGAATAGGGAGAGAGAACAGTTAAATGCGTGGCTACAGGGATGGTGCAGGAGAGAGGGATTCCGGTATTTGGATAACTGGGGTTCTTTCTGGGGAAGGTGGGACCTCTATAAACAGGATGGTCTGCACCTGAACCTGAGGGGCACCAGTATCCTTGGTGGGAGGTTTGCTAGTGCTCTTGGGGGGGGTTTAAACTAACTCTGCAGGCGCATGGGAACCCAGACTGTAGCTTTAGGGTGATGGACCTGGAGTGTAGGGAGGTTAGGAACATGGCATCAATTTCAAAGGAGGGTGCCTGTAAACAGGAAAGTGGCTTGAAGTGTGTATACTTCAATGCAAGAAGTATACGAAATAAGGTAGGTGAACTTGCAGCGTGGGTTGGTACCTGGGACTTCGATGTTGTGGCTATTACGGAGACATGGGTAGAACAGGGACAGGATTGGCTGTTGCAGGTCCCAGGGTTTAAGTGTTTTAGTAGGGTCAGAGGTGGGGGTAAAAGAGGGGGGGGGAGGTGTGGCATTGCTTGTCAAAGATAGTATTCCAGCTGTGGAAAGGACGATGGATGAAGACTCGCCATCTGAGGTAGTTTGGGCTGAGGTTAGGAATAGGAAAGGTGAGCTCACCCTGTTAGGAGTTTTTTACAGGCCTCCTAATAGTCCGAGAAATGTAGAAAAAAGGATTGCGAGGATGATTCAAGAGAAGAGTGAAAGTAATAGGGTGGTTGTTATGGGGGACTTTAACTTTCCTGATATTGATTGGGAAAGCTATAGCTCAAGTTCGTTAGATGGGTCAGTGTTTGTCCAATGTGTGCAGGAGGGTTTCCTGACACAATATGTAGATAGGCCAACAAGAGGTGGGGCCATACTGGATTTGGTTCTGGGTAATGAACCAGGCCAGGTGTTAGAATTAGAGGTAGGTGAGCACTTTGGGGACAGTGACCACAATTCGGTGACTTTTACTCTAGTGATGGAGAGAGATAAGTGTGCTCTACAGGGCAAGAGTTATAGCTGGGGGCAGGGAAATTATGATGCAGTGAGGCATGACTTAGGATGTGTGGCTTGGAAAAGTAAGCTTCAAGGCAAGGGCGTAATTGATATGTGGAGCTTGTTCAAGGAGCAACTATTGAGTGTCCTTGATAAGTATGTACCCGTCAGGCAGGGAGGAAAGGATTGTGTGAGGGAGCCGTGGTTTAATAAGGAATTGGAATCCCTTGTTAAATGGAAGAGGGCGGCCTATGTAAAGATGAGGCGTGAAGGTTCAATTGGGCGATTGAGAGTTATAAGGTAGCCAGGAAGGACCTGAAGAGAGAGCTAAGAGCAGCAGGGAGGGGACATGAAAGGTCCTTAGTTGGTAGGATTAGGGAAAACCCTAAGGCTTTCTATAGGTATGTCAGGAATAAAAGAATGACTAGGGTAGGAATAGGTCCAGTCAAGGATAGTAGTGGAAAGTTGCGTGTGGAGGCTGAAGAGATTGGGGAGACACTGAATGAATACTTTTCGTCAGTATTCAATCAGGAACAGGACATTGTTGTCAATGTGAATACTGAGTCACAATTAAGTAGAATGGATGGCTTTGAGGTATGTAGAGAAGAGGTGTTGGAAATTCTGGAAAGGGTGAAAATAGATAAGTCCCCTGGGCCTGATGTCATTTATGCTAGGATTCTCTGGGAAGCAAGGGAGGAGATTGCAGAGCCATTGGCCTTGGTTTTTATGTCCTCGTTGTCTACAGGAGTAGTGCCAGAAGATTGGAGGCTAGCAAATGTGGTTCCCTTGTTCAAGAAGGGGAGTAGGGATAACCCTAGTAACTATAGGCCGATGAGTCTCACTTCTGTTGTGGGCAAAATCTTAGAGAGAATTGTAAGGGATAGGATTTATGAACATCTGGACAGGAATAATGTGATCAAGGATAGTCAGCATGGTTTTGTGAAGGGCAGGTCGTGCCTCACAAACCTTATTGAATTCTTTGAGAAGGTGACTAAGGAGGTGGACGAGGGGAAAGCGGTAGATGTGGTGTATATGGATTTTAGTAAGGCGTTTGATAAGGTTCCCCATGGTAGACTACTGCAAAAAATACGGAGGTATGGCATTGAGGGTGAGTTGGAGGTTTGGATTAGGAGTTGGCTGGCCGGAAGAAGACAGAGGGTAGTAGTTGATGGTAAAGGTTCATCTTGGAGTGCCGTCACTAGCGGTGTTTCGCAAGGATCTGTTTTGGGACCATTGCTGTTTGTCATTTTTATAAATGACCTGGAGGAGGGGTTAGAAGGTTGGGTGAGCAAGTTTGCGGATGATATGAAAGTCGGAGGAGTTGTAGACAGTGAGGAAGGACGTGGCAGGTTACTGCAGGATATAGATAAGCTGCAGAACTGGGCAGAAAGGTGGCAAATGGAGTTCAATGTAGCTAAGTGTGAGGTGATTCACTTTGGTAAGAGTAACAAAAAGATGGGGTACTGGGCTAATGGTCGGATACTTGGTAGTGTGGATGAGCAGAGGGATCTTGGTGTCCATGTACACAGATCTTTGAAAGTTGCCACCCAGGTAAATAGTGCGGTGAAGAAGGCATATGGCGTACTGGCTTTTATTGGTAGAGGAATTGAGTTCCGGAGTATTGAGGTCATGTTGCAGTTGTATAAGACTCTGGTGCGGCCGCATCTGGAGTATTGTGTGCAGTTTTGGTCGCCATACTATAGGAAGGATGTGGAGGCACTGGAACGGGTGCAGAGGAGGTTTACCAGGATGTTGCCTGGTATGGTAGGAAGATCGTATGAGGAAGGCTGAGGCACTTGGGGTTGTTTTCATTGGAGAAAAGAAGGTTTAGGGGTGACTTGATAGAGGTGTACAAGATGATTAGGGGTTTAGATAGGGTGAGAATCTTTTTCGATGTATGGAGTCAGCTATTACAAGGGGGCATAGATTTAAATTAAGGGGGGGTAGGTATAGGACAGATGTTAGGGGTAGGTTCTTTACTCAGCGAGTCGTGAGTTCATGGAATGCCCTGCCAGTAGCAGTGGTGGACTCTCCCTCATTATGGGCATTTAAGCGGACATTGGATAGGCATATGGAGGATAGTGGGCTAGAGTAGGTTAGGTGGGCTTGGATCGGCGCAACATCGAGGGCCGAAGGGCCTGTACTGCGCTGTATTCTTCTATGTTCTATGTACAACACAGAAACAAACCCTTCGGTCCAATTCGTCCATACCAACCCAATCTAGTTCCACCTGCCAGCACCCGGCCCATATCCCTCCAAACCCTTCCTATTCATATACCCATCCAGATGCCTTTTAAAAGCTGCAATTGTACCAGCCTCCATCACTTCCTCTGGCAGCTCATTCCATCCATATACTACCCTCTGCATGGAAACGTTGCCCCTTAAGTCTCTTTTATATCTTTTCCCTCTCACCCTAAACCTATGTCCCCTAGTTCCGGACTCCTGCACTGGGGAAAAGACATTGTCTATTTACCCTGGTTATACCCTTCATGATTTTATAAACCTCTATAAGGTCACCCCTCAGCCTCCGATACTCCAGGGAAAACAGCCCCATCCTATTCAACCTCTCCCTATGGCTCAAATCCTCCAACCTTGGCAACATCCTTGTAAATCTTTTCTGAATCTTTTCAAGTTTCACAACTTTCCGATAGAAAGGAGACCAGGATTGCATGCAATATTCCAACCGTGGCCTAACCAATGTCCTGTACAGTCGCTACATAACCTCCCAACTCATGTACTCAATACTCTGACCAATAAAGGAACACAAACCAAAGGCCTTCTTCACTATCTACTTTCAACGAGCTATGAACCTGCACTCCTAGGTCTCTTTGTTCTGCAACACTCCCTCGGCCCTTACCATTAAGTGTATAAGTCCTGCTAAGATTTGCTTTCCCAAAATGCAGCACCTCCATCTGCCACTCGTCAGCCCACTGGCCCATTGTTGTAATCAGAGGAAACTCTCTTCGCTGTCCACCAAATCTCCAATTTTGGTGTCATCTGCAAACTTACTAACTATACCTCTTATGCTCATATCCAAATCATTTATATAAATGTCGAAAAGCACCGATATTTGTGGCACTCCACTGGTCACAGGCCTCCAGTCTGAAAAGCAACCCTCCATCACCACCCTCTGTCTTCTACCTTTGAGCCAGTTCTGTATCCAAATGGCTAGTTCTCCCTGTATTCCGTGAGATCTAACCTTGCTAACCAGTCTCCCATGGGGAACCTTGTCGAACACCTTATTGAAGTCCACATAGATCACATCTACCGCTCTGCCCTCATCAATCCTGTTTGCTACTTCCTCAACAAACTCAATCAAGTTTGTGAGACATGATTTTCCATGCACAAAGCCATGTTGACTATCCCTAATCAGTCCTTGCCTTTCCAAATACATGTACATCCTGTCCCTCAGGATTCCCTCCAACAACTTGCCCACCACTGACATCAGGCTCACTGGTCTATGTTAGTTCCCTGGCTTGTGAATACCACCTTTCTTAAATAGTGGCACTATATTAGCCAACCTCCAATCTTCCAGCACCTCACCTGTGACTATCAATGATACAAATATCTCAGCAAGATGCCCTGCAATCACTGCCCTAGCTTTCCACAGAGTTCTAGGGTACACCTGATCAGGTCCTGGGGATTTATCCACTTTTATGCATTTCAAGACATCCTGTACTTCCTCCTCTGTAATAGAGACATTTTTCAACGTCACCATCTATTTCCCTACATTCTATATCTTCCATTCCTTTTCCACAGTAAATACTGATGCAAAATACTTGTTTAGTATCTCACCCATCTCCTGCGGCTTCACACAAAGGTCACCTTGCTGATCTTTGAGGGGCCCTATTCTCTCCCTAGTTACCCTTCTGTCCTTAATGTATTTGTGAAAACCCTTTGGATTCTCATTAACTCTATTTGCCAAAGCTATCTCATGTCCCCGTTTTGCCCTCCTGATTTCCCTCTTAAGTATACTTCTACTTCCTTTATACTATTCTCAGGATTCACTCGATCTATCCTGTCTATACCTTACATATGCTTCCTTCTTTTTCTTAACCAAACCCTCAATTTCTTTAATCATCCAGCATTCCGTATACCTACCAGCCTTTCCTTTCACCCTGACAGGAATATACTTCCTCTGGATTCTCGTTATCTCATTTCCAGCCTTCCCTTTACCTGTGAACATCTGCCCCCAATCAGCTTTCAAACGTTCTTGCCTAATACCGTGAAAATTTGCCTTTCTCCAATTTAGAACTTCAACTTTTAGATCTGGTCTATCCTTTTCCATCATTATTTTAAATCTAACAGAATTATGGTCGCTGACCCCAAAGTGCCCCCCCCCATTGACACCTTAGTCAACTGCCCTGCCTTATTTCCCAACAGTAGGTCATGTTTGCAACTTCTCTAGTAGGTACATCCACATACTGAATCAGAAACTTTTCTTGTACATGCTTAACAGATTCCTCTCCATCTAAACCCTGAACACTATGCCAGTCCCAGTCTATGTTTGGAAAGTTAGAATAGGAATGGGAATGGAAAGATCTGTTTCTCAAAGTTTCAGCTGATAAAAGGCTCTTTACTAACTTGGTTCCTTCATAGGATTCCTGAAGAAGGGCTTATGCCCGAAACGTCGATTCTCCTGTTCCCTGGATGCTGCCTGACCTGCTGCGCTGTTCCAGCAACACATTTTCAGCTTGGTTCCTTCATACTCAAGCTGCTTCTCTAAGCAAACAGCAGAAAGAGTGAAGCCTCACCAGGTCAATACTTTATGAGAAGTCTCAGTCATATACAATCCTGCTTGTAGTTTAACACTTAGTGTAAGGGCTGACGGTTGATGGGGCCCAGTTGCCTGCCCAAGTGAGGCAGCCATACTGACTGATGCCAGCAAACCTGACCAGGGTAGGCAAACAACTTAAATAGGGGTCTCCATTTACAAAGGGCTCTCAGCTGAAAATGCACTCAATTGAAACGTTTGACAGGAAGGTAGGTTGGATGAAAAGGAGTGGTAGGGAGTTGAACTTAAAGCAAATGGTTGTCAGGCGTACTGGAATGATCCTGAGGAATGGAGAGAGCAGACTGGGACGCAAAGAGGGAATCACCTTGAGAGGTGGAAGGGGAGCAAGGAAGGGTAGGGCCTGCAAATTTAGGTTGAGTAACAAAATGATGCCATGAGGACAAATGAGCAAGTGCAGGGAAGCTGTATTAGTAAGACTGAAAATGGGGACCTGAATAGGAATGGGAATGGGGATACAGGAGGAATATCGATGAAGATAATGAAAGGGCCAATAATGGGATGATGTGTCTCACCACGGAGGGTTGGCAGTCGTTTATGGTTTCACTCAACATAAGTAAAATGATAAGGGCCGAAAGGGTAAATTAACTGAAGCCAGACAGATGACCTGGAATCAACCGAGGCACCAGAAACAATAATGGTAAAACAGCACTGTTGACCCTGAAAGACCTCCTTACTAACATCTGGGGGCTAATGTCAAAATTGGGAGAGCTGGTGAATAGACTAGTCAAGCAATAGCCTGATACTGTCTGTAAGGTATGATTCCGTGAGTTGGACTATGCCCTATACACCACCATCCCTGAATATGCCCTGTCCTACCAGATGGACTCAGCCGAGGTGGCGGCTTGGTGATACACAGATGGGAGGGTCCTCAGTATTGACTCCACGCCCTATGAAGTCTCATGGCTTAAGGTTAAACATGGGCAAGGAAACATTGTGCTGATTACCATGCAGAATCCTCCAGTGACTGATGAATCAGTTCTCCTCCATGCTGAATAATTCTGGAGGAAGCACTATGGGTGGCAAGGGCACAAAACGTATTCTGGGTGGGGGATTTTAATGTCCCCTGCCAAGAGTGGCTCGGCAATATTCCTGATTAACTGGTGGGGTCCTAAAGGACATTACTGCCGAACTGGGTCTGCAGCAGGACTAACAAGAGGGAAAAACACACTTGACCTCATCCTTACCAAACCGCCAGCTGCAGATGCATCTGTCCATGACAATATCGGTAAGAGTAACCACTACACAGTCCTAGCAGAGACAAAGTCCCGCTTCACATTGATAATCCTCTCCATCATATTGTGTGGCACCATAACGGTGCTAACTGGGACAGACTGCAAATATATCTAGCAACTCAAGACTGGGCACCCATAAGCACAGTGGGCCACGAACAGCAACAGAATTGATTTCGAGCACAATCTGCAACCCATAGCCAGGCCTATCCCTCACTCAACTATCAAGCCAGGGGATCAATCCTTGTTCAATGGCGAGTGCAGGAATGACACCCACACACCATAGGTGAATTAAAAAACTATGTCAAGGTATCAAATGGAAACAAAAATCTCATTCCAGAGATTTTTTTCACAGATCAGTACTTCCACTCTAGAAGTCTGCGCAATTTACCCAGCAGCTATGTTAGCTTCACTAAGGTTGAGATGAAAGAAGGAAGAGCAGGAATAGAAGGAATGAAGGACATCGACAGAACCAGAGTCACAAAGCTCAGGGCCTGCATCTATGGATGAAGAAGCAGTGCACAAAGAATGGATCCAGGACTTCAGTGCTGTCAAACAATGTACCAAATGTATTGTAGCTAGTTGAAAATGAAGATGGTATCTGCTCCCTCCTGCAGTCTCCACACAGCTTTGGAGGAAGTGTTATGCCTATGGTGCTGAAGATCACAGCATTTCCATTGCCTGGACCACACAGGAAATGAAGACCACACTCAGACAGAGCCTCCAGAATAGTGACTGGTGGCTGACACCAGCTAATTCAGTGATGGGGGTAGGAACATAGAAGAGGGGAGATAGACTAGTCAGATGACTCGTCAATTGGGAAAGATCTATTTTACCCAGTTCCAGATATGACCGAGCGTATGCTTTTTCTGTATTAGACTTGGAATGAAAAGATCAAATAAACAGATTTCTCTAATAAATTCAAAACTATTCACTGATTACAGATCAAAACCTATTCAATGAAGGCAAAGAACACTTCATTTGTAACATGAAAATAAAAATGTCTACCTCTCTTAATAATCCAAAACACACAAACACATACAACACACACAAACAGGTAAAGAGAGGAAAATGACTTCTTTCTGCAGAATAGCCACTTTTAACTAATCATGATCAATTCTTGAAAGAAACAATAAAATATATAGGATCTTCAGATGACTGGACTTTGTTGATGGTAATCTCTGGATCACTTCCAGTGCCATGTGCTAGTGAGGGTAAGAACTAGAGGATATGGCACAGCTAAAGAATTAGTGTGGGGGCAGGGATTCAGATTTTTAGATCATTGGGATCTTTTCTGGGACAGAAGTGAACTGTTCAAGAGGGACAGGTTGCATCTGAACTGGAGGGGAACCAATTTCTTGGCGGCCTGGTTTGCTAGCGCTACAAGGGTTTAAACTAGATTGGCAGGAGGTGGGATCCTCAACAGCAGGGAGGCAAGTGCGAGGCTGGAATGAGTTGGAGTAACCAGAGATAGTAAAGTCAAGAGACAGTCAGGCTGGAACATGACAGGGAGAAAGGAATGCCTGTTGGATTAAATTGCATCTATTTCAATGCAAGAGGGTTGACAGGTAAGGCCGATGAACTCAGGGCGTGTGTAGCTACATGGGACTGGGATATTACAGCCATTACAGAAACACGGCTAATGGAGGGACAGGTCTGGCAGTTTAATCTGCCAGAGTACAGGTGCTTTCAAGGGGACACAGGTAGTGGAAAGAGGGGAGAGGAGTTGCATTTTTGATTAAGGGTGAGTATCATGGCAGTAATCAGAGATGAAATAACTGAAGGATCATCCAGCGAGGCTTTGTGGGTGGAACTAAGAAATAAGAAGGGGATGGTGATGTTATTGGGATTGTACTATAGGCCCTCAAATAGTCAATAGAAATTAGAGGAACAAATATGCAAAGAGACTGGGGAGACTTGCAGGAGTAATACAGTTGTGATAGTAGGGGATTTTAATTTTCCCAACAGAGACTGGGACTGCCGTCGCGTTAAGGGCTTAAATGGGGTGTTATTTGTTAACTGTGGTCAGGAAACGTTCCTCAAGCAGTATGTAAAGGGTCCTACTCAGGAAGAGGCAAAACTCGACCTACTCTTGGGAAATAGGGCAGGACAGGTGATTAGATTAAATTAGATTAGATTACATTCCCTACAGTGTGGAAACAGGCCCTTCAGCCCAACAAGTCCACACCGACCCATTTCCCTCTGACTAATGCACCTCACACTATGGGCAATTTCGCAATGCCAATTCACCTGACCTGCACATCTTTGGACTGTGGGAGGAAACCGGAGCACCCGGAGGAAACCCACGCAGACAGGGGGGAGAATGGGCAAACTCCACACAGACAGTCACACAAGGCTGGAATTGAACCCAGGTCCCTGGCGATGTGAGGCAGCAGTGCTAACCACTGATCCACCATGCAGTGGAAGAGCATTTTCGGACCAGTGACCATAGTTCTATTAATTTTAAAATAATTATGGAGAGGGACAAAACTGTTCCACAGGTTCAAGTTCTAAATTGGGGTAAGGCAAATTTTCATGGAATTAGATAGGAACTTGCAGGGGTTGTTTGGAGTAGTCTGTTAGGAGGCAAAGGGACCTCTGGCAAGTGGGAGGCCTTTAAAATTGAGATAGCTAGAGTTTAAGGTCTATAAGTTCCTGTGAGGGTGAAAGGCAAGGTTGACAGGAAAAGGAAATCCTGGATGACAAGAGATATTGAGGCTCTGACCAGAAAAAAAAGGAGGCACGGCTCAGGTACAGGCAGCTGGGATCAAGGGAATCCATGCAGGTATAAACGGGTTACAAAAGTTTCTGAAGAAGGAAATCAGGAGGGCAAAAAGAGGGCACGAGATCGCCTTGGCTGACAAGATCAGGGTGAATTCAAAGAGGTTCTTTAAATATATTGAAGGAAAATGAATAACTAGAGAGAGAATAGGACCCCGCAAGGGCCAAGGTGAACCGCAAGAGATGGGCAAGGTCTTCAATAAATATTTCTCCTCTGTATTTACCGTGGAGATAAACATGAAAACTTGGGAACTTGGGGAAGTTAGCGGTCATATCTTGGGGACAGTAGTGGTGGAGTTGGAAGTATTAGAATTTTGTACAAAACGTTGCAAAAGAACAACATTCTAGCCGAAATTTCCATATACCTCGTGGAAAAGTCAATCCAAGCATTTTGAGGAGCAAAAAATAGCAAGAAATTTAATTCTGAAAATACTGCATCCAGATCATATCAAAGGTACCGTCACAAAGAAATCCCTGAAAATGCATGATTTTCCTTGTTAAACTTTACAATTAGTTTAGCACATTCTTGGTTTCATTTCAGAATGGAGTTATTCATTTTGATATTAAATTTCACTAGCATTGATTTCTCAATATTTTCTCTCAATCAGGGAAGTTTCATGGAAAAAGTGCACAGAGGGTATCAGCCAATAGCTGAAGGATAAACGTTGCATGACCTCATTGCTTTTAATCACCTAAATTAGTCACACTTATCAAGGCATAGATGCCCAAAAGGAATGAAACATAGTTAAAAAGTCTATCTAGTTTCAAATTACATGGGCTTTAGAATTACACCAAAGTGATGTTGAGTTGACTTTATTTTTTCTTCCTGTCATTGATTTTATCTCCAACTCAACATCAAACATGATGTCACAGCAAAGCAGGTCACAAAGGTCAAAAGAATGAGCAATGGAAGAAATACAACAGCCTTTAATCATTTACACTTTCATGAAACTGAGTAAGCCAGCACTACTTTCAAAATGGACTCCAAGTAATCTCTGATGGACCCACTCACATTTCCTACCTCGTGACAACTAGGAATAGTGGGGAATATTCTGTTAAGGATTTATTATTCACCACTGCGAATTTTGCAGTTACTACAATGTAGCTTACTAATTAAATGCATGAGCCTAAATTTGGAGCACTGCACAACAGCAGCACAGACTGTATTGAACACTATTATATCATTACAAAATAGAGACATTTCAAGGAATAAACAACTCATTCAAGAATTGAGCTGGTTAATATGAGAAACAAATTCAACTCAGAATATCTGCAGAATACAATCACATAATCTAGTGAAATAAATGTATGTCAAACTAAATATTCAGCAGTACTATTATACTTCTGTGAAGCGCCTTGGGGAATATTTAATGATAAAACGTGCGACATGAGTACAAGTTTTTGTTGTTATTAATTTATCCAGTTTATGTAACTAACTAGGGACAAGTCAATTACAATCCTTTCCCACAAAACAATGCATGAATATGATCAAGTGTGACACCATTTAACCACCTTACCTGATCATTTCCTCTTGATAAAGGCTGCTGACTACAGGCCCACCAAACCGTAATTTCTGATCAGACTCCTTTACTGAATCCTGAAACATAATCGGATGAATTAGTACACACTCAATAACTGTAAACTTATAGGCAATTTTACAGAAAAGTCGACATTTCCATTTACTGTACATTTCCCAGTTTCATTCAGCCAACATTCTTGTGAAGCCCGCACTATTTGTCTTTTTGAAATAGCAATGAAGGATTTATTGTAAACTTATCAACTTCTTTATTTGGCAAATTGCAAAAATCTTCAAGCTGTACGAAACTAACAATTCACAAAGAAAACATAGGAGCTCACTAGGAAAAGCTGGCGATTCTCCAATCTAATCCTCATCAAGGAAATAGCTATTCCCTCAAAGCCATTAAAATTATTGTATGAAAATCTTTGTTGCTATTTTATTTTTAGTTGAATTTTATGCAACTGATGCTTCATTCCTTTATCAAAAGGACAATAAGAAGGATGCAGTTTTCATTTAACAACAACGAGGTAACAAATAGAAAGCTGGTTAGTAACGTATGCGAAAATTAAACAATATTTAAGACTTACAATGAGAATAAAACTGCTTCAAATGAGCTGTAACTAAATTTCTTTTCCTCGACCTTTGCTCTACCTACAATTACTAAATTGCAGCCTTTCTGGTGAGTCAACAATGTCTTACATAATGATCACAGTGTAATAAATACTTAACACGGGCATGCAAATATTTCTCAGGTGAAAGGTTCATTTAATTATTCCCTGAAATTAATCTTTCAGCTATCTGTCTGAGGCCGTACCTTTGTTACTGACTCAGTTTCAACTCCCTAGTCTCACTGATTCCATCACATACGTTGTTGCTGAGCTTTTCTTCACAGTGAAGAGTACCACTTGACTTATACCAGATTATTCCTGATGAAGGGCTTTTGCCCGAAACGTCGATTTTGCTGCTCCTCGGATGCTGCCTGAACTGCTGTGCTCTTCCAGCACCACTAATCCAAAATCTGGTTTCCAGCATCTGCAGTCATTGTTTTTACCTGATACCAGATTCAGCAGTACAACTGATACCTACTGAAAAGGAAAACTTCAATCTCTATAGTTTGCAATATGGTGATGAAATATGAGGAACAGACAAAAGAGGGAAAAGAAGAAGTAGAATAGAAAAAAGGCAAGGAAATGGTAAGAAATGAATTAGATACAAATTCAAACTGACTACAACATTAAGCAATCAAAAACACAGGGAAAAAAAGACCTGTCAAAAGAAAAACAAAGGAAGCAAACAGAGATAAATAGAGGAACAGTAAGTATTTTGGCAAACCATTTAGAAAAATCACTTTGTAACTAACTTAGCCTGCATTTATTTGTTTTGCCAAAACAGAGAACATCACACTGCCCATTTGCTTCAGGGTTGAACTATGTTCTAGAAATTATTTCTAGTGTCACAGAAGTACATTAAAAAAGTTTGTTTTAAAGAAAGCTTATATTTAGTCGGAGACCAAAACATATTTTGTCATTTTCAAAGATGCAAATATGGGTCATCTATAATTTGCAAATATGTAGTGGGGTGAAATGGAATAACATTCTCAAGCATTCTGACATATAAACAATATTTAATGCAAGTCAGCAAGTCAAGGAAGGAAGCAATAGAGGTAATCAGACGCTTACAAAGAAGCAGATTTTAAGAAGTGATTGAAATGGAGTCATCTGGAGGGGTGTACTGAGGGAATTCTGGAACCTGTGGCACTTAGATTCTCCCTGAACAATGCAGGGAATCACAACCAGTAGAAGTTGGAAATGCAAGATTACCTTAAAATCATCTTTTCTATTTGGTATTTTTTTTATTGTGGGCCTGTCCTGATAGCCTATAGTATGAAAAACAAACAACAAAAAAGTAAGCTGCCAATGTGGAATGAGCTGCTAGAGGAAATGGTGGAGGCTAGTACAATTGCAATATTTAAAAGGCATCTGGATGGGTATACGAATAGGAAGGGTTTGGAGGGATATGGGCCAGGTGCTGGCAGGTGGGACTAGATTGGGTTGGAATATCTGGTTGGCATGGACGAGTCGGACTGATGGGTCTATTTCCATTCTGTACATCCCTATGACTCTATTTGTTAGAAACAAAAAGACACTTTAAAAGAATATCAAATAGTGAAATAAACCAACCCACCTCTAAAACAAAGGCAGTCAGACTGCAGAGCTCGAGTGACTATCCAGACGTACAACAATTAAAAAATTACATAATGCTGTAATAGATAATTACTAATTGCCTGTCAGAATCAGTTTGCACGGCCATGTTTTCAATAAGAACAACAGGAATCAATTATTCTCTATGGTTAACTTTTGTACATTAGTTGCATTTTTTTTCTGGTCCTACACTATGACACGTGCTCTGTAGGATGGAGTGACATTTCTAGGTTTACAAAGCTTCATCGGAGGTCACGGTTGTACAGTCCAACAAGTCAGCAACTTCAAACAATGAACACGCTGATAGCTCTGCATGATTTGTATGCATCTCCCATTGAACACCAGGCTCAAAAATACAATGAAACAAAGCTGGCAAATAAATGTGTAGACCTTACTTTCTTCAATTGAGAAATGCAGGGTACAAAAAGAACAGATTATTCCCCAGGGTACCCCAATGAAACACTCAAAATGAATGCATGAATAGGAGTTCAGACTGACAAGAAGTCAAAATCTTGTGATCAGAAGCTTACAAAGAAGCAGATTTTAAGAAGCAATTTAGAATTAAGTCAACTGGAGGGCTTTATTGAGAACATTCTGGAATGTTGGTGCATAGGATGGGCTGAAGGGCTAACATTGTTGATGATATTCGACAGTTGCATGACCTTTAGTAAACCCTGTGAACATTCCTGTACATGCTACAGATGGCATAATCAAAGTTGTTTTTCTGTACTGTTTTCTGTACTGACTGTTTGTTACACTGTATGAGAGAGAGTTTTGTTCCAAGTCATCAGATTTCACCTTGGACTGGGATTGCAAACAGTGCCAGAACCAAACACAATCATCCAGACCAGCCGTCGAGTGAGGGGTCCCGATATTGCAGGAGAGTGTGAGGCTCATGGCTTTCTTTTCCTTCCTTTTTCATTTTTTTTATTACTTAATAGATGGTCATGTTACAGTCCTTTCTCCTTCCTTTTTCATCTTTTATTATTACTAACAAATGTTCATATTTGAGCAAATTGCTGTTGTCGAGTTTTCTCTTAACTAGATTTAACCAAATCTGAAAAGAACCACTTGGATACACCGTGTGATCCAAGACAGTTGGGCACATTAATTTCCACTGAATAATGTATGGGCCCACCACCAGTGGAATCTGGAAATGCAAGGTTGCTCTAAATGTTTTCTAATTCTATTTGTCAGTTAGTTCCTCCCTTATTCAAAGTTTGGTTGAGGAATAAACGAAACTGTGCCATATAGTCATAGAGTCCTACAGCACGGAGACAGGCCCTTTGGCCCAAACTGGCCCATGCCAGCCAAAATGTCCTTCCATGCTTGCCCCATTTCCCTGCACTTGGCCTACATCCCTCTAATCATTTCCTATCCATGTATTTGAATAACATTTTTCCTAAAGCAAGGTGACCAAAACTGAACACAATACTCCAAGTGCGGACTAAAGAGAAATGTCAAAGAGAAATTCTATTTCAAAGATCCAGAAAACACATAGAAAACTGGCAGCTCAATAACTGAAGAGGGGCAGTGTTCTGGTATGATTTTGATTTGTTCCATTGTACATACAAATTTTCACGAGCCACATGGGTTTTATGGATTGTTAAGTTTGCTTGAATTTTGGTGGTGGAGTAGGTAGTAATTTCTTTCAAGTACAAAGTGCTGCTAAGTGTTGTCATTTTCTTGAGGCTCCTTACTCAAGGGTGAAACATGATTGAATATTAATTTCTATCACTAGAGAAAGACTGAAAGCAAATCCAAATCTAGGGGTCAGAAATATAAGACTAATATTAATAAAGTGAATTAGGAACAGAAGAGAAAATTCTTTAGTCACAAAATGATAAGAATGCGGAACGAAAACAGAAATTGCTGGAGAAACTCAGCAGGTCTGGCAACATCTGTAGAGAGAAAGCGGAGTTAATGTTTCAGGTCCAGTGACCCTTCTTCAGAACTGCAGAGAGAATGTGGAATTTGCTGTCACAAAGAAGTGTCTGAGGCCAATTGCATAGAAGCATTTAGGGAGAAGGTATATGGGGCCATGCAGGAGAAGTGAATAGAAAGATATGTGAAGAGATTAGATGGAGAAGGAGGCAATGTGGGCCCTGGTGCTTCTTCTATTTTCAGGCCCACTGATTATTATGTAACAATTCTGAATTACCTAATTAGAAAAAAGTCCAACAATTCTGTTTGTTCTGGAATTTCAATTTATTTGTACATGATAACAATTTTATGACAAGTGAATCTACATTTTAAATAAAAATGACTGAATAATGAGTTCATCAAAACGACATTAATTTTCATACTTTGTTGAAAAGTCTTCCAGGAAATCATTTGAACAACTAAATCTTTTAATTGACTTAAAGGACGATGAATGGCAGTCATCAGTCATTTGCAAGATTTAACTTTTGTAATTTGGTCAAATATTGGCAACAATACCTCCTTCTGATTTCCACCTACCATTTTCCTTAACAGCACCTCAGCTGATAAATCAATATTTTTCTATGTTGAATACTGATTGGGGCAGGTACTGAGGGTTGCAAGGATACAGAATGCACTCCGGATGAAGCAGCTCAACGTTCCTCACCAAGTATCACCACTACTCACTGAGTTAAAACACTCAATAGCTAGACTACATCTGCAATACCACTGTATTAAATGGACTTTGATGAGATCTAGCAGTTGAAAAATAGGTTCTGTGGGCCATCTGTAGCAGAATTGTATTCAACCACACATTACTTGATGAACCGGCATACCCCCCACTCTAACATAGCATCAAGTCAGGGGATCAACTCCAGTTCAATGAAGGGTACAGGAAGGCATGTCAGGAAAGCACTAAATATACCTAAAAACTAGGTGTCAACCTGGTGAAGCTACGCACAAGATTACATGCATGCCAAACAATGGAAGTAACATGCAACAGACATAGGTGAGCAATCCACAACCAACAGATGACATCTAAGCTCTGCAGGCCTCTGACATCCAGCCATTAATGGTATTGGAAAATTAAGCAACCAACAGGAGGTGATTCCACAAATATCCCTTCTTCAGTGATGATGGAACCCAGCACATCAGTGCAAATTACAAAAGTAAAGCATTTGCAATCATCGTCAGCCAGAAGTGATGAGTGGATGATCCATTTTGACCTCCTAAGAAGGTCCCCTGCTTCAAAGATGTCAGTCTTCAGCCAATTTGATTCACAGGATGTCAGAAACAGTTGAATGTACTGAATGCTGCAAAGGCTAAAGGCCCTGACAACATTCCCACAAATGTTGAAGACTTGTGCTTCAGAATTAGCTATGCCCCCAGCTTGCTAAGTGTTCCACAACAACTACAATAATATGGCAAATCACCCAACTATACATTGCTTATGAAAACCAGGCAAATCTAACTCAGCCCATTACCATTCTATAAGTCTACACTCAATCATTATAGTGATGCAAGGGGTCACTGACAGTGCTATCACATGGCACCACTTAGCAATAAGTGACAATCAGTTGGGTTCTGCCAGGGCTACTCAGCTCCTGGCCTCATCACAATCTTGAACAAAACAGCTGAACCCCAGAGATGAGGAAGAAGAAACTTTGTTTGACATAGACAAAGGTGTGACACAAAATAGTCCTAGATAAATTGGAGTTTTTGGGAACAGGACAAAAACTCTCTGCTGGATGAAGACACACCAGCCCAAAAGGAGATGGCTGTTGGAGGTCAATTGTTTTAATTCGAGGATGTCATTACAGATTTTTTCAAGAGAGATATTTTTAATCAACCTGTTCAGTTATTTTATGAAACATATCTCCAGCAGATGGGACTTTAACCCAGGCTTTCTAGCAGTGGTGGAGCGTGACAAGAGCCCATAATTTCTCAGAGTACTGTCCTAAACTCAACCAGCATTCTCTAATTTTCTTACCATCTGAGCAGGTATTTGTATGTGCGACAGCAACCTTCAGAACCAGAATGTTAGAGCAGCTGTGCATGCTCATGCCAGAGCATTGGACTCAATCATAGTCAGCTGCTTCAATGACTTTTCTTCTACCATCAAAGTCAGATGTGGGACTGTTCACTGCTGATAATATGAAGTTCAAAATGATTCACAGCACTTCATATACTGAAACAGTCGTTGTCCAAATGCAGCAAGATCTAGACAACATCCAGCATGTCAAAATACCATTTGGGCACTCAAGTGTCAAGCTATGACCATTCAATGATATTGAATGTCATTACACGGCTGAGTCCTCCACAACAGAAATCCTGGGGTTATCATTGACCAGAATTGAACTGGACTAGCCATCCAAATACTGTGCCTGTCAAAGCAGGTCAAAGGCTAGAAATTCTGCAGCAAGTAACTCAACTTCTGTCTCCCCAGTGTCTGTCTACCATCTGCAAGACACAAGTCAGGAATCAAATAGAATATTCTCCATTTGTCTAGATGAGTACAGTTCTAACAATACTGTTCAGGACTAAGTAGTCTGCTTGACTGTTATCTCATCTAACACCTTCAACATTTACTCCCTTCACCACCTGTGTACACTGGCAGCAGTATGTACTGGCTAAAAATACCCAAGGATCCTTCAATAGCACCTGCCAAACTTGCAACGAGTACCACCTAGAAAGACAAGGGCAGCAAATGATTGGAACATCATCACCCACAAGTTCTCCACTAAAGACAAATACATGGTGATGCATTTCAGAAGAGCTATTGCAATTGGGAAATGTGCTGTAGTACTATCAACAGATGGAGGGAGCTAGGTGCACAGGTCCACAGTTCCCTGAAAGTAGCAACAGAAATGCATAAACATGGTCAAGAAGGCGTACAGCATTTATGTCATCATCGGTCAGAGCTTGGAGTATAAAAATTGGCAAGTCATGTTGAGGTTGTGTAGAACTGTAGTTAGGCCACAGTTTGAATATTATGTACAGTTCTGGTTGCCACACTACCAGAACAATGTGGAGGCTTTGGAGAAGGTACAGAAAGATTTTGCCAGGAAATTCCTGGTTTGGAGGGTATTAGCTATGAGGAGAAATAGGAGAAATAGGACAAACGTGGCTTGTTTTCACTTGAATGAAGGATGAGGGGTGATGCGATAGAAGTTTACAAAACAATGAAAGGCATGGATAGTCAGATCTGTTTCTCCCGGGGTAGAAATGTTAATTACTTGGGAACCATAGGTATAAAAGTAAAAAGGGGGTAAATTTAAAGGAGAAGTGGGAGACACTTTTTTTTTTAACAGAGGGATCCAAGCGCCTGGAATGTGCTGCCAGAGGTGGTGGTCAAGGCAGATACAATAGCAATATTTAAGAGCATCTTGACAGATATATGAATAGGCAGAGAATAGAGGGATATGGACAGCACAAAACATAGAACAGTACACCACAGTACAGGCCCTTCGGCCCTAGGTGTTATGCCCACATTTTATCTTACTCTAAGATCAAACTAACCTACATTTTACTATCATCCATGTGCTTATCCAAGAGTTGCTTAAATGTCCCTAATGTATCTGACTCTACTACCACCGCAGGCAGTGCATTCCATGCACCCACCACACACTGTAAAAAACCTACATCTGACATCTCCCCTAAACCTTTCTCTAAACATCTAAAAATTATGCCCTCTCATGACAGCCATTTCTGCCCTGGGAAAAAATCTCTGGCGATCTACTCCATCTATGCCTCTCATCATCTTGTCCACCTCCATCAAGCCACCTCTCATTTCTCTTCACTCCAGTGAGAAAAATCCTAGCTCCCTCAAATGTTCTTCATAAAACATACCCTCCAGTCCAGACAGCATCCTGGTAAATCTCCTTTGCACTCTCTCTAAAGCTTCCATATCCTTCCTATAATAACCCGAACTGAACACAATATTCTAAGTGTAGTCTAACCAGGGCTTTATAGAACTGCAGCATCATCTCATGGCTCTTAAACTCAATTCCCCCTGCTAATGAAAGCCTACACACCATATGCCTTCTTAACAAACCTATCATTTTGGGTAGTAACTTTGAGGGATTTATAGACATTCCAAGATCCCTCTGTTCCTCCACACTGCCAAGAATCCTGCCTTTAACCCTGTAATCTGCATTCAACTTTGACCTTCCAAAATGAATCACTTCACAATTTTCCAGGTTGAACTCCATCTGCCACTTCTCAGCTCTACTTCCTGTCAATGTCCCGTTGCAACCTACAACAGTCCTCCACACTATCCACAACTCTATCAATTTTTGTGTCATCGGCAAACTTACTAACCCATCCTTCCACTTCCTCATCCAAGTTATTATAAGAATTACAAGAGCAGAAGTCTCAGAACAGATCCTGCGGAACACCATTGCTTACCGAGCTCCAGGCTAAAAACATTTCATTAAGAGAAAGTGAGGGCTGCAGATGCTGGAGATCAGAGCTGAAAATGTGTTGCTGGAAAAGTGCAGCAGTCAGGCAGCATCCAAGGAACAGGAGAATCGACGTTTCGGGCATAAGCATTCCTGAAGAAGGGCTTATGCCCGAAACGTCGATTCTCCTGTTCCTTGGATGCTGCCTGACCTGCTGCGCTTTTCCAGCAACACATTTTCAGCTCTAAATAATTTTCATTGACTACTACCCTTCGTCTGCTATGGGCCAGCCAAATCCGTATCCAGACAGTCAAATTTCCCTGTATCCCATGCTTCCTTACTTTCTGAATGAGCCTAACATGGGGAACCTTATCAAATGCCTTATTAAAATCCATGTTCATCACATCCATTGCTCTACCTTCATCAATATGTTTTGCAACAGCCTCAAGGAATTCAGTAAGGCTTGTGAAGCATGACCTGCCCTCACAAAGCCATGTTGATTATCTCTAATAAAGCTATGCTTTTCCAAATAATCATAAATCCTGTCTCTCAGAATCCTCTCCAATAAGTTGCCCACCACCGATGCAAAATTGACTGGTCTGTAATTTCCAGGGTTATCGCTATTCCCTTTCTTGAACAAGGGTATAACCTTTGCCACTTTCCAATCATCTGATACTACTCTAATGGACAGCGAGGACGCAAAGGTCATCGCCAAAGGTGCAGCAATCTCTTCCCTCACTTTCTGTAGAAACCTTGGGTATATCCCAACTGGCCCAGGGGACTTATCTATCCTCATGTTTTTCAAAATTTCCAGCACATCCTCCTTCTTAACATGAACCTGTTCAAGCATATCAGCCTGTTTCACACTGTCCTCACAAATGACAAGGTCCCTCTTCTTACTTGTGAAGACTGAAGCAAAGTATTCATTAAATTCCTCCCCTACCTCCTCTGATGCTAGGCACAAGTTCCTTCCACAATCCTGATCGGCCCTATCTTCACTTTGGCCATCCTCTTGTTCCTCACATAAGTCCAGAATGCCTTGGGGCTTTCCTCAATCTTACCCACCAAGAATTTCTCATGCTCTTTACAGTTCTCCGAAGTCCATTCTTCAGTTCCTTCCTGGCTACCTTGTAACCCTCTAGAACCCTCTCTGATTCTTGCTTCCTCGACCTTAAGTAAGCAGAGAGATGAAAGGTTTTCAGTTTAGAAAGGAATCATGTGTTGACAGAGTCTTGATGGGCCTAAGGGCCTGTTCCTGTGCTGTTCTTTTAAGCCACACACCATCCTACCAATACCACTGTTCCTTTACTATCGCTGGGTCAAATTCTTAAATCTCCATTCCCAATAGCACTGTAATTGCACCTACTCCCATGGACTGCAAAATTCCAAGAAGGCATCATCTCTTGGTAACGCAAGCCTAATGCACATCTAATAAATGCAAGCCTAACACACACGTCCCACAAATGAATATATTAAGAAAACTCAGCAGTTTTAAAGAGAGGATCTTTGGATGATTTGTCTCTGCTACAACTAATTATATTCATTCTACATTTATGCTTTTCCATGCAACTTAAAATAACATAGTACATTAATTATGCTGTGACTTGATTTGCAATTTCACATAATGGTTGTGGATGAAAACATTATTTCATGCCCCTAAAAGTTTATATTGAGTCAACAGTAATTCGCATTTTTCAAAATTGCCGATTCAGTTTAATCTAGACCTGTGTGCAGCACACTCACCCCTAACCCCCTCAATATTCCATTAAACTCAATATTTCTGATGACTTAAACGAGAAAACTTTGAAATACCAAGTGGCAGGTCTAGACATTCTATCATAGGATTCCAAAGGGTCAATTCGATTTTAGACAAATCAAAGGTGATTACATCATGCCTTTGGAAGCAATTTGTCAATAAAATCAGGACTGAAATTCCCTCTTTGCTGCAATTCTACGTGACAGTCTGTCACAACACTGCCCCCACACACTTGTCACTGACAGACAGGTTACAATTGTTATGTAAATATACAGCTACCTTTCACGGATATGATCCTGTCATTTTTATGCAACTATAGAATTATTGGTGACCATTGCAAGCTGTAGGATACGGTGTTCACACAGGTTGACAGATACCAAACGCATTGATCTATGACCAGCTTTCCTATCATGATTAAACCTACAAACATCTGTTGTATTATTGAAAGTCAAAATGATCCAACAGGGGACAGTAAAATTGATAATCATTGAAGGAGGCTGAATTGTTCCAAGATTCCCTTGCCATTATTTAAATATGTTATTACAACAGTGATTAAACTTCAAAGGTGCATTACTTGGTTTAAATCACTTTAAAGCATCGAGAGGCTGTGAAAGGTGCAACATAAAAGGCAAGTCTTTTCATTCTTCAAAAACCTTGACAATAGAAATAATTTCATAGCCAACCAGTCAGACAAAAGATCACAAGACTCAAAATGTGAACTCTATTTTTCTCTCCATAGATGCTACCAGAACTGCTGAGTTTCTCCAGTACTTTGTTGCTGTTTCAAATCTCCAGCAGCTGTAGTTCTTACTTTTATTTTTATGTACACGTAAATTCAAACTTTGGGCATTAAAACTCTTTGAAATGCAAGCATGCACGGGTAGTTCTCCTATAATACCGTAGTTGCGTTTCAGCAAAACTTTACTTAATAGAAATAATGGGGCCTATGGGAAAAGTGGGGTGAGGGGCAGATCGGCAAAAAAATATCATTCACAGTCACTCAAAAATCACCCAAAAGCCAAACACAAAGTATACCACAGCCTGAACGAAGGTTTAAATCATACTTATTAATGAAACAAAAGTAAATTTAACACACTACATTGAAAAAATATTGTTAAAGCAGGAATAGAGTCATCATCATCATCACCACCTCCAGGTGCAGTTGTGGTTGCAGAAGTGAATGGCTGTGGTTGATTGTCTTCTGGCTGTTTCTTGGAGATTGCTTTAAAAAAAAATCCAATTTTTGCTGCTTTGCTCTTTTTCTTCTGTCTTGAAGATGATGTTCATAGGGTGCCAGGTGATATCTTATTGAATGAACTGCTACCCTGCTGTGTTTTGCATTGTAATCGTTGTCCTTTAAGAGCTGCAACTGCCTCTCAATTTCCCTCAGGATAGAAGACAAAAGAGAAGTGGAAAGCTCTTGTGGTACTGCATCCTGGACTTCATCTTTTTCATCTCCAGCTACCACTTCCCACTCAGTGACAGTTGTAGATCAGCTGTAGAGAGGTCTTCAGAGTGAAACTCAAGCAGCTCTTCAATATCCTCACTTTCCACTCCTTCAAAGCCAACCTGCTTTGCAAGAGCAACACAATGTTCTTTGATTTTTGGAGCTCCTCTGACAGTTCACATCCTTTAATATCTTGGACTATGGGAAGAAATACCAGTGCATGCTCCACATCTGCACAGGCAGATTCACCAATTAACTTAATGCTATAGTATGCAAAGTAGTTTGTAAAACCAGCAAACCATCCACTGCTAGCACTAAAGGCAGGTACATCTGCAGGATTTTGAGCATTTTTCTTCAAAAATAAATAAGGCTTTCTCTTTTATGGTGAAAAAGGCTGTCCCAGATCGCTTTTTTGTCTGATTTTCTATCCAAACACTTAGAAGCCTCTCCATCTCCTCAAGTTTATTTAGCTGTGACCTCACACATTTGCTGGTACTCAGACTTGTTGCAGCAATACAGCTTGCTTTAATATTTTCAGCATTACCTCTACTGGTGCGTAGACTCCCTCATTCTATCACATGTTTTCTCCTTATGCTCAAAACACATTATAACATCTATGTTCTCTGCCAGTGTTATAGCCTTTATTTTGCATTCACTACCAGCACTTTTATCACCAGGATGCTTCTTGCTGTTGTCACTATCTTTTTTTTTGCAAAACTGGAGGAGCATAATCGAGGAGTAGATTGTGTAATATGCACAAAAACAAATCAGAAAGGCAAATGGTACGTATGAGAGTAATGCAGTCTTGCAGGAATTATACAGGGCTTGTACAGGAATTATACAAGAATATTCTTGCCTCAGAGCAGAGCAATAAACATTTATTAGTTTAATTTTTGAGATGAAGTTGCTCAATGTTTAGTACTGTACCTCTCATGTTCTGACAGCAGCTGACATCAGCGCATGCACAGAACGGCGCGGAGAATTCAGTGCTGAAATCAGCGCATGTGCAGAACAACACAGAGAGTTTGGTGCATGCACAGAATGAGGTGTGCGAAACAATCCCCACTGGAATCGCACTATTGCGAACAGAGGCAAGTGTTCGCGAATACATTGTTCCTTAATTCTTACAGCAATGTTATAGCTAAATCGTGCTACTGAAAGACGTTTTATACGAGAACTACCTGTCCAGTTATGCCACACAGAACATGACTGTCTTCAGTCACCAGTCTGTGCAGAATTAGCTGGATCCCTTGGCCTTAATTAGTCCGATACATTCAACCTTAAGCAAACTGAAAGAATTTTATTTCACTGAGCTTCCTATTTACCCAATTAGACCCTGTTAAAGTTATGCATAAATCCAAATAATTTGACTGCACAAACTCATTGGTAACATGACAAAATTGGTATCGATGATAGGAAACATATAACAGGGCATGGAATAAAACTCAACATATTCTCAGATTTTCATATTTGTACCTGCACTACAGTAATAGGATAATAGCTATCTACTATATTGTCTAAAAAAAAACTCCATTTTGAACTACTCACTTACATGAAGTTTTCTCCTGTGATGCACACACAAATGAATCAGAGATGGAGCTTGTTTTAAATTCAGCATATCATTAAGTCTCACATCAACAAGGAATGGTGTAACAAATAACATCTGAGGAAAACGTCAATAAATATTTCAATGCCATCTCTGATTTATGTTCATTCTGGCACAAAATGTCATCTAAAGTTACATTAAAATCTTTGTCATGTATCTCAATTTGCTTTCATAATTAAAATGCATGCTGAATGGGCTAACTTGTTTTCTGTGATTTAACAAGCTACAAGGAAAGGCTGAATAGGCTGGGGATATTTTCCCTGGAGTGTCAGAGGCTGAGAGGTGACCTTATAGAGGTTTATAAAATCATGATGATCATGGATAGGGTAAATAGACAAGGTCTTTTCCCTGCAGTAGGGGGGTCCAGAACTAGAGGCCATAGGTTTAGGGTGAGAGGGGAAAAATTTAAAAGGGACCTAACGGGCAATTTTTTCATGCAGAGAATGGTGCGCGTGTGGAATGAGCTGCCAGAGGTGGTGGTGGAAGCTGGTACAACTGCAATATTTGAAAGGCACCTGGATGGATATATGAATAGGAAGGGTTTAAAGCGATAAAGGCCAAGTACTGGCAAATGGAACTAGATTAGGTTAGGATATCTGGTCGGCATAGATGAGTTGGACCGAGGGGTCTGTTTCCATTTTGTACACCTCTATGACTCTATAACACAAAGAGTATAGAAAGACCTATCGGTAAATAGACAATAAATAATAATCTATAAGTGATATGTTAATATATTAGCACAAGTGAAACGGAGATTCTAAATCCATTGTCCATAATTTCTGAAGTGTGAAGTCCCAAGTGAGATTTAAAGTAATAATAGTCATGTCATTATTCTTTTGCCACAACATTGTTTCACAAGAATTGGCTCTGCAGACATATGGAGAGTGCCAAAAATCATTAAAAAGTTTTTCGCACGCCAATTAAGACTGTTCTTCACATGACCATAAACCTTCACTCAATATAAAACCATTGTTGCTGTATCAGCTCAACTTCCAAGACTCATAGCTACTCAATATAACCACAAAGGTTTAGCTGACAAGAACTAATTCCAATTTGTCAGTGTAGCATTTGCAGACAGGCAATTCTATGTTTTGACTAAAAGAGAAGCTGCAAGTCCAAGCAGTTAAGGGTACAAATCCATGATGGCTCATTCAATACAGAGCTGGCTAAAGCTTGGTATTTAGATTTCCTAGGATAGGCAGTTGTTATGATATCACATTGGCTTGATGAAGTATATATAGTTGTCTGTCATTTATCAAAAAGATCACCAGTCATTAATGACCACCAGCATAATCGGCTTATGGATTTTCTCCTTCTAAATACCAATGCTGGTAGGAAGGGCTTTGTTTAATTTCAGATATTTTAAATCTACCACTGAAAGTTACAGTACAAGGAGGAATTTGAATTGATGGATGGTAAAGCTTCAGGGGCTAGCCTGTCGATGTGAGCTCCCTGCTCAAGCAAAACAACTGATTCACTTTCCTTCAATAACATTTTAAAAAATGTTATCCTAATTTTTATCCGCTTTTCTTTTAAATCAAACTACACTATCTTCACTGTAAAGCTTGAAGAAAACAAATTGAAGTTTCACAATATCCCAAGCAAGTGGAGTAAGAAATCACATTATTTAAGAACATATTCATCCTCAAAACCTGCAAAGGAATTGACTTTTTAAATGTACTAAAGTATCCAAGGATAGGACAATGCTGATTTCTGTGCAATGTGATATAAGCAGATATATGTGATAATAGATTCAGTCCACGGGTCATTTAGATGGATCTTTTGCTATATATTGAGGTATGGAATTTGGTAAGGGGGTGGGATTTGGCTAGGTTTTGTTGTCCACCTATCCCAATGTATCTTTCATTCCTACACGTGTTATTTGTATATGTGAAATGTTACTCTAATTGGGGCCAACTCTAAGGAAATGTACTAGATTTGCAGTGTTTGTTTGTCTACAAAATCAGAAGATACAGTAAATGCTCAGCAGGTCAGGAAATATGCAAAGAGAAGCATTTAGACTTTGAAGCCAATGGCCTTTTTGCTCAAATCTGAATTTATTTCTCCCTTTTCACGGATACTGCCTAGTCCCCTCTTCGGTTTTCTTAAAAATAACCATGCTGTTTGTGGGATCAGAGTCCGGTCCAAACCATATTTGAGTAGCACAACTCTGATTTTGAAAGATGACAGTTGACCACAATAATTTTGCTTTAGGTGGGACTAGATTGGGTTGGGATATCTGGTCGGCATGGACGGGTTGGACCGAAGGGTCTGTTTCCATGCTGTACATCTCTATGACTCTAAGTAAGTAATCTAACTGCAAAACATTTCTCTCCTTATTTATTGCTAGGGGCTTGGGTTAGGGTTTTTTGAATAATCCAACAAATTTGCTGGTCATTTGCATTCTGGTGTCAGCTTTATGTAATTCATTTTTTAGGTAGGAAATGTGTGTTGTTAGTCTAGGACTATATGCATTTGACAATTATATGTTATTGGTTTATTGGAAATGGAAAACAGCCTGCTCATTCAAAATGTTCTGAACAAAGTTTATTTTGGTCCTTATTTTGGAAAAGAGAAACAAAGTATCTGGTCATCAAAATAACTCTCAGGTGAACATACACCAACATTATTTGTGTTTATATATCTTAGAATACCAATTCCCAGAGTGCTAACAGTACTCTGAGCACACAGTTAAGATATCCAAATATCCGGAGGGTACATCACTTCTATTAGGTGGTAGTGCTAACATCTTGCCTAACACTTTGCCTTTGTAAACAGAAATGTTGTGTGAAACAGATACGACTTGATTTCAATTATTTCACGGTGAATTAGCAAATTCCCAAATGTCAACAGGTCCTATTTAAATTGGAATCCCTCCTGTTTTTTTTAAACCAAGTGTGGATACACTGCTGTAGGCCTTCAAGGAATACACTTGGCAAAATTAAAAGAAAGATAATCAGTGTTACAAGCTGCTGATGAAATTCCACACAAACAGAAGTTTAATCTGTATTTTGGCACCTGTACAACACAATGTACATCATCTAGCTAATGGCTGCACTGATTATTACGGGCCCAAACACCTCCAAATTTGTTGCCAAAAATTTAATTCAGCTCCCTTCCACGGGTTGAACCACAGAACGTTTTCAATTGCTGAAGTCTGAAACAAAATAGATTAAATAAGAAAGGATTTTTTGACAAATTGGAGCTCAGTAAGTCAAAAGGACATTGACCCCCAAGATATTTAAACTCGTTATCAAGTCTTGGAGAGATAGGCCATGTTCTAAGTCACT
Organism: Chiloscyllium plagiosum; assembly: GCF_037043375.1. NCBI lineage: Eukaryota > Metazoa > Chordata > Chondrichthyes > Orectolobiformes > Hemiscylliidae > Chiloscyllium > Chiloscyllium plagiosum. The sequence continues at coordinate 85,160,400 of NW_028270147.1, read as the reverse complement.
AAACCAGTCCTAAACCCCTGAAAATATTTGCATCTTCTGCACAGCCCACATCGACTGCAAAACTGGAAATATTACATTTCATTCATGCATCCAAATCACTGATAAATATTATGAATTGCTGAGGCCCAAGCACTGATCCTTGCGGTACCCATGAGTCACAGTCTGCCAATGCAAGAATAACCCATTTATTCCTACACTGTTTGCAGTCTGTTAGCCAGTCCTTATTCCTTGCCAGTGCATTACCACCTATTCCAGATGCTTCAATTTTGTTAACCCCTAAACTTATCAAAAATCTTCTGAAAATCCAAATTTACCACATCAATCAAGTCCGCTAACATAATTGTTGGCAACATGCTCAAATTTTTCCAACAAGTTTGTCTAATCAGAAATCCATGTTGACTATCCGTGTTCACTTATCATGTCCTAAGGTTAGATTCCAGCATTTTCCCGACACTGATGTAAGGATGATAGGTTTGCAGTTCCTCAGTTTTTTTCCCTTGCTCCTTTCTTAAATATCAAGGTAACTTATGGAAACTTCCAATCTGCAGGAAGTTTTGAAGACAATTAACGATGCATCAGCTAGCTCTATAGCCACTTCCTTCAAAAGAATTTATACAATCAGGCAGCAGGGACTTTTCAGCTTTTAACCCCATTAATTTCTCCAGTATAACTTTCTTATTAACAATCATGCATTTCAAATCCTCATTCTCCCTATACATTTGGCTCTCTAATTCTTTGAGATTCCTTCTATCTCCCTCAGTAAAACAACACAAAGTAGACTTTTTGCTTCTCTGCCACTTTTCTATTCATTATAAATTCTCCTGACTCTGCTTTTAACAAACCTACATTCATCTTAGCCAAACGTTTTCATTTATGTACCTTCAGAAGCTTTTACTGTTCATTTTTATGCTTTTTGCTAGATTGCATTTGTATTCTATTCTTCCTTTCCTTATCAGTTTCTTGGTTCTCATTTACCGTTTTCTAAACATTTTCCAATCCTCAGATTTATTACTATTTCTGGTTACTTTACAAAGTCTTTACTTTTAACTTTATACAATTCTTAACTTCCTGTGTCAGCCACAGTTGACTGACATTTTTTGAGCTTTTGCACCTTGAAAGAAAATACATGTGCTGTAGGCCACATAATAGTTCTTTAAAAACTATCCACTGCTTTTAATTTATTTTCCCAATCCAGCTCAGTCACCTTGTATCTTATGCTTTCATAATTTCCTATATTCAAATTAAGTACATTGCTTTAGGCTGAACTACCTTACTTCCAAACATAATGGAAAATTCTATCACATTGTAGTCACTCATCTCCAAGAGTTCCTTTGCAGCAAGATTATGAATTACCCATTTTTCATTATTTAATTACATAAAATTAGATCCAAAAAGAGCCTGTCCTATAGTTGGTTCAACATGCTGCGCTAGGAAACCATCCCTAAAACACTTCAGAAACTCATTCTCCATAGCTTTAGTGCTGAATTGATTTACGCAATTTATATGCAGATTGAAGTCACCCATAATTACAAACTTCTTACATCTACTGATTAACAACATGTCTCATACTCTCACTACTATTTGGTGTTCGATAAATAACTCCAATCAATGCCCTGACTATTTCTTACATCCACCCAAAAAGATTCCAAATATTTTCCTTCTGATCAGAGATCCTTTCTTACTAATCTTCTGATCCCATTCTGCATTATCAGCATAACTCCCGTGTCCTTTTCCTTCTTGTCTTTTGTTCCGAAGTGTTGAATATCCTTGACTATTTAGTTCCCAGTCCTGATTACTATACAATCATATTTCTGAAATAGCACTTATACCATGACCATTTACCTCCTTTTGTGTCTTTAGATCACCTATCTTGTGGCAAATGCTACATGCATTCAGATAGAGACTTTCTCTTTTTTACATCATTCCACATTCAACGAATCTTCAATGCTCAACTTTGTTTGTAGTGTCTTCTCATCTCCTTCACATCTTTTCAACCTTCCTGTTAGCAGCTTAACTTCCTTCAAGTTTTCAACCTCTGACAAACAAGTTTAAACCACAGCAGTCGTAAATCTCCTTACAAGGATATCAGACCCAATTCTGTTAAGATGTTATCTGTCCAACTTGTACAAGTCTCATCTGCCCCAGAACTGGTCTCAATGCCTCCAAAGTCTAATGTTATCTCTCCTACAGCAGTAATTGAACCATGTGCTTCATCGATCAGAGCTTCTGCTCATAAACTCACCAGTTTATGAAACTGGATGCAATCCTGATTTCTTGAAAAGGTTGCTTTGACCCAATGTTAAATTTTAAAAAAGGTTCCTAACCCTGAAAGTAAAAAGCAGGCTCCTTCGCAGAGCTAAAAACCAAAAAGCCAATCAGCACTACTTTAGAAGCCAAGTTCCCAAATAATATTTCTGGAAAAGTGCAGCAGGTCAGGCAGCATCCAAGGAGCAGGAGAATCGACGTTTCGGGCATAAGCCCTTCTTCAGGAAGGCTTATGCCCGAAACGTCGATTCTCCTGCTCTTTGGATGCTGCCTGATCTGCTGTGCTTTTCCAGCAACACATGTTCAGCTCTGATCTCCAGCATCTGCAGTCCTCACTTTCTCCCAAATAATATTGACATGTATTAAACTTGGAATCACTACAGTCTCAGGGAAGATCACAGAAAGATACAGGATAGCAGGGTGGCATTTTGTCCATGACACCTGTGCCTACACTTTAAAAGTGTTACCTATTTAGCTCCATTTTACTACCTATCCTCAAAGTTCTAATAACTTATTCCTCCTTCAAATATTTATCCAAATCCATTATCTACCTCAACCACCTCTCCATGGTGTACATACCAGATCAGAACAGTCAACATGTGTTTTTTCCACTATTGATTCCCCCAACATCCTCAGATCTGTATCCTCCACAGATCTGTATCCTCCATTCACTGACCCCTGCAACCTGTGCAGTCAGCATCTCAAGTATTCACTTTGTCAAGGTGTTCCACAATTCTGAATACCTCTACCAAATCATCCTGCCTCTCTTTACAAGGAAAACAATACCAGCCTCCCCATAAATACAAACGATGAAGAAACTGGAGTAGGCAATTCATTCACTCTATTTGATGGCTATTCCAATGGTAACCCACACTTTCTTGTCAAACCCATAAATCCTTTAACTACCTTGTCACTCCCTTATCTTACTCAGTCTTAAAAATATTCCATGACCTTGCTTCCATTTCTCTCTGGAAAAGAGAATTTCAGACACTAATAAATCTCAAAAAACTTGTCCTTTTTCCATCTTAAAAGAGCCCTATTTCAAATTTTGTCCCCATATTCTAATGCAAATTATCTTCCAATATCCACCTTGTCAAGTCCCCTCATGACTTTGTTTGTTTTAATAAGATCACCTCTCATTCTTATAACCTCCAATGGAAATATGCCCAATCTGTCCAACTTTGATAAAACAACCTCCTCATCCCGGGAATTGCCTATTTCTAACACAATTATATCCTCCCTTAAATAAGATGATCAAAACTGTACACAATATTCCAGGCATGGCTTTGTCAATGCCCTGTAAGTTATAGCAAATATTTGCTATTGCTGTATTTCATTTCCCTTGCATTAAATGACAATATTCCATTTGCCTTCGTAATCACTTGCATTCTACCTTTTGACAGTCATATCGCTAAACTATGTCTGGTAGATGTAGTTGGCAAGTCCCACAATTCAGGTAAAATGTACCCTCTCCAAGTTCGTGAGATGCCTATGTGAATATCAGTGATATGCTCTATAGTTTCAAGTTGTCCTGGATCATCTTAATCTGAAGTCAATCTTTGCTCACTGCTGTTAGCTTTGAAATAGCATTTATTCAGATGGGTGTTTAGCCCTACAATCTCTTAACAAGCATATGGTTGTCATCCAAAATGATGCTATTCTTCTTGCTGAAAACAGTCAGTTCTAAAGTTAAGTTCACCACCTAAAAGTTGGGCAGCAACTAAATTATTGTAGACAGATAAAGACAGTGCTGGATAACCTATTGACAAATGGCACCTTACCTCCAGTGCATGTCAACAACTCTGTCAAGAAAGTTTTACTCACCTATCTCGCCTCTGCAAATGATACAGCTGCTTTTTGCTACAAGTATTCATCTCAGTAATTATCTACAAGTAACCGGGGGACAATTAAGCAGAAGGAATGGTTGAAAATGCTTGGGTAAAGAGGAAGAAATTTTCAAGGAAATGCATCATTCAACTTGACAGTGACAGCTTTGTTCCTAATACAAAGAAAAATCAATCCTTTGGTTGTGAAGTTCGTCACGTTATTTAGCCTAGTAAATTGGAATGGCTAGCACATCACATGCCACATACTAGCCAGTAGTCTTTAAACTATAAGACAATAAGTGCTACAATTTAAACCTTTATTTACATCAAGCAAGATCTGCATCATTATCTAGGTGTTGAGAAGTTAAAATACAAAATTACTCAATATGCATTATTCCAGGGGCAGGTTTGGGACCTATCCATTTGTGGTCCGCAATTCTCCAGATCATTTATAAAATACTTGGTTCAGCCTCAGGTGGAGTATTGCATTTAGTTCTGGTTACCCCACATTAGGAGGAATATGACAGCATGACAGAGGGTACAGAAGAAGTTGGGAGTGCTCTCCTCAGAGAAGATAAGGTTGATAGGGGATCTGACAGAGATATTCAAAATCATGAAGGGTCTGAACAGAGTAGATAGGAAGGAACTGAGGTAGAAGGAACAGACCTAAGGTGATTGACAAACAACGCAGCACCAACAAAAGTGAAAAGAAAATCATGCATTGACTAGTTAGGATCTGGCATGCACTGCCTGAGGTCTAATGGAGGCAGATTCAATTAAGCTTTTCAGAAGGGAAATGAATCATAATCTGAAAAGGAAATATTGGCAGAGCTATGGAGAAGATCTGTGAAATTGTACTTGATAAATTATTCCTTCAGAGAGTCTGCACAGTCACAACGGGCCAAATGGTTGGTCTCCTTCTATCCTACAATCAATCAATCAAAACTCCAATACACCTTCAAAAAGACTCTGATGTATGAGCAAAGATTTAGACTGAAGCAACGAAAACAATCCTCTGATGTAAAGTGCGCAGTGTTTTCTTGTAGCTGTGGAGTTTTTTTTCATTCTTTCTTGGAATGTGGATGTTGCAGGCAACAACAGTATTTGTACCTAGTGTAGTGTACCTAGAATGTTAGCCTGGGAGATTTGATCACTATCAATCCAGTGATGTTATAAATATGCCATTACATCCCCCCAAAGTTTGGTTGCAACAGTTTACTATAAAGAGTGCCACCTAACCTTTGCAAACTTTATTACATATATCAAACGGAAATGTTATAAGAAAACAGTCAATAGAAGACTTTTATTTTCTGCTCCTTCCAGGATAAAAGCCCTTCCCTGAAAGCTTCATTCTTTCTCTAACAAATCCAATAATGATTCGAAGATGCCGGTGTTGGACTGGGGTGTACAAAGTTAAAAATCACACAACACCAGGTTATAGTCCAACAGGTTTAATTGCAAGCGGCGGTCCGAAAGCTAGTGTGCTTCCAATTAAACCTGTTGGACTATAACCTGGTGTTGTGTGATTTTCAACTAAATCCAATAACACCTTACATAGCAGAAAACAACAGAAAAACATACAGAATCCCAAGCTTTACTTTACAACCACCAACCCCCCCCCCCCCGTAAACAGAAACCCTAGGTTCTTGGTATTTAATTTTGCTAACGCCAACTTTCAAGCACGCAGTTGTTCAGTTATAATTAGATCTATACTATAGTACCTAATCTGACTGAAGCAGCACAAGGGCGTGAATTGCAGTAAATTTAAATAAATCAAGCACTTTCTTTTCATGAGATGCTTTTTGGTCTCTGGTGTGTGAGCAATGGAGAAATGGCTGCTGCATACCCAATGGGTGATATGGAGACAGGCAGTAGTTGTAGTGCCTCTAAATTTCGGCATCTCTTTGTCTTGTGGATGGGAAACTTGGGAAGAAGCTGATTGTATTTGACAACCACAATTACCCAGAACACAGAAAATCAGGAGGCTGTTAATTGTGTGAGCAATAATTACAGATAGCTTTTTTCCTCCCTCGGGGGAAGAAAACAAGAGAGGATTAGGGCATGGCAAATCCACGTGCAGGTGGTCCTGCCTTCAAGCCCTGAGATGCATCTAGGGACAGTTCACAAATACAGGAAAATCCTTTTGCAGCAATTCTGACAGAGCATGAAATCATAAAAATAGCTAACCTAATGGAATACAGCAAGATAAATCCCTTTAAAAAGGTATCACTACCTCTAGTATGACTACTGAGAAGTTATATTTATTTTGCCCTTTGTCTTTCATTTATCCACCAATTACTTGTATATTCATTCAATTATCCCACTACTACAAATACCAAATAACAAACCTCATAATTGTGTTGTTACTAAGTTGGATGACGAACTGCAACCGTAAACTATGTAAAATACATGTGAAAGTCGTGGATGAAAAGAGGAGTCAGTTTCTGGGGACAGAGAAATAGAGTCGTCTTATGAATAAAAATCATAAATCATGATATGCTTGTGGGACTGGGCCACAATGGTTACGCCAGGAATGACTGTCAATTTCTAACTGCCTTGGAGAAGATGGTGGTGAGTAGCCTTTTTGAACTGCTGTAGTCCTTTGAGGTGTAGGGACACAAACAGTGCTCTTAGGGAGGGAAAACTAAAACATTACAAATTTTTAAAAAATTGAATTATCAATATGTAAAAAAATTGGTGTTACGTAAATATAAAATTAGTTTCTCAAGGCCAGAGGTTCTTCAGTAACAGTTATGAATTGTACCATTAAGAGTCCAATTACATTTTGTTAGCAAGGTCCAAATTTTTCTGAGACTGTTAAGCACAAGTGTAACTAGAGATGTTGCTGACTCTTCAAGTGATTTGATTCCATAAGAACTTGAATAGCAAGGGCCATGGTTAAGTGTAGAATCAGTAACACAATAATAATGTGTGCAGAATGTGCTGTCAGTTTCACAAGAATATTGGCACTGAAAGATAACAGTTTTCCCAGCATTAACACAGGGAAATCTGGGCTATTAACTTTAAATCAGTTCCTATCAATGACCAAACAAAGTCTGGGATATAGCTTTGAGGCAACCTGATCATAAAAGAGTTGAACACAACAGCAAGTCAGTGGATCCTGCAGTAATGGGCTAGAAGCATAATTTTAGGTGCTCTCAAGTAGGTAGTGTTGTACACAACAGCTTCATATATTTTTGCAGCAGGAAAGTCTTAAAGGGCATTAAGGCATAAGACCAAATTCAGAGCTAATTTAAACAATAAGTATAACAGTAACACAAAAACCTTGCAGTATTACATGAAATAATGTTTTGTTAATAGGCAAAAGATACTTGAATACATGAGATTTATAACAGATAACTAAAGGACAGAGTAGTTCCTTCAGGGGTCAAAAACTTTAGGTTGTAAGTTTGTTTTCAGATGTTTCGTCACCATGCTAGGTAACATCGTCAGTGAGCCTCTGGTGAAGAACTGTGTTATGTCCTGCTTTCTATTTATGTCTCTTGGTCTCTGAAGGTGGGTGACAGCATTCACAGTTCTTTTTCTCAGATGTTGGTAAATGGGGTCGAAATCAATGTGTTTATTGAAAGAGTGCCGGTTTGAATGCCAGGCCTCTAGGAATTCCCGTGTGTGTCTCTGTTTAGCCTGTCCTAGGACGGTTGTGCTGTCCCAGTCAAAATGGTGTCCTTTTTGTCTGTATGTAAGGATACTAGTGATAGTAGAACATAGAATAGTACAGCACAGAACAAGCCCTTCAGCCCACGATGTTGTGCCGACCATTGATCCTCATGTAAGGTAAACCTACTGTACGAACCCTTAAATTTCTGTGACCATATGCATGTCCAGCAGTCTCTTAAATATCCCCAATGACCTCGCTTCCACAACTGCTGCTGACAACGCATTCCATGCTTTTACAACTCTCTGTGTAGAAAACCCGCCTCTGACATCCCCTCTATACTTTCTGCCAAACAGCTTAACAATTTCTGCCCTGGGAAAAAGTCTCTGGCTATCAACTCTATCTATGCCTCTCATTATCTTGTACACCTCAATTAGGTTCCTTGTTTTTTCCAATGAAAAAAGTCTGAGCTCGGTCAAACTCTCTTCGTAAGATAAGCCCTCCATTCCAGGCAGCATCCTGGTAAACCTCCTCTGAACCCTCTCCAAAGCATCCACATCTTTCCTATAATAGGGCGACCAGAACTGGACACAGTATTCCAAGTGCAGTCTAACCAAAGTTTTATAGAGCTGCAACAAGATCTCACGGCTCTTAAACTCAATCCCCCTGTTAATGAAAGCCAAAACACCATATGCTTTCTTAACAACCCTGTCCACTTGGGTGGCCATTTTAAGGGATCTATGTACCTGCACACCAAGATCCCTCTGTTCCTCCACACTGCCAAGAATACCATCTTTAATCCTGTACTTAACTTTCAAGTTCGACCTTCCAAAATGCATCACTTCACATTTATCCAGGTTGAACTCCATCTGCCACCTCTCAGCCCATCTCTGCATCCTGTCAATGTCACGCTGCAGCCTACAACAGTCCTCTATACTGTCAACGACACCTCCAACCTTTGTGTCATCTGCAAACTTGCTAATCCATCCTTCAATCTCCTCATCCAAGTCATTAATAAAAATTACAAAGAGTACAGGCCGAAGAACAGAGCCCTGTGGAACACCACTCACCACTGACTTCCAGGCAGAATACTTTCCTTCCACTACCACTCGCTGTCTTCTGTCGACCAGGCAATTCTGTATCCAGACAGCTAAATTTCCCTGTACCCCATTTCTCCTGACCTTCTGAACGAGCCTACCATGGAGAACCTTATCAAATGCCTTGCTGAAGTCCATATACACCACATCCACCGCTCGACCCTCATTCACTACAAGGTCCTTTTCATTAGTAAAGCCAGAAGTAAAAAACTCATTTTGGGTTTCCCCTACCTCCTCAGACTCTATACACAAGTTCCCCATGCTATCTCTGATCGGCCCTACTCTTTCTTTGATCATTCTCTTATACCTCACATATGTGTAAAATGCCTTTGGATTCGCCCTAATCCTTCCTGCCAAGCCTTTTTCGTGGCCCCTCCTGGCTCTCCTCAGACCATTTTTGAGCTCCTTCCTCCCCTGCCTGTAATGCTCAAGACCCTTGCTTCCTCCACCTTACATAAGCTGCCTTCTTTCTTTTGACGAGAAGCTCCTCCGCTCTCGTCATCCAAGATTCCTTTATCTTACCCCTTCTTGCCTGTCTCAGAGGAACACATTTTTGCATCACTCGCAACAACTGGTCCTTAAACAGTCTCCACATGTCTATACTGCCCTTTCCATGGAACAATTGCTCCCTGTCCATGCTTCCCAACTCACGTTTGATAGCATCATAGTTTCCTTTTCCTCCCATTATGCCTGCTTCTCTCCTTCTCTATAGCTATGTAGAATGTGAGGTAGTTGTGGTCACTATCACCGAAATGCTCCCCCACCGCAAAATCTGACACCTGCCCCAGCTCATTGCCGAGCACCAAATCCAAAATGGCCTCTCCCCTCATTGGCCTGTCAACGTACTGAGTTAGTGGGTCATGTCTTTTGATGGCTAGTGATGTTTGTGTATCCTGGTGGCCAGTTTTCTGCCTGTCTGTCCGATGTGGTGTTTGTTACAGTCCTTGCATGGTATTTTGTAAATGACATTCATTTTGCTGGTTGTTTATACAGGGTCCTTTAGGTTAATCAGCTGTTGTTTAAGTGTATCAGTAGGTTTGTGGGCTACTATGATGCCAAGGGGTTGGAGTAGTCTGGTAGTCAGTGCAAAGATCTCTTTGATGTATGGTAATGTGCCTTGAGTTTCTAGGCACATTGTGTCTGCTTGTTTGGGTTTGGTGTTAAGGAATCGGCAGACTGTGTTTAATGGGTACCTGTTCTTTTCGAATATGCTATATAGGTACTTTCATTCTACTGCTCGTAGTTCCTGGGTGCTGCAGTGTGTTGCGGTCCATTTAAATAATGTCCTGATGCAACTCCATTTGTGGGTGGTTGGGATGACAGCTTCTGTAGTCAAAATATTTCTTTCTTTTCTGACAGCTCCTCTTGAAATTTTCTCAAGGTCTTCCTTTTGATTTTCAGGGAATAAATTTTCATTCTGACTCATTTATTAGGAGATGGTGTCACACGGTAACAACACTTTGACATTTGGGTTATTTAGACATAAACAGAAGCAAAAATAGAATAGTTCATCAATATTGTCAATAATTATCAAGTTGCCATTAAACATAAGGCTACACCACACAAAGAAAGCATTTATTCCATAGACACAACTGTATTTAAATTATTTGAAGATAACAAGCATAACTTAGCAGAAGTTTATTTTCAAAATAACTGACACATTCTTCTACACAAAAAGTCACCATTCAGAAACCGGCAAAGAAGGTTCATGAGGATAATCCCTGGCTTGGAGCAACTGTCTAATGAGCAAAGGCTAAACAGTTTGGGAAGCTACTCAGTCATAGAGACGTACAGCATGGAAACAGACCATTCATTCCAACTCATCCATGCCAACCAGATAGATCAGGTTTCTGATGAAGGGCTTTTGCCCGAAACGTCAATTTTCCTGGTCCTTGGATGTTGCCTGACCTGCTGTGCTTTCCCAGCACCACTCTGATCTAAACTCTGGTTTCCAGCGTCATGCAGCCCTCACTTTTGCCATGCTAACCAGACATCCTAACCTAATCTAGTCCTATTTGCCAGAACTTGTCCCATATCCTGCTAAAACCTTCCTATTAATATACCCATTCAAATGTCTTTTAAATGTTGTAATTGTACCAGTCTCCAGTACTTCCTCTGGCAGCTCATTCCACACACACACCACCATCTGCATGAAAATGTTGCCCTTTAGGTCCCTTATATATCTTTCCTCCTCACCCTAAACCTATGCCCTCTTGCTCTGGACTTCCACTACCCAGGGAAAAGACCTTGTCTATTTACCCTATCTATGCCCCTTATGATTCTATTAACCTCTATAAGGTCACCCCTCAGCTTCCGACGCTCCAGGGAAAACAGCCCCAGCCTGTCTCCCTGTAGTTTAAACCCTCCAACCCTGTCAACATCCTTGTAAATCCTTTCATAACCTTTTCAAGTTTCACAACATCCTTCCGATAGGAACAAAACCAGAATTGCACACAATATTCCAAAAATGGCTAAGTCAATGTCCTGTACAGCTGCAACATCACCTCACAACTCCTATACTTGATGTTCTGACCAATAAAGGAAAGCATACCAAATGCTTTTTTCACTATCCTGTCTCCCTGCGACTCCACTTTCAAGGAACTATGAACCTGCACTCCAAGGTCTCTTTGCTCAGCAAAACTCCCCAGGACCTTATCATTAAATGTGTACGTTCTGTCCTGATTTGCCTTTCCAAAATGCAGCTCCTCATATTTATCTAAATTAAACTCCATCTGCTACTCCTCAGCCCAATGGCCCATCTGATCAAGGTCCTCTTGTACTCTGAGGTAAACTTCTTCACTGTCCAGTCCACCTCCAATTTTAGTGTCATCTGCAAACTTACTAACTATACCTCCTATGTTTACATCCAAGTCATTTATATAAAATGATGAAAAACAGTGGACCTAGCACCGATCCTTGTGGCACACCACTGGTCACAGGCCTCCAATCTGAAAAGCAACTCTCCAGCACCACTCCCTGTCTTCTACCTTCGAGCCAGTTCTGTATCCAGATGGCTAGTTCTCCCTATATTCCATGTGATCTAACCTTGTTAACCAGTCTACCATGAGGAACCTTGTCAAAAGCCTTACTGAAATCCATATAAATCATGTCCACCACTCTGCCCTCATCAATCCTCTTCATTGCTTACGCAAAAACTCAATCAAGTTAATGCAACATGATTTCCCATGCACAAAGCCATGTTGACTGCCCCGATCAGTCCTTGTCTTTCCAAATACATGTAAATCAGGATTCCCTCCAACAACAAGCTCACCACTGATGTCAGATTCACCTATCTGTAGTTCCTGACTTTTCTTTACCACATTTCTTAAATAGTGACACCAGGTTAGCCAACCTCCAGTCTTCTGGGACCTCACCTGTGACTATCTGACCAATAAAGGAAAGCATACTATATGCTTTCTTCACTGCCCTATCTCTCTGCAACTCCATGTTAAGGAACAATGAACCTGCATTCCAAGGTCACAATAAGGGGCCCAACAATCACTTCCATAGCTTCCCCGAGTTCTAGGGTACACCTGATCATGTCCTGGGCATTTATTCCCCCTTCTGCGTTTTAAGACATCCAGCACCTCCTCCTCTGTAACACAGACATTTTCAAGATGTCGCCATCTATTTCCCTACAATCTATATCCTCCATGTCCTTTTCCAAAGTAAATACTGACGCAAAATACTCATTTTGTATCTCCACCATCTCTTGCAGTTCCATATATAGGCTACCTTGTTGATCTTTGAGGGGGCCCTATTCTCTCCTTCATTCCCCTTTTGTCCTTATTGTGTTTATAAATTCCCTTTGGATTCTCCTTAACTCTATTTGCCAAAGCAATTTCATGTCCCATTTTTTCCCTCCTGATTTCCCTCTTAAGTATACTCCTACTGCCTTTATAATCTTTTATGGATTAATTTGATCAGTCCTGTCTATACTGGGCATATGCTTCCTTCTTTTTCTTGATCAAAACCTCAATTTCTCTAGTCATCCAACATCTCTATACCTACCAGACTTTCCTTTCACCCTAAAGGAAAATACTGTCTCTGGACTCTCATTATCTCATTTTTGAAGGCTTCCCATTTTCCAGCTATCCCTTTACCTGTGAACTTCCGCTCCAATCAACTTTTGAAAGTTCCTGCCTAATACCGTCAAAATCAGCCTTCCTCCTATTTAGAACTTTAACTTTTAGATCTGGTCTATCCTTTTTCATCAGTATTTTAAAACTAACAGAATTATGGTCGCTGGCCCCGAAGTGCTTCTTCCCACTGACACCTCAGTCACTTGTCTGGGTGGGATGCTGTTCAGAGGGTTCGTGTGGACTTATTGGGCCAAATGGCCTGCTTCCACACTGTTGAGATTCTATGGATTAAACAGTTTGAGACTCTATCACCGGAGTTTAGAAGAATGAGGTGATCTCATTGAAACATATAGAATTCTTAAGGGGCTTAACAGGGTAAATGCTGAGAGAATGTGAAAGAGTCTTGGACTAGAGGACATAGTCTGAGAATGAAGAGATGCCAATGTAAGACTGAGATGAGAAGGAATTTCTTTACACAGAGCTTTGAGTGTTTTTGGAATTCTTTGCCATAGACAGGTGTATGGCTATGTCCTCTTGTATATTTACAGCTAAAGTTGATAGATTCTTCATCAGTGAAGGAATCAAGGGTTTGAGGAAAGGACAGAAAAGTGGATGTGAGGAATATCAGTCATGATCCTACTGAATAGTGGAGCAAGCTCTCAGGGCCGAATAGCCTACTCCTGTTCTCGTTTCTTATAGTCTTATGGTAATCAGAACAGCAGCTTCACATATTTCCTTCCACTGTATGTACATAAGCGACACTTCTCTGATCATTAGCAGTTAATAAATTCTACCATCCAAAGCACAGAGCAACTAAATTACAGAAATAGTCAAACTCTATTAGCTTTTCTTCATTTCTTCAATTCAACATTTTGATGATCACATTATTACTGTAGTATACCTATAAACCACAAGCTTGGGGCCTTTCAATTATCTGTTAGTTTATAGGAGCCTCTCTAAATAGCAGCTGAGAAAACTTTTAATCCATTCACAAAGATGGTATGTGTTAAGAGGCATGCCAGAAGTGCATACATGTAACACAGACGGTATTTCAGTACCAAATTCGCACCTAGGGTCACTCAAATGGAGCAATGCACCATCCCCATTTTTCTTTTGACTTAACTATTTCTTACCACAAAATTGTAAGAAGATCTAAGGCCTTGATTAACTTTTTAATCAATCAGCTGCTCTCAACCATACTAACATAAGAAGTGATTCAAAAGTATTTATCAATAGCAAATGCAGAACTACTTTATTGCCCTAGAAAGGCAACATATGTTGTGCGACATTTAACAGTAATTCCTAGGTAAGGAGGCTACACAATGTAAACCTTCTACATTACAATGACTTTGCTAAGGACCAACACAGCCTTGCCCTTTTATCTGTTCTTGTAGATGACACTGGACTCCTGGAGATGAATAACCCGTTTGGTTGACCAATTGATTTATATTTGAGAAACAAATTGTATGCATCATGCACTGGTCGTTATTATAAAGCTATCTTCTTTGCAGAGTAAATTAAGAAAGACTCCATGAGGTTTATGACTCTATTAAAATGATATCCACAATGCTTCTGAAACAGCAACTAGAAAATCCAGTCCTCATTATGCAAGCTGGAATTTAATACCTACAGGAAACCTGAGAATTAAGTAACTGTATCTTGTAATCAATTGCTCATAAATCTAGCCCTTTGTCAGGATTCATGCACCTGTTAACAACAAGCCATCAATGATATCAACCATCGTTACAGAGGATCAGACCTACCCAGTCAAAAATAGACCTGGCCTGACAGAATTCAATAGACTGCCTGAAACCAAAGTTCTTTTCTTAGGAAGGACATTTAAAAATTGAAACCTTCCACTTGTATTAAAAAGCTTTATAGCTGCAATTACTAGTGCAATTATGGCATTGGTAAGTATCAATCCTGTATGAATGTAACGCATTATGCCCACTATGTGCTGTTTCCTTACAAGATTCGCAAACCTGCAATTATCAAATGGAAGTGGTTTAATAAGCCCAGAACAACTCCTTTGTCCAAAAATGAATGGGATAAATTTCCAGGTAAATTGCAGGGAGAACAATTTTCAAGTCAATACATCAGGATTCCCTGGAAATCTGAAATATCCTGCTACGGTCAAAGAATTCAATACTACTTAGTACAGGTGCACTTTCATGAATCAGGGTGCTCTCAATTTCAACATCTAGATTCCCTCATATAGTTTCTGACAATTCAAAACATAATAAAAATACATTCCTTTCAATGAATTGGAAAATCTATCATTCTGGAGGTATACCCACTCCCAGAACAAGAATTTAGTAGCAGAGATCATATTATACCTGATAACTGTGTAAACTTTAGCAGATACAAAACCCATGAATTCAAAATAACTTTGCCTGTTCCTTGATAAATAAACTAATTAATCGAAATCTTCAGAAATTGGCAAACATCACAGAAAAGAGCTTCCATTCAAACACAGAAAAATCAAGCTATTATTCTTGGTGTCAATATGGCACATCTATTTTTTTATTTATTCAAAGAATGCTGGTGTGGCTGGCCAGGCCAACATTTATTGCCCATCCCTAATTGCCCAGATGGAAATGAAGAGTCAATTATATTGCTGTGGGCCTGGAATTGCATGTAGGCCAGACAAGGTAAGGACTGCAGATTACTTCCCAAAGGACATCAACGGATTGCAGGTCTCTTCCCTAAAGGACTTTAGTGAACCAGTTGTTTTTTTTCCAACAACTGGCAATGGTTTCCAGGTCGTCATGAGACTTTACATTCCCGATTGTTAATGAATTCAAATTTCACCATTTGACGTGGCAGGATATCGAACCTGGGTTTTCAGAACATTACCCAGGTCACTGGATTGTCCAGCAATAGTACCATTAGGCCATCACCTAACCAACTGCTGCTGCTTGTAACTACTCCTACCAGGAAATCTGCTGAAATCTATATGGTATGCCATATGCAGCCACTCTGAAATCCATCAATTATTGTTCTTCCTTTCTGCAGCATTCCACTTTGCCCTCAACAAGTGATTTCTAGTTTTTCAACTCTGATCAAAGGCTGAAATACTGAGATTTTTTTCTGGATGAAAACTGATTTAAAAGAAAAAGCTCCAATATAAAAACGGAGTCATAAATAGAGCGTTCCCTGGACTTGAATCCAATCCAACTGATGGGATGAAATGTCTCTCTCACGTTAAAAGTCTTTGCAAAGGTTCTTCATAGGCAGATAATTTTGGCAGATGAACATACAGAATATAAGTAAGCCATTCCACCCCTAGAGCCTGCTCTATCATTCAATAAGATCATAGTTGACCTGTTATGTTGAGTTCCACATTCCCATCTATCCTAGATAAACACTGATTAGTCTTATAAAAATCTATCCAACTCTGTCTTAAAAATAATCAATGCCACTGCTTCCACCACCTCTAGAGAGAGAATTTCAAAGTTGCACATCTCCCTGGGTGGAAAAATTTCACCTCACCTGTGTCTTGAAAGGATGACACCTTATGGTAAAAGTGACCCCCCCACCCCCCACCCCCCGGACCCACAAGAGAACACTTCTTTTACGTGTCCAACTTGTCAAGGTCATTCGGGATCAGACAAGGAGTCAAAAGTCATAAATTACAATGGTAGTCAGTGTAAGTAACAACTGATAACTAGGGTGACATGTAGATCATCAGAAAGCATGAAACAGACAATGTATAGTTTTCATGTCTTTGTTTAAGTATCCTGTCAAACAAGAATATGCCAAAATAGAGGATTTATAAAAAAGTACAACTTTAGGACTCAGCAGTGAGGCTAAGTTCTGAACAACAACAGAAATATCGGATGGCTACATCTTGACTGTGGAAACCAAAATTCTGAAATTAAGAGCCCATCAATCAATGAATAGGCATCCCATAAGATGTGTGTGTTTCAGTAGTTTGGACAAAGGGAAACTCAACACTGACCGCATATATGTTGGATAATGCATGCTGTATTGCATCAATCCAATAAATGGGCTTCACTCAGCACTTTAGATTAGATTAGATTACTTACAATGTGGAAACAGGCCCTTCGGCCCAACAAGTCCACACCGATCCGCCGAAGCACAACCCACCCAGACCCATTCCCCTACATTTTACCCCTTCACCTAACACTACGGGCAATTTAGCATGGCCAATTCACCTAACCTGCACATTTTTGGACTGTGGGAGGAAATCGGAGCACCCGGAGGAAACCCACGCAGACACAGGGAGAATGTGCAAACTCCACACAGTCATTAGCCTGAGGCAGGAATTGAACCTGGGTCTCTGGTGCTGTAAGGCAACAGTGCTAACCACTGTGCTGCCCACTTCCGCAGGTTAATGCTAATGGGGCAAATGATAAACTTAGCCAATGGAGTTAAATATTTACTGTGGCTGCTCCCCCCCCCCCCCCCCAGGCCATTTATACGAATATTATGAAACGTATCAAGGTAACAAATGGGAAGAGTACATGCCGAGTTTTGGATACCAGCTGCCAGTATCAAGGCCTCATAATGAATCCTTTTTTATCTCTAACATCAAACATCTTTGTAGCCTCAGTAATATTACCAAATTAGCACTAGAGAATCAGCTCCGAGTAGTAAGTGGATTTAGATTGCTATCAACTCAATTAATAAAGAATAGAAAATTAAAAGTACCAATAAAGAGGGGAAAACAGAGTGAGAGCTTGAGCAAGTGAGAGAAAATATTGATGTCAATCCATTTGTTTGGATTAGTTTCATACCCAGACACTACAGTCAGGGTTCTCTAACAACATGCTGAATTTATTGCTCATGGCCATGAATTCATTTAATCCCTCAACAAGAACTTATCAGTAAAACTGATTCAGGCAAACAGGGTAACACTGTGGCAGAGTGGTTAGCACTGCTGCATCACAGCACTAGGAACCCAGGTTCCGTTCCAGCGTCACGCAACAACTGGTGTGGAATCTGTACATTCTTCCCGTGTCTGCGTGGGTTTCCAATGGGTGCTCTGATGTTCTCCAACAGTCCAAAGTTGTGTACGTTAGGTCGATTGGCCATGTTACATTATCAATAGTGTTCAGGGATGTGTATGTTAGGTGCGTTAGCCATGGGAAATGCAGGGATAAAGTAGGGGATGGGTCTAGGTGGGATGTTCTTCGCAGTGTTGCTGTGGACTTGTTGGGCTGAATGACCTGTTTCCACACCGTGGGGATTCTTTTTTTTAAATTCCATAGATTCTGAAACATGCAGAATTGAAAAGATGTTGAAGTAGTTGTAAGTCAAGATCCTAAAGTTATTCAGTAAAATATTTTTGTTCACAAATGTTAATAACAATCACATTTGGCAGTTTTAAACTGTTATTTACCAACAATCCTTTCTACTGCTTTAGTAAATGCAAGTTTATTGTGTTGTATCTGAAACATTGTATTTGAATATATTAAAAAACTTGAGTAACTCAAGGTAAATTAATTCCAATGCTATCTTTAGCTTTGTGTATTAGACATAACCAACAGAGAAAAGGGGTTTTAAAAAAAGTAAAAGGCAAACTAGCTAGAATGCAACTGCCATATTCCATGACTATAATCCAACACTGCCACCTTGTGTCCAGAACAGCAAAATGCAGTTAGCTACATGTACAATCTGGAGGAATACTAGATTCACACAAACGAAAAAGTTTCTAATCAAGCTCTTACAGAAGATGTAAAAGGGCAGCTCAAATAAAAATAAATCCATTTAAAACTTAAACTCAGTTTATAAATTAATTCTGAGAGTGAATTATCCATCAGTCAACAGGCTTCAAAGTCATTTATAGACAGCCAGATACATGAAATAGATAAATCATTACACTTAGGCAGAAAGAAATGCCACAATTTGAAACTAATGTTACTGAGCACCCAATTGATTATTAGACTCATCTTGCTTCATTCAATCAACTGAATAGTCCAGAAATAACATCACAGCTTGCATTTCCCTACATTCCACTCATGCTCTTCCGTGTATTAGAGGTCATATGTTCCATAAATATTGGCAAGTTGCTGCAATGTACCTATGGATGATAAATACTGCTGCCACACTGTGCCCATGGTGAAGGAAGTAAGTAGTGATTGGAATGCCAATTTAGAAGGCTGCTTAACTGTTGTTGAAGCTGCAATCATCCCGGCAAATGAAGACTCCGGTCATGAATGCTGCTGGATAATTAAATGATTAACAAGAAAAATCTTCACAAATATGCCCATACTCAATGGCCCACAATGTCCAGCAAATCAGTACTGAAGCATTTATTTCCATCTTTAATCATGTGTTGAGTGGATGCTCAATCCTGACATCTTCCTGAGGCCTCAGCCTCACAGGTGCTAGTCTTTAATCCAGTTCAATTCACTCTATGCGATGTCAAGAAACAGTTGAAGTCACTAAATACTGTCTACCGGTCTATTCAATGATGATAGCTAATTGAAGCAGCACTTAGGCAAAAATAACCTGCTCACTGACATTTAGTTGAGTTGCACCAGGACCACATGACTCCTGATCTCATTACATCCCGAGTCCAAAAACAGACAGAGATCTGAACTCTAGAGGTGAGATGAGATCAACTCCCATAATGACTGGTATCCAAGTCATTAAGAAACCCTGGAAAAACTGGATTTAATGTGAATCAGGGGTAACATTCCCCACTGGTTGAAGTCATACCAAGCCAAAACAAAGGTAGTTGTGGTTGTTGGAGGACAATCATCTCAGTCTTAGGACATCATTGCAAATGATGCAATGATGTCCATCACAACGTCAAGAACGTCAAGAAGAAGAATATTCAATGACGAATGTGCATTGTTCAGTGTCATTTGTGTCTCCCCAGACAGCGAAGCAATTCATTTCCAAATACAGTAAGATCTATTAGGCTTGGATGGATAAATGACAAATACTCTTTGTCCCACATAAGTGTCTCATAATGACCATCAAGAGAAAATCTCACTACCTTACAATGAAGTGCAAATATCTCATACCTATAGCATGTGACATCAGCCTATGTGGAACACACACTGAGTATGCTTCAACCAAATGGCCATGTCTCAAAATCTAAGGACAGTAATCCTCAGTCAAGTCAAAGGAGCTTGTCAGTCAAGGCTTCCCAGTACAATTAGTCAAGGGCATTATCCCATCTCAGTCCAAGGGCTCTGGTGTGGGTCAGTCGCCCTGTTGGGATGGACACAGTCAGGAATGGGCCATGATCAGTTCTGCAGGTATATCATGGTATGTTTGTCAACAAGCTGCATACTGATCAGTTAGGGTGTCTGGTCAGTCAGTCATCGGCTGGGGCTGTCTGTCAAAGTTTAGTCATGGGAATGGGTCGTGATCAGACCTGGTGTCAGCTGAAAGTTGGAACCTAAGTGCTGGGGATTGGAGACAGTAATTTGCTATAGTGATTGTAATGAGGTTCAAGGAGCCATTGGAGACTGGGTGGGATCTGTCAATCCTTGAGCCAGAAATACACCAAGGTTATTAGCAATACAATTTGTGACAGATCACACCACTTTATCAGACCTTGATGCGATGAAGATGAAGATCACACACTATTTCACAACTACATCACTGCTAAATCCTACGCAGCAGCTTTTGCCAGCTTGGTTGACTTCCCCCCTGCTGCAGAGCGTGACAGATGTACACTAGTCAGTGGACAAGGCTATATTATAACATAACTGAATTCACCAATAGAAGGGTTTCATTCTATCAATATGTTAGATCATCAATATTACATCTTGGAAGTCTGCACCAGGTACCTGGAACCTGCAATGATATTTGTATCCTTGAGGACTCTTGTGTTTCTGTTGAATTCAAGGGCTGAATGGCTTACAATGGTGGTTACAGGAGGAGACATTGACCTGGATACTATACTGGATGCTCATGTGTAATATACAGGTATGAAACCCCTAATTTTGAGGCAGAGTCTTTAACAAGTTCCTTTAAACCTATTAAGTTCCCACAAATTAATATACAGTGCATATTTTTGTTTTTAATCCTAACTTTTTAAATATAAATGACAATTCTATGAACATCTCACATTGTCAAGCAGACATTTGAATTTTTCAACTATAGAAAGAAGCTTAAGTTAAAAAATGTGAGAGATCCAAGTAAACATGACAAAATATTGCACAGGATTGAAGGAAGTGAGAAAGTAGTGAAGAAATGATCAAGAAAGAAGAAAAGCATTAAATCATGAAAAATATGGTCATATCCAATCAAACAACTTGGAAATTTAGATGTTTTCATTAACACTACCTGAGGGTTCCACTCTGGGTCCAATTTCTTTACAGTTGCAATATATTCTTGCATAGCCTGCTGTGCAGTCATATCACCCACTGCCTTCCATGCTTCCCTGTGAGTAAACATGAAACTATTTAAGTTGAAGATATTTAAAGGAATATAATCTGTTCAAATTTGGCTTGCCTCATCAAATGTACTGCGTGGCACAACTTCTGTTCCTCTCTAAAGTATGACCCCCACCCCCTCCAGGGTGTGCAGTCACTTAGGGTAGGATGCAAATTTACAGATGGCAACCCCCACCCCACTCCTTCAATGAATGAACAGTTACAAGTCAGGTGACCAGTGTTTGATGGTTCAGCCGTGGATAAGCACAATAACAAACATCCAAATAATAGAGAAAAAAAAATGAACATTTTCACATCTTCGCATATAAGAGAAAATATGTGCCTTAAAAGTCAAACTTAAATCAAGTTAGAATGAAAGGCAGTTCTGAACCTTGAGGCTTATCATTCCACTAGAACCTTGCTTTTATGGTTCTATCCAAATCTCTGACTGGATTCCAACACATCATTTTATATAAATAAAAGCAAAATACCGTGATTATGGAAATGCGAAATAAAACTAAATTGCTGGAAAAGCTCCACAATACTTGAATCTGCAGAGAGGGAAACAAGTTATGGATCCAAGTTGATGATGACTCTTTAGAACTGGTAGAGGAATAAATTGTGCAAAAGGAAATGTATTTTTTATTCCTCCAGTTGAATAATTGTTAGCTCCACAGGGACAAAGGAATACGTGTGCTACATTGGATGTATTAATTAAATACTCAAGGCTAGTGATAAACCAAGTATGAGAGAATGCTCACACATAAGGACGAGTCATAATCGACTCAAAATGTTAACTCTGTTCCGCTCTCCTTCTTGAGTGTTTGTCACCTGGTTTTAATTTTAGCTCATCTATATTTCTTACCCTCTCAAAATATATAGTATATATATCATATTTAATACTTATTTTAAATATCATTCTTTTTAAGCCACTTACCATTTCTGTTTGCCTTCAAAGTCAAAGAATCCTGGCTTTGGGACATTGCATTTCCCAAATTTGGCCTAAAAAGACAAAGTATAGGAATAATAGCTGAAACAACCATTAGGTGCAGCAAAAACAAGTCAATTAGCACAAACCTCACTGAGGTTTTAATCCATTTGGACCATTCACAGTGAGAAATAGAAGAGAATTCCATCTGATTTCAAATAATTGGGCTCAAAAGCAGGCTCTGAAATCAATTGATGGTAGATTTCACAAACCTAGTTTGAGGTGAAGACTACATCTATGAATAAAACAAATTAATGGTTTAGAAAGCACATCTTTAAATCCTTGGCTTTGAAGAGCCCAGAATCAACAGAGCCCTTATGATTGGATCATCACTTTAGTCTTTCTCTGAATGTAATAAATGTATGCAATATATCACAAATATTGTCTGATCACTGTGGAGCTTAAAATCATTCAACTGCAGGGAGCAGGACTACTCTTCCGACGACAAAATTTATACCACTCAAGGGAGAACTTTAAATCAACAAAATTACAAAGCAGTTCTATAATGTCCTCACTGTAGCTCCTTTGTCACATTCTTCTGAGTGATAGCATTCAACATCACATGATCACACAGTAACCCAGGTTATCACCAATGTGGGTAAGCATATAAAACAATAACATTGCCTAATTTAAAACTGTCATGTCTTCACAAGGGTTACATTCCTAGGCAAAATCACATGTTCTTTTCGGACTCAGCCACTTTCTCTTAGCCTCCTGCTTCCTTACTTGCATGCAATTTTGGTGATGGGACAGTACAAGGCTATTACTCAGGTGTGAACCGCTGGCAGTCTATTGAGCAGAGAGAGTCTCATAGCCGAGCCCGGACATGTATATTTCCAACATGAGGGACTGGACTATGCTCAGGTGAGCAAATAGCTAATTTTCACTGCTTCAAGGCAAGAGAACCAAACGTAATCACACAGATCAGCTAACTCAGCAAAGACTTAACAGCCTATTTGCCACAGAATAACTCTTTCAAAGGACCAGCAAAAAAGGTGAAATGGCTTCTTCTTGTCCTGCAAAATTCATCGATCACCTCAAAAATCCAAATGTAGTGTAAAGTTTACAAGTGATCAACATTCCATCTTAAATTGCATGCAAGGTTCCAGGCAAAGCAATCAGCTTCAGCACCAATCACAGCATTGACTTCCAGTTGGAGAAGTCACTGCTGTAGACAGACTCGGAGACCCACGCAGTCAGAAAGAAAGTTAGAGGGAAAGCTGGGTGTGAGGTTTTCAGTGACGTTAGCTAGCTAATATGGAAACTACCTTTTCTGCCATTTTATAGTGGGCAACTACTAAGCAACTTTTAGTTGTTACTGATCATAGTTTGTACTTTTTACATTAGAAAGCTAAAAACATTAAGTAGTGTTGATTTTTCCCATTAGTTGTTAGAAAATTGATATCTAAAAGGTTATCTGTCTCTACAGAGATTGTAATTTCAGCCCTAACTTTAATACCATAAATTATTATAATCATGTTTATATTTATTATTTCACCTGCAGTACTACTCTCCATATGGTCACAGATTTACTTCCACCACTTTGACCTTCCACACTGTCCTAATATACAGAGAGAATCAAATTGGTTAATAACCAGTATTGCATACAATTCTCAAGAAATGATGCTGACACCTATAGTTTTAAGCCAGATACAGATTTACAGCCATGTTGGAAATAGGTCTCTAATGACTTTATGAGATCTGAAGAAATTAATGATTTTAAAAACAGCACTCTTTCTCATACTCTCCCTTAATAAGAAAGACTCTATCAGCAGCCAAAGTTGACACAAAGAAAGGACAGCATAGCTCATATGACTCTTGATTAAACTTAAAAATATAAGCCATAAGTATTAATTTAACCTGGAGCAGTGTTTTGTAGAGGAATAAAACAGCTATTTTCTGGGTCTGTGGATTGAAAGAAGCAAAAATGGCCTTCAGTAGAGTGATATGCTCTTCTTGTTAGATGTGGGAGTTTAGGGAGAGTTTATGTGTTACTGAGGATTATATCTGCAATAAATGCCATTGGTTGTGAATCTTATCAGATTGAATGGATCGTATGGACAGACAGAGGCAATGAGGAATTTATAATACCAAGTGGATGTGATGAATGGCAGGTATAGGAAGAGAGAAAAGTCACAGATACAGTCACATAGATAGGTTTATTCTAGGAAAGTTAAGAGACGTAGGCAGGTAGTGCAGGAGTCTTCTGTGGCTATCCCCATTTCAAATAAGTATGCTGTTTTGGAAAATGTAGGGGGTGATAGATTCTCAGCGGAACATAGCACAAACAGTCAAGTTTCTGGTATTAAGACTGGCTCTAATGCTATGAGGGCTACGTCGAGTTCCAAGAGATCGATTGTGTAAGGGGACTAGGCATCTATTCCTGATGAAGGGCTTTTGCCCGAAACGTCGATTTTCCTGCTCTTCGGATCCTACCTGACCTGCTGTGCTTTTCCAGCACCACTCTGATCTACACCCTGTGTTAGGGGACTCTCTAGTCTGAGGTACAGATAGATGTTTCTGTGGCCAGCAGCGGAAAATCAGAATGGTGTGTTGCTTACCGGATATCAGCATCAAGGAAGTCTCAGAGAGGGTGCAGAATGTTCTCGAGGGGGAGAGGGACCAGCAGGAGGCCATTGTAATTGGCTAGGGCTGTTTTCCCTGGAGCTTCGGAGGCTGAGGGCATGAATAGGATACATATACAAAGTCTCTTCCCTGGGGTGGCTAAGTCCAGAACAGGTTTAGGGTGAGAGGGGAAAGATATAAAAGAGACCCAAGGGGCAACCTTTTCACGCAGAGGGTAGTACATGTATGGAATGAGCTGCCAGAGGAAGTGGTGGAGGCTAGTACAATTGCAACATTTAAATGGCATTTGGATGGGTATATGAAGAGGAAGGGTTTGGAGGTATATGGGCCGGTTACTGGCAGGTGGGACGAGATTGGGTTGTGATATCTGGTCGGCATGGATGAGTTGGACCGAAGGATCTATTTCCATGCTCTACATCTCGATGACTCTACGACCTAATTCTCGATAAAGGCTTTGTATAGGACATTTCAGAGCTAATAAAGTAATAAGCCAATATCTGAACAAATCATGCATACGGTTTACAAGATGACTTGGAAAGAAAGATAAGCAAAAGAGTTGCCTCTTGGGTAGGGGCTGGAATTGAAGTGTCAAGAGACTTAGTTTTATTTACTTACAAGGTAAGAGCATCAATAGCAAAGCCCATATTGCTGACCATTCCTCATAAAACTGGGTGGTTTGCTAGGCCATTTCAGAGAACAGTCAAGAGACAACTGATTGTTGTAAGTCAGAAGTCAGATGTAGGCAGAGTAAGAATTAGATTTTCTTCTCTGAGGAACATTAGTGAAACAGGTAGGTTTTTACAACAAACTGATAGGTTTGTGGACATTAATCCACATTTATTAATTCATTGAATTTAAATTCCACCAGTGGTGGAAGAGGAGGAATTTGAACTAGTTTCCTAATGTTAGTCCAGGCCTCTGGATTGCTGGTTTAGCAACTTTACCAAATGCCACAATTCTCTTATCTTTGATACTTGCTCTTCGGAAACTAGACAATCATGTGGGAAGATGAAATTGACTGATTAATTTTTGTGGATGGGTGGCCATCAAGTCAAAGAATGCAAACAAGCAGTCTCTAAGAAAAACGCATAAAAGATAAAAGAATGGAAGCAATTATTGCCAGTTATAAAAGAAACCAGGCCACCATCGAATTCTGAACCAATCAAACTTCTTATCTGTCACTAGTAGTACAATCTGCACTTTCTAACCCAATTAAGTGCTGTATTTAAACCGTAACTTCTAAGTAAGTTAAAAACCACACAACACCAGGTTATCGTCCAACAATTTGTTTGGAGGTATAAGCTTTTGGTACAACTTTGTCCACCCCAGTCCAACACCGGCACCTCCACATCACTTTTCAGTCAACCACTTAAAAGTACCTACTTGTGAATCCACAAACCATTTGAGTAGTGTTAAACCAAATCTTTCACCAAGTATCACATTAGTACAAATGAGTTTCTACTGATATTCATCAACAAATATGGGATTGACATTTATACTCAATCCTGGGTTTACATCTAGACCTGGAACTTAAATTCTTCTATTATATTTCTGTGGTCTGTTTATAATCATCCTGATGTGGAGGTGTTGGTTTTGGACTGGGGTGGACAAAGTTAAAAATCACACAACACCAAGTTATAGTCCAACAGGTTTATTTGGAAGCACTAGCTTTCGGAGTGCTACCCCTTCATCAGGTGGTTGTGAAGGAGCAGTGCTCCGAAAGCTTGTGCTTCCAAATAAACCTATTGGACTATAACCTGATGTTGTGTGATTTTTAACTCACAACCATCTTGGCATTTACCCATTATAGGTTTTCCCTTTTTATTGTATTGCTGGGTTTACTTAATTTTACCTATCCCTGGTGTCATTATCACTCTCTATCATAAAAGCAGGGACGCCCTCAAACCATGAATGAATAAAACAAAAAATTTTGTGTGACTCCGGCCAGGGGCACATTATAACCTCGCTCCGCCAGGCACAGACAAAAACACTGCCTGAAGAAGAAATTTAAAAATAACACAACACCAGGTTATAGTCCAACAGGTTTAATTGGAAGCACTAGCTTTCGGAGCACCGCTCCTTCATCAGGTGGTTGTGACCAAATAAACCTGTTGGACTATAACCTGGTATTCTGTAATTTTTAAACTTTGTACACCCCAGTCCAACACTGGCATCTCCAAATCTAACTCTGGAGTTGGGTTCAAACCAACAATCAGCTAACTTAGTGGTCAAAGTAATACCACCGAGTCAAGGCTCACACCAATTGACATAATAAGCTGTAACCACCGATCCAGTTGTCCAATGTTTATCAATAGCATTCCACAGCATTATTTCTTCACACAATCATCTGTATAATTCGGTATGGCATTTATCCATAACTGTAGCACTTATTCAATTTACCACAAAACGTGTCTGATGAACAACCAATCATTCAGCTAACCAGTATTTACCTAATGAACTAACTTGTCTGATTAACATTTATCCATTTAATTATTCATAACATTTAAACTAGTAACAGGAATTATTTGCGTGGATAAGTTGCAGTATTTATCCTTGAATGGTGGCTGTGGTGATGAAGGAGCAGCGCTCTGAAAGCCAGTGCCTCTAAATAAACCTGTTGGACTATGACCTGGCGTTGTGTGACTTGTAACTTTGTACACTCCACTGGCATCCCCACATCTCGAAAATGAAATGCAAAGTGAAAGTGAAGTTGTTGTTGCTGCTGATGGTTGTTGTTGTTGTTGTCGGTGTGCGCATGCCCGCGCGCACGCGGCCCCCCCCCACCACCTCACCTGTTTGAATCGGCTGTACAGGTAGAGGAGCGTCTCGCGGCCCGCCGCTTGCGCGAGCGTCTGCACGCGCGCCGCCGCGCGCTCGAACTCGGCCTCCAGCGCGCGCCCGGCGCCCTCAGCCTGGTCCTCGCTGTCGCTCGCCGGGCCTGACACCGCCGCCATGTGGGGAGGCCCGTGCTCCACAACACACACACAAACCCGCCCCCTCCGCGGGCGGTCTCTTCCCGCTGCTGTGATAGTAAGTCGCCGCCGACGGATGAAGTGGAGAGGTGAGGTCGGAGCGGGAGTGTGAGGTCCGACTGCTTGACCGCTGGTTACCCTCTCCCCACCACCACCACCTCCTCGGACCAGCACTTCCACCCGGTCCTCGAGCCGTGAACGCTCCGGGTGGAATCCACCGGCCGCCGTGCGAAGGTTCCGCGGCGAAAAGTGAACCTTCTTCGTTTTCCAACGCGCGTTTAACGAAAGAAAAGGAGGCGCACGCTTTCTGCACGTATTTACGTTTGTTTTCCCGAACCACGTCTCCCTAACTGATTTAAGTGTTCGTCTGATGTTGCCAGCAGCACTGCAAGTAATTTTGATGAGCAATAATACAATAAAGCAGCTTGACAAACCAGCGCACTGCGTGGTTTTGTGCAAGACTGCCTTAGAAGTTTCAAAGGTAGAAATCACACAACACCAGGTTACAGTCCAGCAGGTTTATTTGGAAGCACTAGCTTTCGGAGCGCTGCTCCTTCATCAGGTGGTTGTATCCTGATGAAGGAGCAGCGCTACGAAAGCTAGTGCTTCCAGATAAACCTGTTGGACTATAACCTGGTGTTGTGTGATTTTTAACTTTGTCCACCTCAGTCCAACACTGGCATCTCCACATCAGTAGAAGTTTCATGTACGGGTTCTAGGAATATGCCAGTTCACTTCTCAGTATAGGTTGCTGCTCATGATGATGAAGATTTGCTGTTTGAAACCATACGGCCTGCTTTGGTTTCGGTAGGTGAAAAAAAAGTATTTTGTGGCTAACAAAATACGTTGGGTCAGATTCTGTGGATTGGCAATTTTTCACAGATTGCCACTTTTTTTCCTCTTTTCTATCAGGGCTTCTTCATAAATATAACGCTGTACTTCGTTCCAACAGTATGCTTCTGGGGCAGAAGACAAACTACGTTCTTTTTTCACAGCAGTAAGCTATGGTATTCTGAAATTTGAAGGTCTGGAATCAGACAGCCACGTTGACTGCTGACAAGTAATGTGTAATAATATTAATAAGTGACCTTTTAGTTCAGGATTGTTGCAGAGGTAGCAATCATAACACGGAGTTTCAAATTCAGTTTGAAGGAAAGCAACTTGGGTCTTAAACTATTATCTTTTAAGGGCAGTTACAGAGCTATGAAGAACGTTATCGGAAGTATATATTGGGGAAAATAAGGTAATGGAAATGTCACTGGATGAGCAGTGGAAGAAACTTAAGCAGATATTTCATAATGCTCAGTAAAAATGTATTCTAGTCAAACAGGACTCACTGACCCATGTAGAAAGGGACGATTACTGAAGCCCTGGCTATTATTACTTTGTATTGAGTCTGTATCAAACTGTTAGCATTTCTATCAAAGTATTGGCTGGACCAAGACATTTCAGCTGGCAGTATCCATTACTCGTGTGTTCTTTTCCCCCACCCGCCTCAAACTGATCAACTAGGTTGAGTACATTGTGCTGGCATTCTGGTGGCACCAGGCAGTATCTGTGTTTGTTCTGCTGTCTCTCTCCATATTGTGGTCCAGTGGCCATGTGTGTTAAGTTGCCAACTTATGGCTCAGTGGCCATCTTGTGTGTCCGTGTGCCTAGTGTCACCCTGCCCCATGCCATCTCCTTCTTCATAGGTAAAACAAGTAATCTGGAAAGCTAATAGAATGTTATCATCTATTGTAAGGGGAATTGAAAACAAAAGAAGAAGGTATACTTCATGTGGAACCACATTTGGTGTAATGCGCACTGTACCTGGTCTCCTTATTTAAGGAAGGATGTAAACGTATTGGAAGAAGTTCAAGTCATGTTTATTAAGTTAAGCCCTAAAATGGAGCTGCTCTCTCCACCACCTGGGCTTCAGGATTCCTGAAGAAGGGCTTATGCTCGAAATGTCGATTCTCCTGTTCCTTGGATTCTGCCTGACCTGCTGCACTTTTCCAGCAACACATTTTCAACATTGAGTCATGAATAAAGGTTGGACTCACTAGGCTTTTATCTGTTAGTATTTGGAAGAGCACGAGGTAACTTTATTGAAACATATAAGATCTTGAGGGGTCATAACAGGTTAGATGTGGAAAGGACATTTCCTGTTCTGGGAGAATCTAGAATTAGGTGTTATTGTTTAAAAATCATAGACCACTTATTTAGAACAGAGATGTCATAAGCTTTTGTTTCCTCACAGAAGGTCCTTAGTCTTTGGAACTCTCTTCCTGAAAAGACTGGAAGCAAAATCTTGGAATCTTTTAAGGCATAGATGGGTAGCTTCTTGATTAGCAAGGGGGTGAAATGTTATCGGTGGTAAACGGGGAATGTAGATTAGTGGTTACAATCAGGTTATCCATTGTCTTATTAAATGGCAAACTTGAATTGATGTGCTGAATGGCCTACTCCTGTTCTTTATTCTTAAGTTTATAAGTCCAGTGGCCCTGATCAATTTAAGACTGCTCCTTGAAAATTTGTAGCTGTAATAGCAGCTTCTGCTTGTAGGTGACTTTCATACCAAAAAAGGAGTGATGACATCAGAGGTTTTTATTTTCACGCCAATTTGGAAAAAGAAAATGAGGATCCCACTGAGGTGTGGACACAAGTAAGCCTTCTTAATGCAGAAAATGACAGCCTAAAGCCCTTTGGAGTAGTGCTTTAAGCACCATTTAACTTTATTAAAAGAATTGGATCCATCTTCCTTTCTATTTTAAAGATAGAGAGGGAGACGTAGTGTACATCTTACTTCAATACAGGTAAGTAATATATAGTTTTGTGCATACTTCTAAGTACAGCCTTGTTATTTTGCAATAAGACCACCTGAGATATTTAGTTCGTCTTGATAGAACTAAAAAGTAATTATACCTGTCTTTTTACTGGGAAATGCTCTAACTAAAAATCAGTATGGCCATTTGTACTCACAGACATTGATGCTGATGATAGTCTGAATTCTCTGATGTCCAAAGCCGCTGTCCAGTTGGTCTTCAATTACTTTTCCAACTATTTGTCACTATTGGAGTCTTCTTTATAAATGGCCATGGCCACTAAGCATAATGTGAGTTTTGCATCCAGTAGGATATCTTACCTAATAAAATCAGAAGAACTGCAGATGCTGTAAATCAGAAACAAAAACAGAAATTGCTGGAAAAACTCAGCAGGTCTGGCAGTACTTGTGAAGAGAAATCAGAATTAACATTTTGGGTCGAGACACACTTCCTCAGAACCGTATATCTTAACATAAACACTGTTCTTTCAGGTATCTCCCATAATATAAAAAAATTGGTGTGGATGTTGTGATATTAAAGAATCTAACAAACATTATATACAAATATCATATTCATAGACACAAGTGTCTGATGCCAAATTAAAAAATGAAGTTACAAAGAACAGTGTGTTTCAGTAGCATGCCATACTTTATATGATCAGTTCAGGTGGAATAAGTGATCTTTCTCTCCTCATTTCACGTACGATGCTAATGCTATGTTAGGGTGATGATTTCATGAGCGTTTCTCTTAAAGGCATATTGACTGCGAGACATAACACAACGGTACTCCTCCACATGAACCTCTTCAGCCCTATACACAGCAGAATACAATTGTTTTGTATGTTATGTTAACCTACCTATCTCTCAATTGCTATTCCTGGTTCTGAGTACACTACCTACTAATATTGAATTATGAAGTATTACATTTTGGTGGAAGGAGTAAGGGGAGGCAGAATAATGGATACAATCCTGAAGAGTTTGAATTGTAAAGATTCAAGAATTTTTGGATGCATAATAAGTTTATACCCAGATGATGATAGAGAGACAGGACTGAAATTTTCCTCCTAGGGCAACTGGAAATAATCTGAGCTTCAGTTTCCCATGGTCACTGTTTGGGATTTACATGGGAGTGATCCCCTTTATTGAAATGAATAAGGCCAAAGGGAGACCCACGAAGCTTGAAGACTTTGCAACTTGAGAGGAAAATAAGGGGCAATAGAGGATAGCATACTATTGTATATTATATATGGAGCTCTGCTGTCACTAACATCTTTAAAACATTAAATGAAGGAAAACCGAGAAAGCTGCCTGTCCATCACTGTGCAGGGTGGGAGGTAGAATCCCTTGATGGCAGCTTTTGGTAGAACCTGTATCCATGCCAACAGGGAGGGTCTTAAGCTTCCCTGTATCTCTGGCCTCCCTATCTACCATTAAGTGGCATAATCTTCCAATCCTCATTATATGTAAACGTGGAGCCTGAAAGCGTTCATAATGTATCAGGATAAATCCCCCACCCATGGTCATTCAGTTTAACCTCTGTGCTGGGAATGTTTTTCGAAACAATCATCCCAGACAAAATTATCAGTGACTTGGACAAGTGTGACTGCATTAAGGAGAATTAGCATATAATTGTTCAAGCCAGATTGTTGACAGGGCAGAACAGTGACAGCAGTAACCCTGATTGGCCTAATGAATAAGGGGGTGGAACAGTTTCATATTGCAGTCTACTGTGATGAGTCTTTCTTTCTTTGTCTCTCAGGCTATCAGAGAGGTTAAAGCATCACCTCATATGCTCAAACTTCCTTCTCAAACCAATTTGACGGAGTTTTCAGATGAGGTAACAAAAGAGGATTGTTGAAGCTAATGTGTGAGATGTGGCATAAGGTAAAGTCACCATAGACCCAGAGAGCTGCTCTCTCATTAAAGAGGGATACCTGCGGTGGGTTTAACATGATGATCACCATGCCTCATCGAAGGACGAGGTTGGGAAGGCAGGTCATCTTCATGGTGACATCAGCAGGAATTGAACTTCCATTGTCTACTCTGTGGCATTAACCAGTCATTCAGTCACCACCTTTGGCATTGGGGTGGCACAGTGGCTCAGTGGTTAGCACTGGTGCATCACAGCACCATGGTCCCAGGTTCGATTCCAGCCTCAGACAACTGTCTGTGTGGAGTTTGCACGTTCTTCCTGTGTCTGCGTGGGTTTCCTTCAGGTGCTCCGGTTTCCTCCCACAGTCACAAAGATGTGCAGGTCAGATGAATTGCCATTCTAAATTGCCCATAGTGATGGGTTACTCTTCAGAGGGTTGTTGTGGACTGGTCAGGCCGAAGGGCCTATTTCCATACTGTAGGGAATCTTATCTAATCAGCTGAGCTAACTGGCCCCCATGATGTACGTGAGCTTGCAAACAACTTTTGATATGCATGCCTCATAATAGTCTTAACAACACAGTTGAAGTGCATGTTACAAAAGCGATAGTGGCAGCATGAATTAAATTGACTGACAGGAAACAGTATGTGGAATACAGATAGCTTTTGTCTGGGGAAAGTTATAGAATGGTGTTTTCCAGGGATTGGTGCTAGGACCATTACTTTATTTGATATAGGTATGGAACTGGTGGGGCTGAAGCCATGCTAGATTTTGGAATTTCCTTAGATTTTGGGTTAAGCCAGGTCAGATATAGTCAAGAGTTACTTGCAGCATGGATAAAGCAGTATGCAAAGCTAATAAAACATCGGCCGCCAAATCAGTTCAATGCAGTGTCTATCTGAGTTGCGCACACAAGTTTTTTTTTAAAATTTGCTGAATTAAAAGTGTTGCAAAAAGTATCGAGTTTTTAAATAGCTCTTGGTTTTGTGTGGTAATCAGCCTGTAGATACCAGTGACTCACCTTGGAGGGTATGGCATAAGTTCAAAACTTGCAGATGATAGGAAACTTTAAAGGACAGTGAACTGTGAGAAAATGATGAACTTGAAAAGGACAAGACAGACTGGTGGAATACGTAGACGGGTGACAGATGATGTTTAACAAAGAAGTGCAAGATTTGATCAGGAGTATTGAGGTACAAATAGTTTATTGAGAAATAACAGTTCAAACTCAGAATAAGTAGTCTTACAATCAGCAGTGCAGAGCAGTGTTCCTGATCAGACTAATGAATGAGGGTGCAGTACATTGATTTTTGCAGTCTACCATGATGATTCTTTTTCTTCTGTTGTCTCTCAAGCTGACCAAGTAATTGAAGCTTCACCTCATGTGCTCAGATTCCCTCCTTCAGCATTTGTTTATTTACTTTATTTTGGGGACTAGTGGATATCTCTCATACCTCATTCATTACCCCACTGAACTGATGCTTCAGTTGTACAAAACTTTGGTCAGATTCCTCCTGGAGATCTGCATTCCATTTCAAGTGTGCACAGTACAATGTCTGGCCCACTCAGTTCCTACAAATAAGTGCACAGTGTGACTATTTACTATGCAACACAAATAATAAGTTCTAAGAGGATTGAGCAAAGTTGAGAACATGTCAATCATCAATTCTTTTTCATGCACTTTTCACCACTAATTCTATTATTTATAATGATCAACATGTTCAGAGGTTTTATTACACACTCCTGCCCAGACCTCCTATCTCAGAGGTAGAGTCACTACCACTGCACCACAAAACCCCTTAACTATTCCAATATCTAGTTACACACTCCACGTACTCTCGGGTAATGGAGTATATTAATAGCCAATGAAATATTAATAGGAGGCTCATTCACACAGTTGGAAGGACGATGGATATGTAGATTGGACAGCTGCAACTTTGCCCTATCAGGCAGGTTCAGATTCCAAATGATTCTATTGATGTTGGATGATGTGATGAACCTTTTTCCAGTACATAGGACACATACATGTCTGAGTGCCAATAGCTGACAGAAAGAACAGTTGCCATTAATAAGCCTGTGCATCCAACCAATGAGCAAAGACTACCCTTTCCCAATTGGACCCACTTTAAGTAAAATGCCACTCTATGAAAGAACTAAAACACTTTCCTCTGAGTCGACAGATTCTTGATTCAAATCCTACTCCAAGGTTATGAGTGCAACATTCAGGCTGACATTAGCATTCAATATAGAAAGAGCACTGTTGCAAATGCCACCACTGAGGTGAGACATTAAGCCAAACCTAAGTGAATACCTACTTCAAAGAAGAGCCAATATTTATTCTTTAAACAACAGATTGCCTGGTTACTATCAGTGTTTGTGGGGCCTTACTCTACAAATTTGGCTGCCAAATTTCCGATTTTGTAAGAGTGACTCGACTTCGAAAGCTGTGCATAAGTGTTCAAAAGCTATTCTTTAGCTGTAAAGCGTTTTAAGGAGAACATGGGGTCATAAAAAGTTCAGTGCAAAAACAAATCTTTATGTCCAGAGGTCATGAAAGGCAGAGTATAAATACAAGCCTTTGTTTTAGTGAATATTAGTATTGTGTTTTATTAATGTTGACCTGTTAACATAAGGGCATTGCTACCTTTGGAAATCTTTTGATGTGTGACCTACCTTGCTGTGTAAATTTGCTGACTGATTAGTTAATTTAATTTTCAGAGACTAATATCACTGAAACTGTCAATGTTATGGGGGAAAATAAAATTGCACATGGACTACAGTTCAGTTTTAAAAAGGGAACTTAATAAATGTTGTTTCTTTTGGAACGCTGTGTTTCTTTGAACAGCAGTTAAAAGTACAGTGTAGCAACTGATGTGGTTTCAGATCTTTACCACCCTTTTTCAAGCTTGGGGCAATTTATTTTTAATAATGCAAATCAATTCAATTTGAAGTGAATGTATATTTTCTAAATGGGATTAAAATCAGATGAGCTGAAGGAAATGAATTGTTTGAGCTTCCTGATCTTAAAATTGCACATCCACCAACACACACAAACACACTCACTCAGTGTCACTGTGGAAAATGGGAGTCAGCTTAGTCAATCTTAAATGAAGACAGAGTCCACTAAACCTGGATAAGCTAGAAACTACAAACAGCAACCTCTCCAGAGTAACCTTGCCTCCATTGCTCCTAACTTTGCCCTATATCACATTTCCCTGGCTCTTTATTGGTAACCTTGTTTCACATTTCCCTCTCACTTTGTATCACGAAAGCTCAATGGTTAGCACTGCTGCCTAACAGTGCCAGGGACCCGGGTTCGATTCCAGCCTTGGATGACTGCGTGGGTTTCCTCCAGGTACTCCAGTTTCCTCCCACAGTCCAAAGATGTGCAGGCTATGTGGATTGGTCATGGGAAATGCAAGATTAAAAGGCGTTGGGTCTGAGTGGGATGTTCTTCAGAGGGTCGGTGTGAAGTCAATGGGCCAAATGGCGTTCTTCCACACTGCAGGCATTCTTAACGTTTAGCATTACCAATACTCTCCTCCTTGTCCTTGCTCTTGTCTTCAGCCCCTTGTCATCATCCTCCTCACCTTGGGCCTTGTCTATTCTTTGCCCTCAGAGGAGAAAGTGAGGTCTGCAGATGCTGGAGATCAGAGCTGAAAATGTGTTGCTGGAAAAGCGCAGCAGGTCAGGCAGCATCCAGGGAACAGGAGAATCGACGTTTCGGGCATAAGCCCTTCTTCAGGAATGAAGAAAGTTTGTCCAGCAGACTAAGATAAAAGGTAGGGAGGAGGGACTTGGGGGAGGGGCGTCGGAAATGTGATAGGTGGAAAGAGGTCAAGGTGAGGGTGATAGGTCAGACTGGGGTGGGGGTGGAGAGGTCAGGAAGAAGATTGCAGGTTAGGAAGGCAGTGCTGAATTCGATGGATTTGACTGAGACAAGGTGGGGGGAGGGGAAATGAGGAAACTGGTGAAATCCGAGTTCATCCCTTGTGGTTGGAGGGTTCCTAGGCGGAAGATGAGGCGCTCTTCCTCCAACCGTTGTGTTGTTGTGGTCTAGCGATGGAGGAGTCCAAAGACCTGCATATCCTTGGTGGAGTGGGAGGGGGAGTTGAAGTGTTGAGCCACAGGGTGGTTGGGTTGGTTGGTCCGGGTGTCCCAGAGGTGTTCTCTGAAATGCTCCGCAAGTAGGCGGCCTGTCTCCCCAATATAGAGGAGGCCACATCGGGTGCAGAGGATGCATTAGATGATGTGTGTGGAGGTGCAGGTGAATCTGTGGCGGATATGGAAGTTTCCTTTGGGGCCTTGGAGGGAGGTGAGGGGGGAGGTGTGGGCGCAAGTCTTGCACCTCCTGCGGTTGCAGGGGAAGGTGCCGGGAGTGGAGCTGGGTTGGTGGGGGGTGTGGATCTGACGAGGGAGTGGTCTTTACGGAATGCTGATAGGGGAGGGGAGGGAAATATATCCTTGGTGATGGGGTCCGTTTGGAGGTGGCGGAAATGTCGGCGGATGATGCGCTGTACATGGAGATTGGTGGGGTGGTAGGTGAGGACCAGTGGGGTTCTGTCCTGGTGGCGGTTGGAGGGGCGGGGCTCAAGGGCGGAGGAGCGGGAAGTGGAAGAGATGCGGTGGAGGGCATCGTCGACCACATCGGGGGGGGATATTGCGGTCCTTGAAGAAGGAGGCATATCTGGGTTGTACGTTTTTGGAACTGGTCCTCCTGGGAGCAGATGCGGCGGAGACGAAGGAATTGGGAGAATGGGATGGCGTTTTTACAGGGGGCAGGGTGGGAGGAGGTGTAGTCCAGGTAGCTGTGGGAGTCGGTCGGTTTGTAGTAGATGTCCGTGTTGATTCAGTCGCCTGAGATAGAAATAGAAAGGTCGAGGAAGGGGAGGGAGGAATCTGAGACTGTCCAGGTGAATTTGAGGTCGGGGTGGAAGGTGTTGGTGAAGTGGATGAACTGTTCAACCTCCTCGTGGGAGCACGAGGCGGCGCCAATACAGTCATCGATGTAGCGGAGAAAAAGGTGGGGGATGGGGCCACTGTAGTTGCGGAAGATGGACTGTTCCATATATCTACAAAGAGGCAGGCATAGCTGGGGCCCATGCGGGTGCCCATGGCTACTCCTTTCGTTTGGAGGAAGTGGGAGGATTTGAAAGAGAAGTTGTTCAGGGTGAGGACCAGTTCTGTCAGTCGAAGGAGGGTGTCAGTGGAAGGGTACTGGTCGGTACGGTGGGAAAGGAAGAAGCGGAGGGCTTTGAGTCCTTCGTGATGGGGGATGGAGGTGTACAGGGACTGGATGTCCATGGTGAAAATAAGACGTTGGGGACCGGGGAAGCGAAAATCATGGAGCAGGTGGAGGGCATGGGTGGTGTCCCGAATGTAGGTGGGGAGTTCTTGGACTAAGGGGGACAGGACCGTATCAAGGTATGCGGAGATGAGTTCGGTGGGGCAGGAGCAGGCGGAGACAATGGGTCGGCCGGGGCAGTCAGGTTTGTGGATTTTGGGCAGGAGGTAGAAGCGGGCGGTGCGGAGTTGTGGGACTATGAGGTTGGAGGTGGTGGATGGGAGATCCCCCGACGTGATGAGGTTATGGATGGTCTGGGAGATGATGGTTTGGTGGTGGGGGGTGGGATCATGGTCAAGGGGGCAGTAGGAGGAGGTATCTGCGAGCTGGCATTTGGCCTCAGCGGTGTAAAGATCAGTGCGCCAAACTACTACCGCACTTCCCTTGTCTGCTGGTTTGATAGTGAGGTTGGGGTTGCAACCTCACTATCAAACCTCCCTCCGTTGCAACCCCAACCTCACTATCAAACCTCCCTCTGTTGCAACCCCAACTGTATCGATGGCTGTATCGGCGCCGCCTTGTGCTCCCACGAGGAGGTTGAACAGTTCATCCACTTCACCAACACCTTCCACCCCGACCTCAAATTCACCTGGACAGTCTCAGATTCCTCCCTCCCCTTCCTCGACCTTTCTATTTCTATCTCAGGCGACCGAATCAACAAGGACATCTACTACAAACCGACCGACTCCCACAGCTACCTGGACTACACCTCCTCCCACCCTGCCCCCTGTAAAAACGCCATCCCATTCTCCCAATTCTTTCGTCTCCGCCGCATCTGCTCCCAGGAGGACCAGTTCCAAAAACGTACAACCCAGATGGCCTCCTTCTTCAAGGACCGCAATTTCCCCCCCGACGTGGTCGTCGATGCCCTCCACCGCATCTCTTCCACTTCCCGCTCCTCCAACCGCCACCAGGACAGAACCCCACTGGTCCTCACCTACCACCCCACCAATCTCCATGTACAGCGCATCATCCGCCGTCATTTCCGCCACCTCCAAACGGACCCCATCACCAAGGATAGATTTCCCTCCCCTCCCCTATCAGCATTCCGTAAAGACCACTCCCTCCATGACTCCCTCGTCAGATCCACACCCCCCACCAACCCAACCTCCACTCCCGGCACCTTCCCCTGCAACTGCAGGAGGTGCAAGACTTGCGCCCACACCTCCCCCCTCACCTCCCTCCAAGGCCCCAAAGGAAACTTCCATATCCGCCACAGATTCACCTGCACCTCCACACACATCATCTATTGCATCCTCTGCACCCGATGTGGCCTCCTCTATATTGGGGAGACAGGCCACCTACTTGCAGAGCGTTTCAGAGAACACCTCTGGGACACCCGGACCAACCAACCCAACCACCCTGTGGCTCAACACTTCAACTCCCCCTCCCACTCCACCAAAGATATGCAGGTCTTTGGACTCCTCCATCGCCAGACCACAACAACACAACGGTTGGAGGAAGAGCGCCTCATCTTCCGCCTAGGAACCCTCCAACCACAAGGGATGAACTCGGATTTCACCAGTTTCCTCATTTCCCCTCCCCCCACCTTGTCTCAGTCAAATCCATCGAATTCAGCACTGCCTTCCTAACCTGCAATCTTCTTCCTGACCTCACCGCCCCCACCCCAGTCTGACCTATCACCCTCACCTTGACCTCTTTCCACCTATCACATTTCCGACGCCCCTCCCCCAAGTCCCTCCTCCCTACCTTTTATCTTAGCCTGCTGGACAAACTTTCCTCATTCCTGAAGAAGGGCTTATGCCCGAAACGTCAATTCTCCTGTTCCCTGGATGCTGCCTGACCTGCTGCGCTTTTCCAGCAACACATTTTCAGCTTTGCCCTCACGGGGCCTTACATCAGTTTGTCTTTGTCTAGCTGTGAGTCTGTGTCTTTATATAGTTGAGGTGGAAGATTGTGGGGACACTGAAAATGCAAAATAGCAACTAATATCATGTGAACTTGTCTTATATGTGTAAATCAATGTGGCAATAAAACAGGTCAACAATGTTTATATAGTTGGAGTGGAAGATTTTGGGGGCTCTGCAAATGAGAAATAGCAACTAATGTCACATGAACCCGTCTAATATACAAAAATGAATGTGGCAATAAAACGCGTCAACAAAGTTCATGTTAAATAAATTATTACAAATTTCAAATAAGTTGGGTGCAAACTATACAAGAACAGCTTTAAATGGATTTCAGTGGGACAAAATGAGAACCTTTTGTGATCTTCAATTGGAGAGGCAACGTAACAGGCGCAAAGCAAGTTCATGTAGACAAGAACTATTAATACTGAAAACAGTATTTGTTGTCGATCCCTTATTGCCCTTGAACTGAGTAATGTACTCCAGCATTTCATAGAGCACTTGAGTCAATTACATTACTATGGATCTGGAGTCACAATTAGACCAGACCAAGTCAGGACACCTTTCCCTAAAGGATGTTAGTGAACCAAATGGGCTTTTATTTGTGACCACCATTACTGAGACTAGTTTTATAGTCCAAGTTTTTACCCCCATTACTGAGACTGGCTTTCTTGTCCAAGTTTTTACTAATTAAATCTGAATTTCATCAGCTGCCGTGGTTGGATTTGAACCCATGTCTCCATGTCATTAAACTGGACTTCTGCATTCTAGTCCAGTCATATTGCCACTGCAAAACCATCTCCGCAGCACAGGTTAGATGCATAAAATGGAGAAATCATCCCACATCTCTCCCTTGTCCGTAACAATGTTTACAGACCAGTACAGAACAGAACGTTTACTGAGTTATTCTAACCTCTATCTCCGTTGTCAATTAGGGTGCATTAGCTTAATTTGTTTTACCTTCCCCTTAAAATTATATAACTAGTTTGCACTTAAATTACCTCTTCCTGAATGCCGTCATTGCTCAGTTATGTCTTTACCCTGCACATAGGTCCAATGTACCCATGGTAGGACCATTCTTAAATGATCAAAATCATTTCTTTGCCAGGTAAGCATTTTACATTTTATATTTTCTGATCTCTTTCCACAAGTACTTTAATCTGAATTTTATTTTGGTCACTGGTAGTTAAATGATGTCTGTTATATGCTCCATTTAACCTCATTTCGCAGGGAGTTTAAACTGCTTTCTTCTTTTTTGAACTAGAAGTATGTTAATTGAGAAAATTCTCCCTTTCATATATTAAAATTCCTTTTCTTTCATAACCAAGACATTTTTTTTTCTCCCCAATCTATACTACGATAGTTAATGTCTTCTCATGTCACTACTCTATTTTTGTTACATGCCTTTTAAATTTTCCAGCATATTTGCTCAACTATTTGCTTCTCACAGTTTGGAACTCTTTTAAACAAGTTTCAATGTTCAAGTCAAATAGATTCAGTCTTAGAACTGTCAGGCTAATCTTTTCCATTTAGAACCATTATAACATCCTTAATACTGCCACAGAATCGCCCTTCAGTCCATCCTCTGTACCACCAAAACTACACTAACTCAATGTCATCCACAGCCTTTAGTGTTGTGACATTTAAAGTGCTTATTAAAATAGCTTTTTAAAGTTCTGAAGTTTCCTGCCTCTACTACCCCCCCAGATAGTGCATTCCAGACTCCCGCCACCCTCTGAATGAAAATTTTTTTTTCAACTTCTCTCTAAACCCCCTGCCTTTCACTTTCAAGGTTTAACTCATGGCTGGTTTGTGCTTTCCCTTCTCATTCATTCTTTTATATTTGCTAACCAGGAATTTTAAGGCTTGAGCCTTGTTTGAGCCATGGCTCTGTTAATGCAACATCCCCATAATGCTATGTAGCAATCTGTTCCTGGAGCTTGCCAATTTTGTTTGTCACATTAAAGATCTTGGCATGCAATCTGGTCCGTGCCATTCTTACTAATTTAACTGTTGCTCACACCTCTGTTCTTAGACCCTCCTTATCTAGGCAATTTTCTTCAGCTCCTGCCCAATAATACCAGTTAATCCCTCAGTTGGCAATAATTTCCTGACTCATTACAACTTGTGCAGTGCTCTTTCTGCTAAAAATTACTCAATATCCCAAGAATCAGAAGCCTTTCCTCCTGCATCACTTCTCCAGCCACTACTTTATTTTCCTGTAATTATCCTCACTCGAGCATAACAATAAGAGTAGTCTTATTTATTTTCCTTTGAAGTTATTTTATTAAAATTTAGTTGTTATAATAATTGCATAATTTGAACTTTTTCTAAAAAAAGACATGCACATGACTTTAGTTGTTTTGCTTTCCTTTATTCTTAAGATATTGGAAGCAATTTTTAACGGTAGAATATTTTTTAGCTAATGTTTATAATAATGGTGGAAATATCTCATAAGTTAATAGAAGATCCAACATTTATAGAATTTTCCCCAAAAGTAATGAACATCAATGAAAATAGTGTTCAACTTTTTATGTCTTGTTTGTTTAGTTTTATATCTCCGTTCCACTGCTAAGCATTTCCAGATTTGCTACCTTCCTGTTAATATCGCACGTGGCTAATACTCTGTGTATGATCTGTACAATATGAGGTTATAATCCAACAGGTTATTTGAAAGCATTAGCTTTCTGAGTGTTGCTCCTTCAGGATGAAGCAGCGGCGCTCCAAAAGCTAGTGCTTCCAAATAAACCTGTTGGACTATAACCTGGTTTTATGATTTTTAACTTTGTCTACCCCAATCTAACACCGGCTCCTCCACATCACGACTGTACAATATGGACAGATGTACAGAGGTAGAGCTTTTACTGTACTACAAATGATAATGTTGAATAATTTAATTATTGCTGGATCCAATAATGTTATACTGCTGATTAATAGTTTGCTATGATGACTAACCACCAGGTGGCAGAATCCTCATACTGCTTAAATTCCCAAGATATGCTGACTGTGTTCAATGATGGCAAGATAGGAAAAATGCCCTGGTGGATAGAATTTACAGCAGAACAGGCCACTCACCCCAATTCTTCGGTGCCAGTCATTTTTCCTCCTATAAGAAGGATGTTGTGAAACTTGAAAAGGTTCAGGAAAGATTTACAAGGATTTTGCGAGGTTTGGAGGGTTTGAGCTATAGGGAGAGGCTGAATAAGAGAGGGCTGTTTTCCCTGGAGCTTCGGAGGCCGAGAGGTGACCTTATAGAGCTTTATAAAATCATGAGTGGCATGGATTTGGTAAATAGACAAGGTCTTTTCCCTGTGGCGGGGGAGTCCAGAACTAGATGGCATAGGTTTAGGGTGAGAGGAGAAAGATTTAAAAGGGACCTAAGGGGCAACTTTTCAGACAGAGGGCGGTGCGTCTATGGAATGAGCTGTCAGGAAGTGATGGAGACTGGTACACTAGAACCTTTAAAAGGCATCTGGATGGGTATATGAATAGGAAGGGT
The DNA here is from genome assembly GCF_037043375.1 of Chiloscyllium plagiosum. NCBI lineage: Eukaryota > Metazoa > Chordata > Chondrichthyes > Orectolobiformes > Hemiscylliidae > Chiloscyllium > Chiloscyllium plagiosum. The sequence goes on along the minus strand of NW_028270147.1, from coordinate 85,117,218 downwards.
TTAGAGTGATATGGGCCAGGTGCTAGCACATAGAACTCGATTAATTTAAGATATCTAGTTGGCATGGACAAGTTGGACTGAAGTGCTGTACATCTCTATGCTCTATTTCATTGCATCTATCATCACATCCTTCTATTCCTTTTTCTCATGTTTATCCAGCTTCCAATTAAATGCATCTACATTATTTGACAAATTTAATATTGTGTTGTATTTGCAGCAATGTGAAATTTAAAGCAAATCCTTTTAAAAATTTTGTTTTTTTTCACCTGTTGCTGATACAAAGAAGCCTGCTGAACAATTTTACTTACACACACACACAGTTTGGGACTCTGCAATGAATTAAATAGTTCAATGGCTCCAATTTAAGAATGCTTTTGATGTATGTCATTATAATGCCCTCAAGGCAGAAGCAACTAATTGATGAATGTGTTTGGATGCCTCACTTGAGCTTTTTTTTCCATTGGAAGCTTCTCTAGATGCAGTCCTGATAGTTCTACAGAAAGTTCTGCCTCATTAACACACAAGCGTAGTTGGTAAATGAGCTGCCCAGTTTGCTACCGAGTCACGTAGAGCAGCTTCCATCTGCTGTTGTATTGGTTGAGCTGAGCTGGAACTCTACACTTAGCCTCAGTGTCACTAGACCAGGGAATGGAAAAATTGACCAGGCTCTCAATCCACCCATATTTCCAAAACTCCACATACAGGACATTGTGAGAACAAGTCCTGGCTGAAAAGATTACTATCCCAGGAATGATCAGTTGTGAATATTTTCACTGTTCTTAATTGAATGTTATATATCATGTGCAATTAACTCAAACCCGTGATTGATGTTTTGTTCCATAATTTCATAATCTGGAGCAGATGCAAATAGCATGTTGTTCCAAGCTGAAAAGGAAA